>NW_006408521.1:47323847-47343082 GCF_000296735.1 Chrysochloris asiatica | reverse complement strand
TTTTTTTAAAGATACAAAGGTAAGTCAAGAAGTATTGCAGCAGGGTTCTAGTTCATACATGCACAGGTTTATTCCAAACACAATGTGTTTAAACATGTCTTTGCAACCAGTGGATGACTGCAGACAAGTTCTCTCTTAGGCTCGTTGGTGGTGGTGGTTATGTGCCATGGAGTTGGTTCTGACTCATAGTGACTCTGCATAGGTGCATAGGGTTTCTGAGGCTGTAAATCTTTATGGGAGCAGAAAGCTTCATCTTTCTCCCTCAGAATGGCTGGTAGTTTTGAACTGCTGACCTTGCCACACCATGACTCCAGTAACGCAGATGAAATGGTACATATGACCTGTTCCAAGCTCGAACACAGAATAGGCACCTAAGAATAGCCACACACATTCATCCCGGTTTTGCTCCATGCCAGACACTCATCTGCTTCACACATATCCCTTCATTTCCTCTTTGTCACACTTCTCTTCTGAATGAGATCAGGCAAAATGCCCAAAGTCACACAGCTGGAGGCAGGATTTGAACTCTGACTTTGGTCTCCAGAGAGCAGACTCTGAACTTCTGCTCTGTACCGTTATTTAATTATAAATCGTGCCTGCATTTCCATCAACTTGAATAATTATGGGCCTCTGTGATGGAAAGACCAGCTCCCTGGACACTAACAGAGAGATGGGCACACGTCTATGGCTCTCTGCTCTTCCAGGCAGAGATGTGCTCTGCTGGGGCCAGCAGCCCCCTCACTCTAGATGTCCCCTGATGCCCCCTTCCTTGATTCATTTCTCCACTCACACAAACAGGTCTGATTTAGCTTCACCTAGGGACAGATTTTGAGTTTGCTGAGATGAAGCCATCCCATCTACACCCTTTGCCGCCCGTTAGAGATTTGGATGTCCTTTTTGATATAGATTTGTCATTTCTGAATTCTCTGGAGAAATTAATAAAATCTTGTCATTGGTATTATTTTAACCTTTGTAAATAATAATAACACACACACATGCACGCATGCACTCATCCCTGGATGTGTGCCCAGATTCAAGTTTTTTTTGTTTTCATCATCTCCCAGTTGAACTGCTGTAATTTGCTCTTGGCCGATCCTGTTCATCTATCATTCCATTTATCCTTTTCACAATTTGGTCTCATGCTTGGTGTCAACCCTTCCTGGGCCTCTCAGGTACCTCAGCAATGCTAATTACACCACTTCCTCACTCACCTGTTGGGGTCAGAGGTCTGCAATTGGTGTCACCTTTAAAAGAGTCTTCATTTCAGTCCCTTGGAAATAAGGCTCAACTGACCCCAATATTCTCCTTACTCTGATCTCGCTAAATTATTGGTAATGTCATCTAGCCACTCTGTGCAGTTTTTCCATAATCAAGTCTTCAAACAGCTTACCTCCCACCTTCCCAAAAGATTGTCAGCTAGGTTTCACTCGCCGTTCGCTAGAGATGTGCTCTGTGTTTTCAAATTCCCTTGGCCCGTCTGTTATTTCAGCAATCGTTGGAGCTTGAAAGCAAGATCCATGGCTGAAAATATTGCTTAACAAAGCAATAAATAATATCATCTTACATCATTCCCCTGACCCCACACCTCACACAAACTCAGCAGCCCTATCTCCAAGGCACGACCCAAGGAAAGAGCAAGGTGATGTTTGCTGTTTGCTTTATTTTACCAAAGAGATTTGATTTTTCCCTTTACATAGACACAATTTCTTCTCGGTGTGCAGCCCTTGCTCCTGCCTGCTTGTGCTTTTGGTGGCCAAATGTAAACAGTGAATGAGAAGGCCTGCAGGGTATGGAAGGGTCCCAAGATGTAAGTCCGGGACTGCCCAGCTCTGCCTGCCTGCTCCATCCTTCTCCACAGACAGCTGTATCATTTTCCTTCAAGTGGTTGGCAAACGTTTTTGAAACTACTGAGGGAGAGTGTCGTCAGTAACAATTGCGTATCATTCTTCCAATCTGTGAGATGGGTCTGACAGTGCCTGGTTGGGAGGCATAAGTAAGCTGAGTAAGTGGAAGTACCTGGTGCCCAGCACCCACACACAGGAGGTGATTGGCACCAGTCTCAAGTCCTCAGGTGCAGAAGGGACAGCGGCTCCCACTCATTTTGTACTTCCAGCTCCATATGAACGGGTGTTGATGACTTTGCCTGTATAGTGGGGCCGAGGCAGCAAACAGAAACTGAACGGCCACTGGGTTCTACTTCAGGCCACCAGCCTCTACTGAGTCCTGCCCAGTGTGTACGGCATAGATTGAATTGTGTCCTCCAGTTCTGAAATCCTACCTCCCAGTACCCACCTGTAGCATGAGCGTGTTTGGAAGCAGTCTTTGAGAACAGCTGGGGACACCCACAGCTTAGCAGAATGCTTACCTTCCATGCGGGAGACTGGGGTCCCATTCCCAACCAATACACCCTATTCACTGCCACCACCCCTTTGTCAGTGGAGGCTTGTATGGTGTTATTATGCTGAACAGCTTTTCAGCAGAACTCCTAAGCTAAAACAGGTTAGGAAGAAAAGCCTTGTAATCTAGTTTCAAAAATCAGCTCGTAAAAACTTTCTGGATCACAAGAGTCTGGTCCCAACTAATCATGAAGACGATGAAGGACCAGACCGTATTTTGTTTCGTTGTGCATGAGGTCACTGTGAGTTCTAGCCAAATCTGACAGTAGCTAACAACAGCCATCAGTTGCTCTAACATGAGGTGGTAATGGAGTAGGATGAGCTCTAATTTTATCTGAGTAGTGTCCTTTCTGGACTCTGGTGTGGCACTGGAGGACCAGCACTGGACTGAGAACCAAATGGTCAGCAGTTCAAACCCACCAACTGTTCCTCAGAAACCCTTTACGTGGTCACTATGAGTCAGAACCAACATGATGGCACTTAACAACAATGTCCCTGATGAAGCAGGAAGACAGACACACAGAGAAGATACAGCTATGTAAAGACGGGTCCAAATGCCAAACAACATCTACGAGCCTAGGGTCACCAGGAGCTGGGAGAGGCAATAATTGATTCTCCCTTAGGGATTTGGGGGGCAACATGGCCCTGCTGACACCCTGGATTAGGACCCCTAGCCTCTGAAACTGTGAGAAACTATATTTTTGTTCTTATAAGCCACCCAATCTATGGCCTTTTGTTTTGAGCAACCCCAGAAAACTCTTCCAGCATCCCATCCTGTTAGATGGACAGAGAACTATCTCAGTTCTACGGATGAACCAGCTGAGGCAGGGGCTGAGTAGCTGTAAGAGACTTTGCCAAGGTGCATGTTCAAATTTTAGGATTTAATGCGTGTGGTGCTGGACCGAAAGGTTGGTTTGAACAGCAAGTTCAATGGTTCAAACTTACCAGCTGCTCCTCAGAAATCCTACACAGGGTCTCTAGGAGTTGGAAACTGACTCAACAGCACTTAGCAACAGCAATAATCCCTAATTTATGGCCAAAGACAATGGCAGGAGGTTTCCAGCTGATTCTTGGGGCCTGGCTTGTAGCTCCACGTTATCAGGGACACTGAGATTGAAGCACAGAATTTGACACAAGGTTCTTCCTGCTACAGGCCATCTGCAAAGACCAAACGTCCTTCAAGTCCTAGGCTGTGTCTGATGCCATCAAAGTGACAAAGTAAAATGTAGAAAATGAAGTCAAATCAGTTTCTTGATTTCATAACATTTTGTGTGTGTGTGTTTTTAAATGTTTGTGCGAATTCTACCTGTTATTCCATCCTTCACTTTGAGTCACATCTATTTATACGTGGAGACACATGAACTAGAGTTGGAAGGTAGTAAACAGGCCTTTAAAATAGCACCCTCCTAACACAGAAATGCGATCTGAGGGGTCCCTGAATCCAGGCAAATCCTAGCTGAGCCGCTGATTCTCAGAAAACTGAAAGTAATTTTTATTTAAATCATTTTGAAGTCAACGAGGTTTTGTGGTGAAAGAGGTCCCTTTCTTACCATCACCACCTCGACCCGCTTGAGTCCCGTTCCAGCTTCTTTCTCATGAACAAGATCCCCAGGAACTCAGACAGCCACAGCAAGGGGGTGTGGGAGGGTCAAAGTTCACTCTGCCAGAACTTCGTTTTCAATCCCAAACTCAATTAAGCACACCAGCTCTTGAAGAAGCAATTAACTCACCCCGGTCTGCATTTGTTTTCCTGTCGGTTTTGTGGCTGCTCAATACGTGTGAGGAGAAATGAGGGCTTGTGTATAAACACCATGGTTGAATAAGAAGCATATTTCTTACCCCCTCTCTAAATCTGTACCCTTCCCCTGCTCGCCAGGGCTACAATTTCCTCTGGCACTTGAGACAGACATATGTTATTTTCGGTCCTACCACTTTCAAGTGTGCTGTATCACCACACACATGGCCAAGGCATTGCAAATATAAATAAATGTGGGTGTCTGGGTTTCAACCACTGGGCTCTCACTATATTTTTTTAATGCAGTGTAGTTCAAGTGGATTGTCATCATAGCCAAGAAGGATGAAAAAGTCCTCTAGCCAACTCAATGTTCTCCAAACCCAGAGTTCTGTCCTGGGACATTTGCTATCAAGCCCTCACCCCCCAAATCAGCAAATGCTCAAACCATGTCCAGTGGACAAAATCCTTTAATGATCCTCTGTTACTCTTACCTGCTGATAAAACCATCTAAGAAATAAATACATTCATTGGGTTTTGCAGAAACAGTCCTACCTCAATGTTACTTCTTGCACCATAATCAAAGCCCATTGCAAGCTTCCGCTTTGTGGATATGCTGATAGTAAATAAGAGATTATTTGCAAATTTAAACAGGTTGGCACCTTTTCAGGTAGCAGTGGCTCTAGGCTGCGTTCCAAGCTGGGGGAAAAGGGAGCCCCTTTATACCTACCCCCTTTCAGACACTGTCAGCTGAAATGTATGCAGGGGCTGATGGCAAGGCAGTGGTACCAGATCTACAGATGTTGGATTTATTTCCCCAGATCCTGGAGAATTTGCAGATGTGCAAGGTCAGTTTGAATCGCAAGGTCGGCAGTTCAAGCTTCACCAGTTACTTCATTCAACAGCATTTAGCAACAACAACAAGAAGCATATTGGAGATGGTGAGGAGTAAGTTTGGGGATAATAAAACAGCAGCCTCCACATAATGAGTACTTTCCTAAAAGCCTTGTACCTTAGTTCAGTTTAGTGTCACAAATAAGCAGTATCTTCACTTAACAGACTGGGAAACTGAGGCCACAGCCAACAAATCCTTTGGCCCAAGACAACCCAACAAAGGTGATCTTGCCCATGTGAATCCAAACCTATGCACTCAACCTTGCCTCCTAACAAAATACTGAACCTGTTAGGTAGTGTGTGTGTTTCACATGAGTTATTTAATCTAATCTAACCCTATAAAACAAAATTTTACAGATTCGAGGCCAAAGCTGAGAGGAGTTATAAGTAACCTGCCCAGAGCCACCTGTATCATAAACGAGTGGGAGTTGGAACCAATGTGGTCCAACTCCAACTATCTCCTAAAATGTAAGTTAACAATTTATTTTTCTGGAAAGAGCCAGAGAGAACATATTTTAGGCTTAGATGCCCATTCCAGTCTCTGTCACAACTCCCCATCCTGCCCTTATATTTAAAAAGAAACCAGAGACAACATAAAAACAAATGGTTATGGCTGTTGCCAATAAAACTTTATTTACACATAGCAAAAGCTGGTAGGCTGGCCTCCCCCCAATCAGGGCTCACCAATCCAGGCAGTTGATGTTGTTGTTGTTGTTGTTGTTGTTGTTGTTGTTGTTGTTGTTAGGTGCCATTGAGTTGGTACCAACCCATAGCGACATTATGCACAGCAGAACGAAACACTGCCCGATCCTGGGCCAACCTCACCATTGTTGCCATGCTTGAGTCCATCGATGCTGCCACTTGGCCAATCCAACTTGCTGGGGGGCTTCCTCTTTTTCTCTGACCCTCCACCTTACCAAACATGATATCCCTCTCCAGTGACTGCTCCCTCCTGACAACATGTCCAAAGTATGAGAGATGAAGTTTGGTCATCTTGGCCTCCAAGAGCACTCTGGCTGCACTTCTTCCAAAACGATCTATTGGTTTTTATAGCCCATGGCACTTTCAATATTCTCCTCCAACACCATAACTCAGAGCATCAATTCTTCTACGGTCTTCCTTATTCACTGTCCAGCTTTAGCATGCATATGAAGTTATTGAACATACCATGGCTTGGGCCAGGTGCACCTTAGTCCTCAAGCTGACATCTGTTTTTCAACACTTCAAAAAGGTCTTGTGCAGCAGATTTGCCTAATGTAATGCGTCGTTTGATTTCTTGACTGCTGCTTCCATTGAGTGTTGATAGTTGATCCAAGAAGAAGGAAGTTCTTGACAACTTCAATCTTTTCTCCGTTGATAAGAATGTTGTTTATTGGTCCAGTGGTGAGGATTTTGTTTTCTTTGCATTGAGATGTAATCCATACCGAAGGCTGTGCTCCTTGATCTTCATTAGTAAATGTTTCAAGTCCTCTTCACTTTCAGCAAGCAAGATTGTATCATCTGCATATCGCAGGTTGTTAATGAGTCTTCCTCCAATCCTGATGCCACAGTTTTCTTCATAGAACCCAGCTTCTCGGATGATATGTTCAGGATACAGGTTGAATAAGTATAGTGAAAGAATACAACCTTGTGGCACACCTTTCTTAATTTTTAAACCAGTGTTCCCATGTTCTGTTCGAACAACTGCCTCTTGGTCCATGTACAGATTCCTCATAAGCACAGTTAAGTATTCTGGAATACTCATGCTTCACAATGTTGTCCAGGCAGGAGCAGCTCCAGTCATGCCTGGTTCTGCCATACTCATCTCCAACACTGATAGACATGTTCTCAGGGCCTAGGTGAAGCGAGCTCTGTAACGGGTTCCGGGGGAAGGATCAAGTCAGCATCTGCAGGCTTCTGCCTTTCTTGATTTATCCTCGGAGCAATGATGGACTGGATCCTTATCAAAATGTGCAGTGGAAAGGAGACCTTCTCTGATGTCTACCGTAGAAAAGCCCCAGAAAGGCAGTATCAGAAAGGGCTGGAAGATGCTTCGGAAACTGAACTCCATCAGTCAATAAAGTGAAGAGGAAACTTCAGTACTAGTTTCAGCTCCTTTGAAAAAACACCTCAGACATGTCCCCAGGAGTCCACGAGTGACACAACAGTAACACACTCAACTTTCTAGAGTTCTTGTTGTTACATAGCTTGTCCTTCAGCAACTGCATAGGATTCTAAGAACTGCCTTTACAAAGAATTTTTAGTTTTACACTTTCTGCTGGAGTACTCCCCCAGTCACTGTTGGGCATTTGAAGGAAAATAGTTTCCTCCTAAAATACACCCAACCCATTGAACTTAACCCATAAAGATTTTTAAATAATTCAAGAATCAACTAGGGGGGATACCTTTATTTACAGAAAGAGGCATCTAACAAGATTTGGCCAAGGGCCATAGTTTGATGGCCTTTCTCTAAAAGACAGTAGCAGAGGTGCCCTATACACATGGTCAAGGCCAAAGAGTCCTGGGCAGAGGACTGGGCACAGAGACCAAGGTGTGGCCTTGGGTTTCCCGACCTCCTTTCTGTTACTCTTCCTCCAGCTACATGGGCTTCTTTGTTGCTCTTCAATGTCCCTGGTTTCTCGGAGCCTTTGCACTTGCTGTCCCCTCTGCCTAGAGCATCTGTCCTTCCAGATCACCGTCTGGCTCATTCCTTCACTTCCTGGTCTCTGTTCTACTCCCAATTTCTCAGGAAGGCCTTCCCTGACCACCCTATGGAAAACTGCAATTCACACCCACACCAATATTTCCTTTCTCTCTTCCCCTATGTTCTTATTCTCATTATCTGGTAGAATTATCATTCTATTCATTTCTCTCCTTCCTTTCTTATCTCCACTCTCACACACATACTCATGTAAGCTCTGTGAGGGTAAGCATTTTTGTCTGTTTTGGTTACTCTACATGTCCCCAGGAGTCCACGAGTGACACAACAGTAACACACTCAACTTCTAACCTGCCTCAGAGTTTCACTTCCAAAAATCAGTCACTGAAAACCCTGTGGAGCAGGAATTGACTCCAGGGGCCAATGAGGCCTCATGCGTTAGAATGGCCTCGACAGCAACTGGTTTGTTACATTCACCCTCAACTCCTGCAATAGTTCCAGGCACACACAGTGAATGTACAATAAATACTTGTTGAATGACTTAATAGATTAGGTGCTGACCAGGACCCATCCCTAGAGCAGACAACATGACCCCAGCAAAACTGCCCTGGTGGGAAGACACTTGGTTGTGAGGAATCTGAACCCAGTGGGGCAGTGGACCAGGTGGAGTTACCAACCCTAGCATCTTCTGAGAAGGTAGCAAGGTCTCTATTGACCATACAAAGCCCAGCAGTGGGGTAGAAGGCAGTGGTGGGGAAACTTGGAAATGGAGCCAACCCCATGAAACTTCTCGTCTCTGACCTGTCCATCTGACTGATTATCCAAGTCCCCAAAGCCCTTTTCATTCTCCCTTCCCCTGGGCACAATAGCAGGCTTTCTGGAAATGAAACATCCATTTGAATGAGTGCGAGATAATGAGTAAAGCAAGCTTGGAGATGTTTCTCAGGAGCCCCCACCAGTCCCATCTTCACGGGGGTGGGGGGTTTGAGGCTTTGGGGGCTGTAACCTGACACTTTGTTTTACAAATGAACTAATTTTCTGTAGGCACCTTCAAGCTGGGAAACACCTCAGAGGTGCACTGACCTTTAACATTAGATGTAATTAAAGATTAGCTGAGTCACATGACCCGTGAAGTGATGAAGACAACAGATAATAAATCCAATGCCTGCCCCCACCCCCATGCCCTAGTGTGGGCCTTTTCCCATTGGAAGTCCCCCACAGGACAGTGCCCGCCACCAGACCTGAGTGGCAGTCAGAGAATGTAGAACTTGGGGCTTGGGATGGGACAAGAGCACTGCCAACTAATGCCAACCACGGAGTCTTGTGTCAGCTGCACCTAATGTGGTCACTGCCTAGGAGGACAAAATCTGACAACCCCATGTCTGAGAGCTCTGTAACTGACCAGACCTGTGTCCAGCACTTCACGTAAGATGTCTCTTTGATTCATCACAACAACCTGTGTCCCACATTTGTCAGATTACCCAATAAACAAGGTAAGCACAGGCTTCCTTGTGCTTACTTATTAATCTGTAGTGGACCGTGGGTAGTACACTTCTGCCCATTTTATGGATGTGAAAACAGGCTCCGTGATTTGCCCAGCATCTCCAGCTAGTAAGTGAAGACCTGGCTCCAAAGACCAAGTGTTTGATCCCAATGTCATGTTGTTGTTGTTGTTAGGTGCCGTCGAGTCAGTTCTGACTCATAACAACCCTGTATAGGGTTTCCAAGGAGCAGCTGGTGAGCATGAACTGCCGACCTTGCAGTTCAGATGGCTTTGCAATCTGGCACATTAACCCACAGTGCCACACCAGGATAGGAACCCCTAAATTGTCTTTCTGAACCAAACTTGGAGTTTGTGTACATGTTTCATGGGATAGGGTGGGAATTTAGGGTTAGGTGTTGGGCTGCTAATCGCAAGGTCAGCAATTCAATTCCACTCTGGTGGCGTAGTGGTTACGAATCGGGCTGCGAACCTTAATGTCAGCAGTTCGAAACTACCAGCTGCTCCGCAGGAGAAAGATGAGGCTTTCTACTCCTGTAAAAATTTACACCCTCGGAAACCCTGTACAGGGTCGCTATGGGTCGGAACCGACTCAACGGCACTTAACAACAACAATAACAAGCCACTCTTAGGGAGAAAATGAGGCTTCTTTCTGATTCCTAAAAAAGGTGCAGCCTCGGAACCCCTAAAAGGGTCATTTGGAGTCAGAACCAACTCAGTTGCACACAAGAGCAATCATCAGAACAAAAAGAAGTTCTTCCCATTCATGGTGGGCGGAGCTAGTGTTTCTTTTCTTGACATTTAACATAAAATTGCTAAACTGCTAAGGGATACTGGGTGTCCTGTCCTGCCACAGTGGCCAGGGCTAACCTAGGAGAGATGTCTGCCCTGTGGATGTAGCATTGCTCTCTCACTGGGAAAGCTCAACTGAGGGGGGAGAGGGACCACCCTTCCGGTCAGCCTGGTGGAGCTGCCAGGCACTGGAAACCATGCGCAGGGCAGGAGGCCCAGAGTCTCGGAAGCCAAACGCCTGCTCTTCTCAGTGTTCTTTGCCCTGCATTGCCATGTCATGCCATGCCATGCCCAAGGACCAGAGACCACATCAGGGATGGGGAAGCCTTTGGTTATTCACATATCTGAGTAAACAGCAGGGAGAGGATTAAACTGCCCAGGAGGGTAGGATACCCTCATCTCATGCCAACACAATAGGCACCTCTTTCCCATTCACTTTAAAGACACTTTCTGAGCACCTACTAACCCCCTAGTGCTCTGGAAGGCACACGACACATTGTGAAGGCCCTAACTCACCTCAGACGTAGGAACTATGGTCCCACACGAGGAGGCAGAGTGGTTCTGTGACTCAGCTAATGATGTAGCTGGAATCCTAATTTAGGACCTGTCTGTATCCTGTATTCTTTCCATAAACCATTATCCCAGAAGAAAAAATAACAAGAATGTCACCAACCAATCAATTAACCAGACCTTGGGTGAAGAGCATCAAGTGCACGGAACATGGCCTGCCTCTCTTGTCCTGCCCCCTCCCAACATTTACACCCATCCACTGCTACTAGCAAGAGCCCGGATAGAGAACAGTCCCTGCTCCCAGCAGAGCACAACCCCATAGCCCATCATTTCTGTCGGCCACAGAATTCTTATTCTGCCTACAGAACAGACTAAAAATGCCCTGAGCAGGGGTGAACTTGTGTTTGGTGAAAAAAAATAGACTACCTTTCTTTATTTAAAGCAAAACAAAACAAAAAAGAACAGAATATTGCATTGGCTGGGATCAAATACAGTTAATATTTCAACCAAAAAAAGAGACCCGAGCCATCCAAGAAACACATCCATACTCTTGTCAGCTTTCTTCATTGCCATGGTGCCCAGGTCAATCATTGACTTTCTGAGTGACTCTGGGCAAGTCACCAGGTCCCCATTGTCCCCTGGTGAGCACTGTAAGGGTGGACCCCCTGACCCCAAGGTCCCTTCTAGCCAGTGGCATGACTAGAATTGGTGTCACCGGTGAAGTAACTCATAGTATCACCCCTCCATCCCCACCAGATGACACGGAAGCTTCAGTAATGTTTATTATCCATTTTTATCATAGAATAATAGGTGATAAATATCAATGTAAATTGCTTAAATGCGGTTATTTCTTAGATTATATGAATACTAGCAACCAACATTGTCCTGTAAGATCTCCCTACATTGAATGACAGTGTCTTAGTTTGTTGTTGCTATTGTTAAGGGCCACCAAGTCGATTCTGACCCATAGTGACCCTCTATAGGGTTTCCAAAGAGTTGCTGGTGTTCCCCAACCACCAACCTTGCAGTTCAAATGACTTTGCAGTCTGATGCATTAGCCCACAGAGCCACACGTATGTTAGTTACAATACTATTAATAGCCAAGAGGAAACCTTTTTTACTTTTCTTCTTCTTTTTCCTTAACTACTACTTCATCCTCAGAAAAGTTATTGATATAAGTTTGCAGATACTACCTATCACAAGATTATAGCTAACACACCAGAAATTTTGACAAAATCAGGAACTATAAAAACTCTGGCCTCAACATTAACAGTAGCGCATGCTGTAGAACATGCAGATGACCAAGAGATGCACATTTGTTGTTGTTGTTGTCAAGTGCCATCCAGTCAGTTCCAATGCATAGCGATGCTACATAGGGTTTCCAAGGAGTGACTGGTGAGCTTGAACCACCGACCTTGTGGTTCAAATGAAGCTTGCAGTCCAGTGCTTTATCCCACAGCACCACACCAGGACTCTGGCAATAACAATAACAACAGTGCATGCTTGAAGCACATGCAGATGACCAGGAGATGCCCCGTAAATGGGTGATAATGGCAAACAGGAGCAGATGAAACTAGAAGATTCAAAAGCAAAGTCACGTAAGAACCTTAGCTCTCAGTCTTGTAAGTATCAGGCTGTACACCCGCTGAAAAAATGCTTCTGCTGTAATTAACTTCAAAAATACTGCATGGAAAAATTGGCAGTATTTTGGTGTCTCTCCTCTGGTGGTGACATGCTGTGGATTTGGTTCCGGCTCATAGTGATGCTGCATAGGGTTTCTAAGGCTGTGAATCTTTACAGGAGCAGAAAGCCTCACTCATCTTTCTCCCACCGAATGGCTGGCTGGTAGTTTTGAACTGCTGACCTTGAGGTTAGCAGCCTGACTTGTAACCACTCTGCTACCAGAGCTCCTTGACAGTGTCACTAGGTGCAATCAATCCATAGTCCCTGATCTTTTCCTCCCAAGGGAAGCAAGTCTCCATATTTTAATGGAGATTTGAGCCTTCCTTCCTGCAGCTCCACCCCAAACCCTTGCTCTTCAAGATCCCATATTTCTAGAGGGGAGCGAGGAGCCCTGCTGGCCCTCCTGTCCACTCCTTTGCACCAGCCCCCAACCTGGGGCAGGAGTGTGTGCATTCTCTGGTGCGTCCGCTGAGCACCCTGGGGAGCAGGATATGGCCTCCCTGGTCACCCAGGGTACTTGACTGCTAATGATCCCCGGGCACACTTTCCCCACCCAGTCCCAGGAGATGGTTCCCGAGTTGTTTTATGAGCGAGACTAGGGAAATCTATTAATGAGAGAGGTAATTGTTACCTTTGGGCACCCAAGGCTGATTTACAATGGTTAGTGCCTCAGATTCCAAAGACATAAATTTCAGCTTCTCCACCATTTTGTCCACAGCAAAGCAAAACTGAGGGTGATTACAATTCAGGGCTACAGCTATTTGGCTGCAAAGAATATTTTTCCACAATAGGGAGGTATGGTGGGCTGTTTAATTTCATTGACAATCTAGCATTGGCAATATATGGAATCATGAGCATCTACAAGTGGGTGTCTGTGGAGATGTCATTGGAGCATGGCACAGATCATGGGGCCGGACCCCCAGGCCTGTCCTGAGTGGGTTGAGAACCTTGACCAGGTAGCATCAGTTTCAAAGCAGCTCACTTGCTTCCAGGATCCATCTGCTGGTCTGGGAGGAGTGGATCTGTCATGTTCTTGAAGTTCATTGGTAAAAGCAGATGGCATAGAGCCCGGTGACGTTTTCCCATGAGAACTGGGTCAGTGTCTGTCAGAGGCAAGAAGGCAGACCCCAGTTTTCTCTCAGATGGAATCTGGAGTTGTTGAGAGATTGAAAATGAATTTGGGGGATTCATCTAGTCAGAGTTTTCAGAAACTACTATAATGTTATATAGTCACAGTCATTTATTCACAATAGGAAAACAGTCATTTATTCACAATAGGAAAACAGCTACAACGTTTCCTAAGAAGCAACAGAAAAATACAGGATTTACCTTCAGCTGCTTTGGAAACATCATCTTCCTACTTTGGCTCACAGAGGCCTCCAACTCCTGGCCAGTAAGTGACCTGGGCATTACAGTCAAGATCTCCAGCACCATGCAAGTAGAAGATAGCCTGGTGTCCTAGCCCCCAGCCTTCCCTCCTTCCAGTTGCCCCATCAGAACCCTGAGACTGGAACGTAAGTTGCACAGCCTAAGTAATCTGTCTAGTGGTACTACTATTCAAGTAACACCTGGGATTCCAATCATTCAGCAAATATTTGTCACCTGTCAGATACATGCAAGGTATGAACAGACCTAGAAGAATTTCTAGCCTATTCTTAGCCTGGTTGAGAGTTCCACTGGAGCTCATCCCAGCTTCCTGTCCCTTATCCTAACAGCCCACTATAGTGGTTCATCTCATCCCCATTTACAGAGGCAGAGGATACCATTCTGAGAAGCAAAGTGATTTGCACAAGGCCACCCGGCAAAAAAGAAAGAGCAAAGTTGGGACTTAACATGTTTCTCATTCACTGAAGAGGGACAACCAAAGGTTATTTTTGTATTATTGTTTTTTCTTTAAAAAAAAAGGAAGAACACTTATTTGTTGAGTCAGCTCTGACTCACAGTGACCCCCTATGTGTCAGAGTAGAACTGTGCTCTGCTTTTCATTGGCTGATATTTTGGAAATAGATCGCCGGCCCTTCCTTCTGAAGAACCTCTAGGCACTTGCATCCCCAACCTCTGGGTTACAGCTGAGCACATTAACCATTTGCATCACCGGGGGACAGCACCAAATGGGATTAAGGCCCCAGCGAAGTCATTGCATTGTGAGAGTAGACTAAGTTAAGGTCAAATGCATCTGAACTGCTTAGCCTCAAGCTTCTCTTCATTCTTGAAAGGTGCTTTTGGGAATCTGTATGGGGTACAGGACTGTGTGTAACTAGAAGGACCGCCCCCCACCCTGTGTGAGATGCTTTTTATGAAAAGGAAACAAAAGTTACTATTAGATTTCATTTTCATTTGAGCATCACTGTCACACCCCAGAATGTCTAAGATGGAGAAGGTGGTAAAATGTAGACCACTGGTTTTAGGAATAGGGAAGCTGAGCCCAGAAATGACCTCAGGACCCCACCCATAAGGCCAAAGTTGGTTCTCAAGGCCCAGTGTCCAGTCCCTGCCCAGTTTCCATCACTATGTTACTGCAGACTGTGGAGAGAATCGTGCGCTCAGAGTTAAACACCCAAAGGACTTCAGAGCTCCAGTCTTCGCTTCTTCCTCTCTCGTTCTTTTCCTCTCAGTCCAGGGTGGGAGCCAGAAGGAAGCACCTGGCCCCAGAACTGCCCTTGTCCCAGAGGAGGACTATTTAAGGGTCTTTCTCACTATGAGAAGAGGAGGATGTCGTGGGCTTCTTCCTACAACCCAAGCAGAGGCCCTTAACAGGAAGGAAATGGTTCTGTGAAGCCAGGAAATGGGATAGGACAGAGAGGCTGGGAACAAGTTAATGATGTGTCTTGGGATTTGGGGTTCAGCTCCTCTGATGTGCAATTAGGAACGTTCTCTGAAATAAGTTGATGTGGACTTCACAGCCCCTTGTGCCCTAAAAGTTCAGAGCATTTGTCTACTGCACCCATATTCTACATCCAGGGTTTACTCTGTTGATCAATTGGAACTTTCTTGTTCACAGACTCTGGGTAGCCAGCAGTTAAATGGAGTTGGATTGGAAACGAGAATCTATTTACTGTGCTGGTTATGAAAGTTCTCCTTTACTCTAACGTCAACTTTATATCCCTTCCTTTTGAAAATTAACTCACATCCACTCCACTTGATTCTAATAGAGCTTTCAATCAAGGGAGCCTGGCCTACCTCCTTCAGGATGACCCACCAGGACACCCCAGGCTCAATCCATACACTTGGTTGAAGAGGGCATGTAACCCAAGTCAGCAAATCAACGTTGTTTCCAGAGATCAGGATGGATGAAGGAGAAAGAGGATGATGATACCCTTCTACCATGGCCATGAGGAAATTGCAAATCCAGAGCTTGCATTCCGAATTTTGGGGTAAACAAAGAAGAGACACGGGGAGAGAGAGAGACCTTGTATGAACCCCAGATGTAGTTGGCTTGAAACCACATCTACCCCTTGAACATTCCAGATATGCTACGTAATGTAAGTCAATAAATGCCATGGTCCATTGTGAAGGAATCACTTCACTCCCCATTGCCTCCCAATCTGCCTCTAGCTAGGGAAGCTAATTTTCCATAGGTACCATCAAGCTGAGGAAACATCCCAGATGTTAGATGCTAGACCTAATGTTAAAGGTTTCGTCTACCTGAACCTAACCCATAAGGTTATCCTTACACTAAACAACAATCTTGCTCTTCTAGTAAAGGATGCCCACCTTGATCAGTGCAGTCTTTTAAAGAATTACCTAGATGAAATCAAGTTGACAACAATAACTCTACAACACAGAGAAGCCTAGGAATCAGAGAGCTAATCTTAATTAATGGTGGTGAAACTACATGGGTTATTGAAAATTGTAACACAATGCAGAGGATGTAGCCAATCTTATCACATTGCACATGTTGATGCTATTAAGTGCTGTCGAGTCAGTTCTGACTCACGGTGAAGCTGTATAAGGTTCCCAAGGAGCAGCTGGTGGGTTTGAAGCACCGACATTGCAGTTAGACGTTCTGTGTTTATCCTATAGTGCCACAGAAGAAAATTGTAAATGGGTATATGTTTAGTTATGCATATTTTTACACCAAAAA
This sequence comes from Chrysochloris asiatica, assembly GCF_000296735.1. Taxonomy (NCBI): domain Eukaryota; kingdom Metazoa; phylum Chordata; class Mammalia; order Afrosoricida; family Chrysochloridae; genus Chrysochloris; species Chrysochloris asiatica. The sequence continues at coordinate 47,326,852 of NW_006408521.1, read as the reverse complement.
AAAAAAAATGTAATGTTTTAAATTTTAAAAAAAGAAGAACTAAGCCCAGGTACTCCTCAGAGAATGGGTCTTCACATGCATGGTACCAATAAGTAGGCAAGGGAAATATAGGCCAGGATGTATCCAAGTCTTATGTTTGTTTTAGAAAAGATTTCACTGTTGGACAAGCAAAGAAGATGGTGAAATGAACAGGCAGGTAATTGACAGTGCCGTAACTTCATGATGTGACGTAGGTGGTCAGTTGCTCACAGCTCCAGGTTGGGAACTGGAGCGTAAAGAATTCTGCACAGCTGTCTGCCTTTCTAAGACCTTTCCAAGGTCTGCTAACCAAGATCAGGATGAAAGACTAGCAAAGTGGCTCATGTTGCTATATATCCCAGGAACTCTCAAATATTCATTAGAGCATTTTTCAGTGCAGTCAAGTTTGAGTGTGGCAGAAAGAATTAACAGCAACAAAATGATGAGCTGGCAACCTTTACAAACATCTTTGCAGAAAGGAAGCCTGAAAACTCATGCATCTGAAAGAGTGCTATTTTAAATTTAGGTCCTCCTGCCTCCATTAGGAATGAGATCACCACCCATAGAAGTATTCAAGTGAAGGCAACTGGATTACTCTGCCTCCAATATCCTGAGTTGGTCAATATTCACTGGGTTTCCAGGGACAGAACCACAACTCAAAAAGGAAGAATGAGGTACATGTAGGCGTATGTAACTGATTGTCTGAGCGGCCTTCAAGCATGGCTGAATCCAGACACTCAAGCAATATCATAAGGAATCTGTGTCTCTCCATCTATAAACTCTCTTTTCCCTTTTTTATTACTTCATTTTCAGACAGGCTTTCCTTGCAGTCGATAATAGTTTCAGGTTTATATGCTCCCTGGGGGGCATTCCTAAGAGTATCAAGGAAAATCTTGGGATTCAGTCTCATTAGATGGGCTTGGATCACGACCCCTATCCCTGAACCATTCATGATGGCCACAGGGGTTGGAGAGTAGAAAACTGATTTGACAGCCCTGACTCATGTGACAACCACGATCAACGAGTGATCCCAACCCATTCAAGCCAAATGGGTTGAGAATAGAGAGGGACCGTGTTTTCCCAGAAAAGAAAATGAGTTCTGTTTCCCAGTGAAGGTCAAATGGAAGTTAAGCCAGTAAGACCAAAGCTTTGTCTATAGTTGCCTTCCACCATACTAGAATTCTCTGACTTGCTTAGCACAGTTTGTTGACCATCATGTTCACTGGCCTTCTTTGTATTCCTAAGATAGAGTCTTCTCATTATCAATAAGCAGGCAAATGACCAAGCCCCAAATTGATGTTCCCATTTGAGTCTGTTGAGTCAGTTCCGACTCATAGTGACCCTCTGGACAATAGAGCGAAACACTGCCCAATCCTGCGCTATCCTCATAATTGTTGTTACTCTTGAGTCAACTGCTGCTGTCTTTGTGCCAATCCATCTCATTGGGGATAGATTCTTGGTCTATGTACAGTTCCTCATAAATGCAATGAAGTATTCTGGGATACCCATTCTTTGAAATGTTAACCATACTTTGTCATGATCCACACAGTCAAAAGCCATCCATCCAAAGAAACATTCTAAACACTCAAATTCAAATGAATACTTCAAGGAGACAACTTTTCCCCCAAATCCCCTAAACTTCTGAAATCATGCAAATAACTCAATTATCTGCCACAGTCTTTGAGGAGACATCAGTGTTCTGCTTTCCTTCCATCTTCCCTGTTGTTAGGTGCCATCTAGCTACCCTCAGCACAGCAGAACGAATCACTGCTTGGTCCTGTGCCATCCTCACTATTTTTATTACACTTGATCCCACCGCTGATTCCACTGTGCCAATCCATCACTTTGGGAGTCATCCTCTTTTTCACTGACCTCCACGTTACCAAGCAGGAACTAGTCCCTGCTGATAATATGTCCTAAGTATGAGAGGTGAAGTCTTGCTATCCTGGCTTCTAAGGAGTATTCTGACTATATTTCTTCCAACACAGCTTTGCTTGTTCTTCTGAAAGTCTTTTAATATTCTCTCACATACTTTTAATATTCTTCTCCAACACCATAACTCAAATGTATCAATTCTTCTACGGTCTTCCTTATCCATTGTCCAATTTTCACATGCATATGAGGCTACTGAAAATATCATGATTTTACGTGGGACACCATGAAGAGGAACAATTTACAGGTGATCAGAATTCCAGAAGAGGAAGAGACAATAAAAAGAGAAAATTGTCGAAGAACTGTTGGAAGAAAACTTCCCTAATATCATGAAAGATGAGAAGATAAGCATACAAGAAGCTCAACAAACTCCAAACAGTATATGTCCTAAAGGAACATCACCAAAACCTATCATAATCAAACTTTCCCAAACCAAAGACAAGGAAAGAATCCTGAGAGAAGCTCAAGATAAACAAAAAGTCATCTACAAAGGAGAACCAGTAAGACTAAGCTCTGATTTCTCAGTAGAAACTATGCAGGCAAGAAGGCAATGGGATGACAGATACAAAACTCAGAGAGAACAAAATTTCCAATCAATAATCATTTACCCAGCAAAGTTGTCCCTCAAATACAATGACAAAATTAGGATGTTTCCAGATAAACAGAAATTAAAGGAATTTGTAATAACCAGACCAACTTTACAAAAAATACTTAGGACTGGGAACCAGCAAGAGCAGACAGCAACCGGAGATTGACATACAGGACACCACCACCCAGTACTCAATCCAGATATAGAGGTATTTACAATAAGACAAGCCTAGAAGACTGGCAATAAGGAACCAGAGATAGCAATTTATAATGAAGTCAACTAAGCAAAAAGAGGGAATAGTGTAGATACAGAAGTTCCAAACAGCGAGGAAGGCAAGTAGATTTCAAGATAAACCAGATGGTTCTAAATGGGGAAACGAATTAATAAATTACAGGGTAACCTCAAAGAAAAGTAATACACCTTCACATCAAAATAAAAGAGGAAAATCAGAATGATTTAGTAAACA
>NW_006408521.1:47307143-47323747 GCF_000296735.1 Chrysochloris asiatica | reverse complement strand
TGTGACCTTAGGACTTAAAGAAGCCCTAGCTGGTTCATCCTTACCAGTGGCCAAGCACATTAACTTTCTCATACACTGACTGTTACTTTAACTGTTAGTCTTAACTAGTTGGGACATCAGCTGACTAATAGACCTCAGCCTCAAAAGGCTTGGAAAGGAAAAAAAAAAAAAAAAAAATACAGCAATCAACTCATTCCTATCCATTTTTACACTGAGCATAAAAGGGCAAACATGCAACGTTGAAAAATAATGATGAATCTGCAAAACCCCTCACAGCATGGATGAATCTGAGTATAATTAGTCAATCACATAAGAACAAATACTATATGAGACCACTGTTGTAAAAAGTTCAGAAAAGATTTTCTTGCTAAATGATGGTTACTGGAGGCATAGGGGTGGTCTGGGGAAGGAATTATTCATGGCTAGAAGGCAGTCACATGTTAGCATGGGTGAGGGGACGGGCAGTGTACAAGAGGGAGGCTGACAGAGGAAAGATGAAGGTAGCAGGATGCACAAGGTGGAGTGTAAGAATTAAAGGAAATTGAGATAAATATTGTTAACTGATGATACACAGAGGGGGTTGTGATAATTATAATGAAGCAATGTATATGATTTACTGAACGTAAAACTGATGGTCTGCTCTGTAAACCCTCACTCAATTTACTATTAAAAGTTTTTTAAAACTCAATGTGTATACAAAGGAGCTCTGGTAGCGTAGTGGTTACGAATCGGGCTGCAAACCACAAGGTCAGCAGTTCGAAACTACCAGCTGTTCCATAGGAGAAAGATGAAGCTTTCTGCTCCTGTAAAGATTTACAGCTTTGGAAACCCTGTACAGGGTCGCTATGAGTCGGAACCGACTCCACAGCACACAACCACCACCACCAGCCACTGTGTGAGGGAGAAAACCTGGCAATCTATTTCTGCAAAGATTAGTCTAGAAAACCACATGGGACCTTTCTACTGTGTTACACAGGTCACTATGAGTTGGATTCAACTTAAAAGCACATAGCAACAACATCTCCTGGGTTTCAGAAAACGCCTGCCTTCAATACCCCTGGCCAGAGAGAAGAGGAGAAAACTCCCAGCAGGCACAGCGGTGAGTCGAAAGACTCTTGTGGAAGTAGTTTCCTCAGAAAGAGTGAATGTTCACGAAGCTCTGAGCATCTTCCGATCAAGTGGTCCATGAAGAATTCTCGCAGCAATCTGGATATGGCTAAGGGACCAGGGCAAAGTGAGAGGTGGGCAACCCAAGACCGGAGGCTAATCTGAAACCACGCAGGACTCCAGAAGCGAGACCCATTGAGAAAAACCTCAGCCAGGTTGGACTCACAATGTGCCAAGCACACGCTTCCTCCATTCTCTGTTAATCACAGAGACTGGCACTACCGCTGTCTGCCATTTTACAGATATGAAAACGAAAATTCATTGAAGTTTCGTTCTTGCTTTGGGGCACACAGCCAGCTGGCTTTCAGAAGCCTTCTCTCCTGGTTGCCTTGACATTTGTTGTCTCTGAGGACCACAACATTATTTTTGACCTGGGACTGCTAAGGGCCTCAAAGGTTAGAAATTCTGCTCTTTTAATTACTCATCCACCTGACAAAAGTCACCTTAATTAGGAAGGCTCTCTCAAAGAAAATGCAGGTGGCAGGGGCTGGGCCAGGCTGTCCCAGGGCAGTACTGTTACAAAGTGGTGCTGAGTTTTCCAGAATCTCTCTTGCATCTTTTCCTGCCCTCCCACTTGCTCTATTGTTCTTGATGCTGCTGTTGTCTCCATCATGCCAACCCCAACTCATAGCAACCCCAGGTGAAAGAGTCCAAGTTCCCTATAGGGTTTTCTTGGTTGTTGCCCTACAGACGCAGGTCACCAGGTCTTCTCCCATGGTGTCACTAAATAGGTGCAAACCACAAACCTTTAGCTTAACAGCCAAGCATTGAACCACTGTGCCCCCAGGGATCTGGTGGTGGTGATAAGTGCTGTGGAGTCGGTTCTGACTCATAGCAGCCCTGTATAAGGTTTCTAAGGTGTGACTTACTGCGTTAAAACCACCAGTCTTGTGGTTCAAACAGACCTTGCAGTCCAGTGCTTATCCTCCAGCACCACACCAGGACTCCACCAGAGCTTACTACCCTATGATTCAGCTCTTTGTTCCTCACACCTGGACAATCCAATCTCTCCCAATGGGATTCCGCCTCTGCCACCTGCCCCCCAATCCGTGTCTAATTAGATCAGTTGTCACTTGTCCTCAGAAACCCTCAGTGACTCCTCCATTTTCCACAATGGTCAAAACCCCTTAGCCTGACATTCAGGACCTGTCCAATGTGGACCCAACTTTCTTTCCAATTCCATGACTCCACTTTCCAATAACTCCAGGTTGCTGGTATTCATCCCCCACACCCTCCTGGAAACCTGGAGACCAGCGGCTCAGCCTGAAACCCAGGTTGACCATGGCAGCGGGGACAGGGGGTGAGCTGTGGGGCTTGGCGAGAGCGACTTCCCCAACACTGTCACATCCCATCCCACATCACTGTTGGTCTTCAGAATCAACCACCCAGAACAGTCGACTCTTAGACCACAATAGTGTTGTTCAACAGCAAACATTTATTACCTCACACCGTTTCTGAGAGTCAGGAAACCAGAGATGGCAAACCGGATTTCCTCTGAGGTTGTAGTCACGACATTAGATGGGCTACAGGCTTCTGAAGGCTCCACTGGGCTAGCAGATCCATTTCCAAGCTCCCCTCCCTGACTGTGGGCAGGAGGTCTCAGTCCTTTGCCACGTGGGCCTCCCCATAGGATTTCCAGACATGGCAGCAGCTTCCTCCAAGACAGAGATAGAAAAGTCCAGCAGAAAGTTTTCAGGTTTTTGTGTGTGTGTGAGCCTGGAAAAATATGTGCACCATAACATTTGCCATTTTAAGTGTGCTGTTCAGTGTCTTCAGCCCACTTTTGGAAATGTCTAAGAGGTTGGGGGCAAGGACAGTCATGAGGAACACCAGAAAAGGAGCCACCATGGGAGGAACGTGCTGGAGACCAGTAAGTTTGGCAAGAAGCGTCCCCCAAGAAGAGAAGTTCGATAAAGTCTGAGGGTTCACACACTGGCTTTCACATCCCCTCTTCCTCTCCGGCCTTCGGAGTCCATGCTTCCATGGTTACTCCCAGAACCAATCTGAAAGAGCGCCCCTAACGTTCCCAGAGAAGTTTGGGAGTGAGTTCTAAGGCCTTCCCTGCCAGACTCATAGCAAAAGTAGGGCGGGCAGCAGCTGTGACTGACATCTCTACGAAGCAAAGAGGCCCCCACCCCAAGGCACCAAGAGATGGCCCCACTTTGAGTCACCCAGAAAGAGCGTGCCTGCACTGTCCTTTCCCAACCTCTCAACTTTTGTAAGCACCTGGATGAGTATCACCAACCCACCCCCACATCCCCCCAAGGGAGGCCCAGGATGCTGACTTTGGGCTTCTCCCCTCTGCCACAGGGGTCAGGTGACCAGAGAGAGGAAAGGCTTGGGTTACCGAAGCAGGATGAAGGGTCTGAGTGTTGGCACATGAGCATCTCCTCCCCGGCATTGGTAAGACAAAAATAGACTCAGACAACTTATAAAGAGCCAGCCATGGGACCACCAAGCCCACTGGGGGCAGCATTGTGAGTTGTTCCTGTCCCCTTCCAAACACACCAAACCGCTGTCACCAAACACCAACCCTGTGCCTTCCAGGTCAGCATATTTAACCACATCTGCTTCGCCCTTCTTCCACCTCCCTTTCCCTTTCTCCATCTCTGTGAAGCTTTGGTCCTCTTTCACGACCTGGTACAAGCCCAGCTCCCCAGGAAGCTTTCCCACCCCATCCCACAACACCCCACGCAATGCTCCTTTGCCTAAATCTCTAGCATGATGATTCCAAGACTCAAAAAAACACTCCTTCTCATTAGAGAAACTCCCTCACATAAAAAGATACATACAAGTTTTGTCTGTGAGCAAGAAAAATAGAAGTCAACTTCATTGTCCATCAGTAGGCGGCTGCTCTATAAAATGAGGGAGTATCCATTGACTACAGCAGTGAAAAGGAACGAACCAGATGTATACATTAATCTTGTTATTGTTGTTAAATACCATCGAGTCTGTTCTGATTCATAGAGACCCTGTATAGGGTTTCCAAGGAGCAGCTGGTGAGCTTGGTGAGCTTGTGGTTCAAACCGACTTTGCGGTCCAGCGCATTAACCTGCAGGACCACACCAGGACCTACAGTATGGTAATTTGGGCATAAATCACACACAAGAAAATGATAGATGTGTGTTTATCTAGGACTCCTGGTGCGGTGCTGTAGGATAAACACTGGACTGGAAATCACAAGATCATCAGTTCAAACCCACCAGCTGCTTTTCAGAAACCCTAGACAGGGTCACCGTGAGTCAGAACTGACTCAATGGCACTTAACAACAACAACAACAATGTATCTGTGTTGTTGTTGTTAAGTGCGGTCAAGTTAGTTCTGACTCACGGTGAACCTGTCTAGGGTTTTAGAGAAGAGGCTGGTGAGTTTGAACCATTGACCTTACAGTTCAAATAGACCTGGTGATACAGTACATTATCCTGCAGTTCCACATCAGGACACTATATATATATATATATATATATTTGTTGTTGTTGTTAAGTATCATTGAGTTTGTTCTGACTCATAACGACCCTGTATAGGGTTTCTGAGGAGCAGCTGGTGAATTTGAACCACCAACCTTGTGGTTCCAACTGACCTTGTGGCCTAGTGCTTATCCTATAGCGCCATATCAGGATTTCATATATTATCTGTAGGTAGACTTACATTTGTAAGCATGGTTTAAAGGGTCTGGAAGATCAGCCCTACCAAACCTGTAGCCATGGCCACTTCTGGGGAAGAAGAAAGGGGACCAGGTCTGGGTGACAGGGAAGGCCAAAGCGTTTTAACTTAATCTTTTAATATTATAACTTACAAGGGCACGTATTACTTGTGTAGCTCATAGTTTTTTAAATGTTCTCTGAAGACTCACTCCTCGCTTCAGTGAGAGGAGCTCTGGTCTATTCTGTCTCACTTGTCATCATATAATGTTTGACTTTGGAAAGGGGGACAGTTACACTGATATTTGAGAGTCCATGCCACACCATGTCCAGTTTATGGGCATCACCAGTTCTCTTCCACCAGCCTGGACGCCCATGAGGTCAGGGGTCATGCTATGTGTCCACCCAGTGAGGTCCCATGGTTCTCCATTGCACCTCTCACTGGAGAAGGAGAGAGACAGCCTCAGGGAAACCCAATGGGAGTCAAAGTGGGTGCCTCTCACACACAACCACAGTGCTTGCCCCAGACGGGAAGGGGTCCAGAAAAATGTCCTGGTCCAAGTCCATACACCATTAACAATGAAGACAAGCGATGACAAAGCCACAGTTAGACAGTAGATATCAACAAATCTGGTGATCCATGGAGAGCAGGCCTGCCATAACACCAGAGTTGGCCATTGATCAATTTTGGAGATTTGAACCCTTTGGCTCCAGGAAAGGAGGGTAAGGTGGTGAAGAAAAGGGACCATGGCCTCCCAGCCTGGAACCATAGGGCATGACCTAGAGCCTATACACAGGTGGCAATAATATCTATTGGATGAAGTTCAGTTGACCTACCGTAAGGCCAGACTAGCGCTAAAAGGAACCCAGCCAGAGAAGTTAGCATTCTTTGTTCCTGGTCTATAACCACAACAAAGAGAAAAGAGTACCCAGTTTCCCTTTGATGGATGGTCATGGCATTTCATCCCTTCTCTAGGCAACAGACACCCCATCCTCAAACCCCTCCTTTCATTGTGACCTCAATCAGAGGCTACCATGTTGGCGAGGTGACAGCGGCTGCAGAAAAGACTGTCCACAAGGGAAGAGTAGAACCTACTCCCCATTTGGTTCCACGTGCTCATCGGGGGTGTTCACAACCTGTGTAGATGGTACATGGTCATCGTGGCAGCCTCTTCCCCTCCCCATCTGTTCCACATTCGGCCCCACAGAGATTTCAAGACCTTCCACCAGCTGTGTTTTCTGAACACAGGCCTCAGAGACTTCCAAGTCTCTTGGGGGAGACCACTGTTCAACCACCTTAGAATATAGATCATTAAAATTGTGTACATGATGAAGGGTCACCAGGGAGCCAAAAGATGCTACTATAATTTGTATTTGAACACTGAAATGGATTGTGCAGGATATAGAAGGTGTAAAGGAGATTAGCGCAATGCTAGAATTTAATTGTTTTTGTTTGGTTGTTTCAAGTTAGGGAAAGTATTTGACTTGCAATACAGGGCTGATTGGTTTGGATGAAAAGTTCCCTTCCCACCTGCTGGGACCACCAAGGAAGGGTGGAGGCAATTAGATGTTTGTGCCTGTGTTCTAAAGGCAGATGTGTCAGGAGTCAGGAAGAAAATCTAATTGAGTTCCATCATTTTTATTGGTACTTTTTTCTTCTTTTCTTTTAATTTCCACAGCGCATTTTAGTGTCTACAGTAAATTTACTCAATGAGCCACTGAGTGAGAAATTTATCAATCACGTTCTGTATCTTCCTTGCTTTTAGTTAATCTAATGGACACAGTGAAATATTTATTTTCATCTCTCTCCTGTGTGCACTAGATTTTTCCAAATCCAAATAAATCCATTTCTCCATCTTTTATTGATCATGAATCTCAATATCAGAGATGTGTGATCTACCCAAGATGGTGTTGTTGTTGTTGTTAAGTGCTGTCGAGTCGGTTCCAACTCACAGCAACCTTGTATAAGGTTTCCGAGATGCTGGTAGTTTTGAACTACTGGTCTTGAGGTTAGCAGCCCGACTCGTAACCTCTATGTTACCAGAGCCCCTTTGAACCTCTGTAGCCAACAAAGATGACAGTACTTTTTCACCATTCCATATTGAAATATCTGAACCCTATTACAAGGCTGCCTTGATTTATTGCCACGTTTCCCACATATAGAAGTTGGATAATGAACAAGAAGCAACTCTCCCAATACTGTTGTCTTAGCCACCATTTTCTCAAGTGTACCAAAGCTGCTCACTTCAAAATACCAGCTGAAGATAATCCTAAATAATTTTTAATTAAAGATCATCATTTAAAATGTATAATTTTGTAAATCAAACAGCAATTAACTACATTAGGGATTTTGATGACACACGTCACAATTAAGTGTTTTCAATGTTGAGCCAATTAAGGGTTAACAGGCTGCAAATACCTACTTTGCACATTTTTGCTTAATGAATTCGTGGTGGGAAACTATTCTCATTAGGTTAATTTGTCAACACAATCAAGTTACATCACCAAGATGTTTTTTTCTTGGAGCCCACAAATTTAAGCGCCTTTGTATCATAGCGCTCACATTTCATTAAGGGCTGGTGGAATAAAGCACTTTTTCATAAAAAGGAAGAAAGTCGTTGGAAGATTTTTGGGTCTGGGTCTTAATTCTCACCTTCTAGACATAGGCATGTTTATGTCGTTTTATCAAGCTCTCTGGGGCTTTCTGTCTGTATTTCCCTAGTAGGTTGTCATGCCAGAGAGTAAAACACACATCTGTGTACTTGTAGAGGGAGGGCTTCAGCCCCTAAGACCGGCATGATGGCCGCAGGGAAAACGTCTCTTCTCCCTGAACTCGCTTCGCTAGAGAAGGCTGGGGTTGTTTCTCTCACAAATCTGTACAAACACCCAGCCTCCCTCCAAAAGCTTTCTCCTTCCCTCTGCAAAGGTAGACTGTCATCTTGACCGAGGAAAAAATAGTGCTCCTGATTTTAAGGTTGTCTACATGCTAATTAGTCTCCTTAATGGAAGAATAAACAGTCAGCCTTATTGTCTAGCCTTTTGAAACACAAAAAATATTCTTCTCCATCCAGATTTTTTGGTTCTTGCATTACCATTGTCTTAGTTATGTCAAAAGCAAGTGCTTGTTGATCTCGATCGCAAAAGGGTCAGAAACAACCCACAGCCCCAGTAATAAGGGATGGTATGGTAAATTTGTTGTTGTTGATAAGTGTCATCGAGTTGGTTCTGACTCATAGCAACCCTATATAGGGTTTCTGAGGAGAGGCTGGTGAGTTTGAACCACTAACATTGCAGTTCAAACCAACTTTGCAGTCCAGCACATTAACTCACAGCGACACACCAGGACTCCATATGGTAGCAAATAGAACATGATAATTAGAACCTAAAACAAAACAAACAATGAAACAGTTTGCTGTTGAGTCCAATCTGACTCATAGTTGTGACCTTCTGGAAGCAGATCACCAAGGCTTTCTTCTGAGACAACTCTGAGTAAATTCGAACCACTAACCTTTTGGTTCATAGCCAAACACTTAACTGTTTGCACAATGAGGAACTCTTGAGTAAAACAGAGTCTTTTAATACAATGACATGGTACAGAGCTAAAGTTACTGACATAAAAATGTGTCCGTGTCATGTTAATTGGCAAAACTATTTTACAAAGCACCCTGGTGTTGGTGTTGTTAAGTATTGTCAAGTTGATCTGACTCACAGTAACCCTGTATAGTGTTTCTGAGGCTGTAAATCTTTGCAGGAACAGAAAGCCTCATCTTTCTCCCGATGATCAGCTGGTAGGTTGGAAACACCAACGTTGTGGTTTGCAGCCCAGTTGCTATCCTACAAAGCCAGCAAGCTCCCATGTATTGTTGTTGTTATGTGCTGTGGAGTCGGTGCCGCCCCATAGCGACCCTGTACAGGGTTTCCGAGGCTGTAAATCTTTACGGGAGCAGAAAGCCTCATCTTTCTCCCATGGAACAGCTGGTAGTTTCAAACTGCTGACCTTGCAGTTCACAGCCCGATTCATAACCACTACGCTACCAGAGCTCCTTGCTCCCATGCATATGATGATAAATTTTATTTTAAATTGTTTCTATACACTAGAAAAAATCAGATGGAATAAACTCAAAAATGATGGCAGAGTTTGTTTCTCAGAGGTATACTGACAAGTAATTTTTTCTTCCCTGCTTTTTTTTTTTTTTCTTTCCTTTTGTATTTCTGATTCCTTATGATATTACTTTGGTGATCAAACAAAGCTATTTGTATTGGAGACAAGAGTGAGTGAGGGAACACCAGTGACCTGGAAGTCAGGGCATGGGGAGGGATGCATGAACCCTAAATTAAGACAGCAAGAATCAAAAGTAGAAATGTGGTCAAAGCAGAATCTAGTCTACACGACAAATAGTCTACAGGAATCATGCCTTCACCTACCCTGAGTCCAGAAGAACTAGATGGTGCCCAGCTATTACTATCGACCCTTTAGTCAGAGATACAATAGATAGAGCCTGATAAAATGGGATGGGAATGCGGCACAGAACCTTTAAATCCAAAACAAAAATCAGACTTACTAGACTGATTGCGCCTGGAGAACTCCCCCAGATAGTCTTCCTGAGCTATTCTTCAAATCTCACCCTTGAGATCATCTTATAAGTAAATAACAGATTGGCTCACAATATTATGGATACAGACCCTAAATACTGTCCTTCTCTAATAATTCACCTATTTGAGACGATGTGGTCAACAATTGCTTTAAAACAAAGGTAAGAATGTAAGGAGGATGGGAAACTAGATGAATGGAAACGGCACAACCAGAATGGAAATCATGCAAATGCTTACACATTGTGAAGAATATCATCAACGTCACTGAACAATTTGTGTAAAAATTACTGAATGAGAACCTAAACTGCTATGTAAACCTGCACCAAAAACACAATTAAAAAGTGTTGTTTTTTAAGTAGAAATCCATAAAAGTGATGATACTGCCCATCAAGCTGATGGTATTTCCTTTACACTAAGTTTCAGGTGTGAGTGAAGAGTTTTGATTTAGGTTTGAAGTGACTTTTGACTTAACTCAGTAGTCTGTGTAACCAGCACTCAGTAAGAGCAGAAATGACAACACATGAAATTCAAAAACCATCCAGTTGAGTGTTTATCACTGCATTCATCCACAAGCATGCGTTTTGTTTGTTTAAGTACATCGTGTCAGTTCCAACTCATAGCAATCTTGCATAGGGTTTCCAAGGAGCAACTGATGTGTTTGAACCACCAACCTGTGACTCGCAGTCCTGTGCTTGTCCTACAGTGTCACACCAGGATTCCGCATGTGTAGTGGGCATTTACTCTGTGCAACGCTCCTCACTTGGGCCATGAAGATGACTCATAGAGTCCCCTGCCCCGCTTGAGCATGCCCCAGCCTTGCCATTCCCATTAAGTGTAGGAGGAGCTATGTATGAGACAGTGCAGAACTGGCCTAGGTTGAGATGATGGAGGAAGGCTTCCAGGAAAATGAGTCTGAAGGTAACACCTGAATAGCAAGCTGGACCAACACATCAACCCAGGGTAAACCCTGTGCTCTGTCAGGGTGTGACTATCCAGAAGGGGCACCCTTTATCCCATCAGAATCAACTCAAAGGCACCAACAACAACCAAGGCATATGGACCAGTGAGTCTGTGTATGCACGTGTTGACTTCTGTCTGTTTTGCCAGACCCCACTCACTGCCCATTCGCCACCCTTCCCTCCAATCTGACCCCTTCAATTTACATTGCTCTAACTTTTTGGCTGGTTGGGTTTGACCAATAAGCAGCCCAATTTACATTATTATGCAGACGAGGGAAAGGGTGGATATTTTTCCAAGCTTTAGCACATTTCTAATAATGACTCCAGCTTTCATTAGAATGTGACTTCCTCTTGCTTCTTCAGCCTCAAGTGGCAGTCACAGCTCCCTGTTCCTGCTAGTCTCAGTGTGCTGCAACAGCCATAATTTATTTCCATGCCCTGACCCAGACCTTAGAAGTATCCCACCAACAAAGTTTTTATTTGCATTATGTAGGTGGATTGTGTGGATTATGACAAGCTATGGATAACATTGCAAAGAATGGGTACTCCAAAACACTTGATTATGCTTATGGGGAACCTGTACATAGGCAAAGAGGCAGTAGTTCAAACAGAACAAGGGAACACTGAATGGTTTGAAGTCAGAAAAGGTTTGTACCAGGATTTTATCCTTTCACCACACTTACTCAATCTATAATCCGAAAAGACAGGTTATATGAAGAAGAACATGGCATCAGGATTGGCGGAAGAGTCATTAACAATCTATAACATGCAGCTGATACAATCTTGCTTGCTGAAAGCAGAGAGGACTTAAAATACTTACTGATGAAGATGACAGACCACAACCTTCAGTATGGATTGCACCTCAGTGTAAAGAAAACAAAAATCTTTACCACTGGACCAATAAATAACATCATGATAAATGGAGAAAAGATTGAAGTTGTCAAAGACTTCATTTTTCTTGGATCCACTGTCAACACTCATGGAAGATAAGTCAAGAAATCAAACATGGTATTGCATTAGCAAATCTACTGCACAAGACTTTTTTAAAGTGTTTTTAAAGAGCAAAGATATTAGTTTGAGAACTAAGGTGTGCCCGACCTAAACCATGACATTTTCAATTGCCTCAAATGCATGTGAAAATTTGACAGTGAATATGAAAGACCGTAAAAGAGTTGATGCATTTGAGGTATGGTGTTAGAGGAGAATATTGAAAGTACCATGGACTGCCAGAAGAACAAACAGGTCTATGTTGAAAGAGGTACAGCCAGAGTGTTACTTGGAGACAAGGATGTCGAGACTTTGTCTCCCATACTTCAGACATACTATCAGGAGAGACCAATCTCTGAAGAAAGACATTATGCTCAGTAAAGTGGAGGGTCAGTGAAAAAGAAGAAGACTCCCCAATGAGACGGATTGACATCATGGCAGCAGCAATGGATTCAAGCAGAACAAAAATTGTGTGGATGGTACAGGACTAAGAAGTATTTCATTCTGTTTAGCATAGGGTCTCAGTAAGTTGGAACCTACTCAACAACACCCAACAACAACAACAACCATACAGATGAATTCTTTTTCCTGCTGGGACCCTAGCTACTGATCCAGTTTGTGTGTCTATGTGTGAATCCACATATGTATGCATGCTGAATCACAATGCAGAATGTATTTCTTACTGTCAGATGTGATTTGAAAAAGAAAAAAGCTTTAGAACCATTGACTTGGAAGAACACTAATGAAAAGCATCTTGGGTCATAGGAGCCCAGCAGGAATGACCTCTATAAAGAGGCCAGACAGATAGCATTTGCTGAGAAAGAACACTGAACGAGGAGTCAAGATTATTGGGGTTCCATGATCTATTTGTAGCAACAGTAGTGAGGTTGGCCCAGGATCAGGTAGTGTTTCATTTTGCTGTGCATAGGGTTGCTACGGGTAGGTACCGACTCGATGGCACCTGACAACAACATGATCTATTTGCTTGAGCCAGTACTAATGTCTAGTATTTCAGTTTATTTGCATATTCTAAGACCGATATCTATGAACACACTGCATATTCTTAACCTAAGAAAATATCAAAATGACATCTCCAGCTTGCTCACAGGCCTCTTCTGCTAAGGACAGAACTTCTTTTGCATCATGGTGGCCACTTAGACTTTGTACTAAAATCACATCACACTGCATGTGTCCCCTTTAGTTCCTCAATTATGAGTCACTGTCTTCCCCTGAATATTTTTATACCTAAATTCATCATCAAGCTGCCTTGCCAAGATTTCGAGCAAAAGCAGAGAGAAGGACTTGTCCAGGGGTGAGGATAAATCCTACTGAGTCCTTCCGAGTCCCTGAGTCCAAGTCCCACAGGTAACCCTGTGAGCATCGCTCCTGGAAGGACAGGGCCCGACCCCTGACCACCTCCACTAAGAATGGGTTGAAAGCCAAGTTGATGATCACTGTGCATGATCAGATCTTGGTGGATGACAACACCTTCTTTAGGCTTTTCCCTGGGAGATCGCAAAGTTTCCAACCACAATGACAGTGTGGTTCCACACTCTCCCGAGCTAGAAGACAGAGCCTGTGGTTGTGTGGCATAGACACTTGTTTCACAAGGAAGAGAACAATATACCCACTGATGTAGGCCAGCATCCAATTCCCACTTTCCCCAGTCTGCGCCCAGACAGATGGTGTAGAGTTGGACAGTGGGAACACATGGAAAGACACACTTTGACCTCAAGCACAGCCTAGCTAACATAAGGATCTAACATTTTGTAGCCGGAGAACCTAGGTCCATTCATCAACTCTCTGAAAAGCCATGATCCCATCTATAAAATCAGAATGATCATACTACCACAAAGTAATAAGGAGCTCCGGTAGCATAGTGATTGTGACTCGGGCTGCTAATCTCACTTGTTAGCAGTTGGAAACTACCAGCTGTCCTGCAAGAGAAAGATGAGGCTTTCTGTTCCTGTAAAGATTTACAGCCTCAGAAACCCTATGCAGGGTCCCTATGAGTCAGAACCAACTCCACAGCACATAACCACCAACACAAACAACAAAATGTTATTTTTTTTAAAAAAGTAGTTGTCACTCAGTTGATTCCAACTTGTGACAATTCCGTGTGTTGAAAGTAGCCTGCATTCTATAGGGTTTTCAAGGTTGTGTCCTTCTTAGACGTGAATGGCTGGCCTTTCTGGTGAGGTCAGTTAGTAGTTAAACCTTTAACCACTGGCACCACCCAGGAACATCCATAAAAGGATATAATGAGGATTGAATCAAGCATCATGTGCAAAGTACTTAGCACCTAATAGACACGCCATAACTATTTGTCATGAAGTGTTTAAAAGGTACTACCACAGGTTTGTCTAATGCAATACGTCATTTGATTTCTTTGCTCCTGCTTACGTGAGTGTTGATGGTGGATCCAAGCACAATGACGTCTTTGACAACTTTAATATTTTCTCCATTTATCAAGATGTTATTTATTGGTCCAGTGGTAAGGATTTTTGTTTTCTTTACATTGAGGTACAACCCATACTGAAGATGGTAGTCTTTGATCTTCATCAGTATTTTAAGTTCTCTTTATTTTTAGCAAGCAAGGTTGTATCATCTGCATATTGCAGGTTGTTAATGAGTCCTCCCCCAATCCTGATGCCACACTTTTCTTTATATAATCCAGCTTCTCAGATTATTTGCTCAGCATACAGATTGAATAAGCATGTGAAACGATACAGTCCTGATGCGCACCTTTCCTGATTTTAAACCAGTGACCCCTTGTTCTGTTCAAATGACTGCCTGTTTGTCTACGTAAAGGCTCCCCATGAGCACAATTAACTATTCTGGAATACCTGTTCTTCACGATGTTGTCCACAGCTTGTCATGATCATGCAGTCAAAAGCCTTTACATAGTCAATCAAGAACAAATAAACATCTTGTGGTATTCTCAGCTTTCAGCCAATGATATCTGACTTCAGCAATGATATCTCTTATTCCGTATCCTCTCCTAAATCTGGCTTGAATTTCTGGTGGTTCTCTGTCAATGCACTGTTGCAGTCATTTTGAATCATCTTCAGATATTTTACTTGCATGTGATATTACTGATAGTGTTCAATGAGTTCCATGTTCTGTTGGGTCGCCTCTCTATGGAATGGGCACAAATATGGATCTCTTTCAAGTGGTTGTCCAGGAAGACAACTGGTTGTCTTCCAAATTTCTTGGCATAGATGAGTGAGTGAGTGCCTCCAGTGCTGCCTCAGTTTGTTGAAAGATAACAATTTATACTTCATCAAATCCTGGAGCTTATGTTTCACCAATGCCTTCAGTGCACCTGAGACTTTTTTAGCACCATTATTCTTTATCAAATAATACCTCTTGAAATAGTTGAACATTGACCATTTCTTTTTGGTACAGTGGCTCTGTGTATTCCTTCCATCTTCTTTTGATGCTTCTATACATCATTCAATATTTTGTACATAGAATCCTTCAATATTGCAAGTCAAGGTGACTTGCATAAAAGTTGACTATACTTATGGACCTCACCAGATGAACTATACGGGAACAAAATTGAATACCTCTATGAGAAGATATGGTGGAAAAGCTCAATATCATCAACCAAAACAAGGCCAGGGGCAGACTGTGGAACAATTGTGCATATGCAAGTTCAGGCTGAAGTTGAAGAAAATTAAAACAAGTCCACAAGAGTCAACATATGACCTTAAACATATCCCATCTGAATTTAGAGACCATCATAAGAACAGATTTGATGCCTTAGGCACTAATGGCTGAAGATCACAAAAGCAGTGAGCTAGCATCAAGGATATCATACAGGATGTTTAGTATCCCTAGCACTGAGACGTTAAAGTGAATAGAAGAAATGAGGAAGTCGGAGAAATAAGAAAATTCAAAGGGCAGCTTGAGAAGACAAATTCAAGTATTATAATGAAATGCATTCCCTGTCAATGTACTATTGCAATCATTTTTGACAAACTGACAGACAAGTGTTGGGAATCAGGAAATTAGCATTGATAAAATAGCATTATCTAATCTACAGACTATTTACTCAATCTGTATGCTGAGCAAATAATCAGAAAAGCTGGACTAGATAAAGCGGAATGTGGCGTCAGGATAGGAGGAAGTACTCATTAACAACCTGTGATATGCAGATGATACAACACTGTTTTCTGAAAGCTAAGAGGACTTGAAGCCCTTACTGAGGACCATCAAAGACTACTGCCTTCAGTATGGATTATACCTCAACATAAAGAAAAGAAGATCCTCACAACTAAACCAATAAATAACATTTAACTTGGATCCACAATCAACGTTCCATGAATGGAGAAGCCAAGAAATCAAATGACTTCATTGGGCAAATCTGCTGCAAAACACCTCTTTCAAGTGTTCAAGAGTAAGGAGGTCATGCTGAAGACTGAGATGCACCTGACCCAAAAGATAGTCTTTTCAATCATCTCATCAGCATGTGAAAGTTGAACAATGAATAAGGAAGACCAAAAGAGACTTGATGCATTTAAATTATAGTGTTGGTGAAGACTATTGACTATACCAGGGACTGCCTGAAGAATGAACAACTCTTTGTTGGAAAAAGTACATACTTAGAAGCAAGGATGGAGAGAGTCTGTGTCACATACTTTGGACATGTTATCAGGAGGTACCAGTCTCTGGAGAAGGACAGCATCCTCATCCTCAGTGAAACAGAAGACGACCTCAATGACATCGACTGGCACAGTCTCTGCAACAGTGGCCTCAACAGAGCCAGATTGTGAGGATGGTGCAGAGCTGGGCATCATTTCCTTCTGTAGCACACAGGTTAACTATGACAGATGCTACTCACATTTCACCAACTGCCCCACTCAGCGCCCTTTTTGTGATCTGGAATCCAAGCCAGGCTGGCATCTACTTATCCCTTTTTACTTTCCTGAAATCTGGAACTGTGCTCAGTTTTTCACCGTCTTTCTTAGCCTTGACTGTTTTAAACAGTACAGACAGTTATTTTGTGGACTAGCGCTCAATTTGAGTTTGTCTAATCTGGAGTCCAAGGACCTCTGGTAGCATAGTGGTTATGAATCGGGCTGCAAACCACAAGGTCAGCAGTTCGAAACTACCAGCTGTTCCATGAGAGGAAGATAAGGCTTTCTGCTCCTGTAAAGAAAGCCTGTACAGGGTCACTATGAGTCGGAACCAACTCCACAGCACATAACAACAACAACAATCTGGAGTCCTGGTGTGGCGCTGTGGGTTAAT
>NW_006408521.1:47208058-47306818 GCF_000296735.1 Chrysochloris asiatica | reverse complement strand
GCACTTCACAACAACAACAATGTTTTAGTAGCGCAGTGGTTCTAGAGGATAAGCACTAGACTACAAACCACAAGATCAGTGATGTGAGTCCACTAGCCACTTACTGCTCCCACAAAGATTTACAGACTCAGAACCCTATACAGGGTCACTACAAGCTGGAGCCAATTTGATAACACGTAACAATAACAATGTGTTTCTTAATGATTGCATTCAGGTTATACATCTTTGGTGAGATCACAAAAGCGATATTGTGTCTTCTTCATGGCATTCTATCAGGAGGTTCATGAGGACTACTGATAGCCTTAACTTTGTTGTAGTTGGTAAGTGCCATCGAGTCCATTCCAACTCATAGCAAATCTGAGTAGGGTTTCCAAGGAGTAACTGGTGTATTTGAACCACCGATCTTTCAGTTCAATCCAACATTGCAGTCAAGTGCTTATCCTACAACGCCACACCGGGACTCCACCTTAACTTTGATCCTTACTTAATGGGATGTTAGTCAAGCTTCTCTACTGTCTATAAGAAGGCGTCAAAAAGTTGGAGGAATTTTTTTTTTTTTTTTAATTCCATTTTCCCACAAACTTTTTGAAGTCCCCTCACAGTTCAGATTTTCTTCTCTGTGATTAATAATATCTTGTGAAGAGAAACTCTAAGACTATGCCACTTCTCATCATAGCCTTGTTCAATCATTTTAGTATCCATTGGTGATTCTTACCTCAATTGATTACTGTTGTGTTGTTGTTAGGGGCAGTTGATTCGGTTCAGACTCCCAGCAACACCATGCACATCGGCAACATTGCCTGGTCCTGCATCAGTCCCACAATTATTATTATGTTATAGCGCATGGCTTCACCTTCTATATTAATCCATCTCATTGAGGGTCTTCCTTGTTTTCACTGACCCTCCACCTTTGTTGTTAGAAGCCACTGAGTTGGTACCAACTTATAGCGACCCTATGCACAGCAGAATGAAACACTGTCCTTTTGGTAGTGGTTGCAAAAAGGGAGTTTTCAATTCCACTATTCTTACTGCATTTGTTAGTTGAAATCTTGGAATCTACTGTAATAAAATGTTCCTATTTCCATATAATTAATTAATTATATCATGAGTATGATATCATGGATTTTTTAAAATATTTTCTCTGAGGTCATGATTTGCAAATGTTAGGGTTTGCCGTGGTTGGCAGAGCCCAAGATCCCTGGGTGTATGAGTTCACACTCCTCTGCCATGAAAGATTCCTCGGATGATTCACAGTAATAACCAATATTTAAGCACTTGTTGTGTACCAGGAACACGTAGGCATTTTTCCTGGATCTCAGCTACTTCTCAGGACAAGACTGTGAGGCAGTTCTCATTAGTTTAGATGATGAAGCAGATGATTTAGAGATGCTGATGTGCTAAAATCACACAGCAGGTGAAGGAAACAGGATTCGAACTCTGTCTGTCTCCTAAGTTCACACAG
Organism: Chrysochloris asiatica; assembly: GCF_000296735.1. Classification (NCBI taxonomy): domain Eukaryota; kingdom Metazoa; phylum Chordata; class Mammalia; order Afrosoricida; family Chrysochloridae; genus Chrysochloris; species Chrysochloris asiatica. The sequence continues at coordinate 47,305,356 of NW_006408521.1, read as the reverse complement.
TTAACGGCTTTCCAGTAGAAATTTCAAGAAGCATTGGATCGATGATGTGTCTTGGCCCAACTCCTCAGACTAAGCAGAGTCCTGTGACCCTTGACCTCAAGGACCTCAGAAGTTTTACAGGAGCCTAAGCAGACTGTGATACCCATTGCAGTTCCATAGACCTTCAGGGTCTCTGTACCCTACAACGTCAGGACTCAGGGGCCTCTGAGATCCTCTCCACTAGCCCCCCTCCTCTGACAGATGAAACAAATGAACTGAGAAAGGAGACATCATTTGTCTGGGATCTCCCAGCCACAATCAAGGGACCCAGTGACACTGTCAAAACCACAGGCAAAGAGCAGAGGCCACACCCATCTCAAAAACATCTCTGCAATGACCCAAGGCCACAACACTGAACCCAACACTACCACCCTCGGTCTCGTCTGGTCTAGCATAACTCACCCCCTGGAAAATAGGCCAACACTTGAACACTTGCCCTCTGTCCTGCCTGGACCTCACCTCCTCCAAGCCACTGGACAACCATCCTACTGCAGACCCAGGCACATTAGACGGCAGGATCCCAGTCTGACCTAAATTAGGACCACGTGGCATGTAACACACCAGCACTCAAGAATAATTTTCCCTGTCTACTCTCAGCTTTATTTCAGGCTTCAGAACCAAGGAGTGGATAATAATAACAAGCTTCGGCTTTAGCCTCAAGGGATTGAGAGTCACTGAAAACACCACTCTGTCAGAAAACCACTAAGCAAGGACCCGGTGCCCCATAGTTGGAGGACAGAACTCTCACTCTAACACCTGATGTCCACTTTCACTATGACAAGTAAAGATCCTTCCTCAGGTAGAAGTTGCAGACAGATGTGGGTCTCCAGCTCTGTGGACCAGGATGTGTGATGGAAACGAGCATGAGATACATACCCACAAGTACAAGTGTCTGCTCTGCCCCTCCGTCTAATTATGATCCAGTGTCTCCACGCCCCCTGGGGACTGGGGACTTGTTTGTTCGAGCTGACATATCTATTATTACTCTTTAGGTAGTTAGGAGAATCATTTGCAGCGTTCATTAACAAGTATCACCTTATGGATTACTAAACAGCATCTCTACTTTGGCTAATGAGCCCCAATAGTGTAATACTTTACATATTTTATAGAGAGTCAATTAAGCAATGTCTTGCTTTTATAGCAGACCTTAAAATAAATCATTTGGGATACAAAGAAAAGAGGGCAGGAATGGTACATAGAGTAAGCACACTATGGTTAGAATTGTTGTTGTTGTTGTGGTTGATAAGTACCATGGAGTAGGTTCCGACTCACAGTGACCCTGCATAGGGTTTCTGAGGCTGTAAATCTTTACGGGAGCAGAAAGCCTCATCTTTCTCCCGCGAAACCGCTGGTAGTTTTGAACTGCTGACCTTAAGGTTAGCAACCCGATTCGTAACCATAAGGAAGTTTAAATTCTTCTCCTCCCAACCCCTTGCTACATACATATATACATCTGCAGTGATATAACACGTTTTCAGGGCTTTCTGATCAATTTTCCAACTTCTTAATTGCAAAGCACATTAATAATATGTATATGATTTGCATACAGAAAAGGAAAAAAGGGAAGACTCAGACTTGGTTTGGTCTCATAAATAGGGAAGGATGAAAAAACTCAAGAATGCATTGAGCATCTTCCTTTGTCAGGCATTCATATCTGCCCCCTCAGTTGATTTTTGTGAAACTCATCATTGGATAGAAAGGAAACAGTGAGATTTGGAGGAGCTGTCACTTGCTCAAGTTCCCATTGTAGTAAGTGAATGCACCGAAATGTAAAGCCCATGGTCCTTAAGACCCCTATCCTTCCAGGGCCCTGTATCAAAGCAGAGGTGAATCTGCACCCCACCAGCTTTTTGCTAGTTTTTAATGCCTCTTCCCTTCTCAGGAGCAGGGGCCGTGCCTCCATTGAAGTCTTTTGTTGCATTGTACTGAGCCTCCTCCCCAATATGATTCTTTGTCCAATACCCTGCCCAGAACTCTCACTCGCTGATCAGAAAAATGTCAACGACTAACAATGAATGTATGGGTCCTGCTCCTATGTAAAAAGGGTCATTTCTGCTTGGCAAGTTCAGGAGTGAGACATGGGAGAGTTCCAAGCTCTGCCCTACATCCAACAACAAGAAGGCATCCACGATGAGGGATTTGACCAGAAAGCACCACTTCCCACCCATGCGTGTTACTGCTCACATCCCCTTCCAGGCACATCACTCTTCTTAGGACTACAGAAGGGCAGGTGTGTATGAGCAGCTACTCTGAGACTAGGCCACTGCCACCAATAAGCCTCCAGGTAGCTGGCGCCCCCAGGAAGCTAAGACTCACTAAGGCTTTGAGTCTCCCACATATAGAAGGAAGGCAGGTCCTTCTCTTTTGCCTTCAAAATGTGAATCTCCAGTCACTACCAGTCTCGTGACTACTTCTCTGGGTGGGGACATTGTCCCCAGAGTTGGTCCTTGTCCCATTTACCCTAATGGTTCTCTAGGGACTGTGGCCAGCCCTCCACACTGCAGGCCATCTGCCAACAGGGAGGCTCTTACCTTGGATGAGGCCAATGGGGAGAACCTTCCTGCACTGCACTTAAAACGTACATTCAAGCAACTAGAATGTCCATGAGTAGAGGACTGGTTAAGTAAATCAACAAATCATATCTTTTTTATGACATACTGTATATTTCTAAATGATTTGTTCTACATGTATTATATTCTACATTTTGCATTTTTGTGTGCTATATCATGTAGACATAATATAGAATGGAAATATAAAATGGAAAAGGAGCTCTGGTAGCGTAGTGGTTACGAATCGGGCTGTGAACCTTAAGGTCAGCGGTTCGAAACTACCAGGCGCTCCGCGGGAGAAAGATGAGGATCCCGTAAGATTTACACCCTCGGAAACCCTATACAGGGTCGCTATGGGTCGGAACCGACTCAACGGCACTTAACAACAACAACAACAACAACATACAATGGAAAAACAGTCCTGGTGTTGCAATAGTTAAGTGCTTGGCTGCTAACCAGAAAGGTGACAGTTTGAACCCACCCAGGAGCTCTGTGAAAGAAAGATCTGTAAAGATTACAGCCAAGAACACTCTTTGGGGGCAGTTCTATCCTGTCACGTGGGGTTGCAATGATTCAGAATTGCCTTGACAGAACCCACCAACACCAGCAGCGAACACTGGGACCCTATGTCACTGTTAAACAAGCAAATAAATAAATACGCAAGATTTCCCTGAATGGAAAGGTCAAGATCTCCAATAAATGCATATCTCATATCTTCTGAAGTGGAAAAAAATCTCATTTATTACCTTTTGTATAAAAGAGAAGAAAATAAAAATCTATATATACAGTTGCTTGAGTATATTTTTTTTTAATCCCTGAAGTATGTATGGCAAAACCAAGTCAGGTGTGAAACAAGGAGGACTGGGATGCTGGCTAGCAAACTTGATAAAAATTTCACTCCATAGTCTTTGGAACGTTGAACTATATAAAGGTGTTGTTGTTTCTGTTAAGTGCCATCGAGTTGGTTCCAATTCATAGTGACCCTGTATAGGGTTTCCGAGGAGCTTGAACCACTGACCTTGCGGTTCAAACTATCCTTGCAATCCAGGGCATTAACCTATAGCACTACACCAGGACTCCATATAAAGGTATTAGCTATTCAAAAATACATTTTACAACTCACAAACATCCAGAAAAGACAGAGCAGAACACAATCCAAGTGTGTCTGATTCCCCTCAATGCAACTGACAAAGACCCCTCAGGAATGTTTCCTGGTGGTACTGCAGAAAAGTCAGTCAACCGTGGTGGGGCTGCTGAAACGTAGATTTGACCCATTTCTTGGGTTGCATTAAAAGGTCATTTTTTGGCATGGGTTGGGAAAAGGAAAGGGCAAGGCTGTAGCCAGTAAAGACCCATTTTAGGAGGTCTTCAACTGACTGTTTATAAGCCAGATCTCCACAACAGGAGTCCTGGTGTGGCACTGTGGGCTAATGCCCTGGACTGCAAGGTTGTTTGAACCACAAGGTTGATGGTTCAAACTCACTAGCCACTCCTCAGAAACCCTATACAGGGTCACTATGAGTCAGAACTGACTCCACAGCCCTAAAAAAACAGCAAGCACAACAACAGGTAGGTCCAACAGGTAGACCCCCAAAGGTACCTCCTACGTTCTCTAGTTAGGAACTCTTGCCCATGCCAAACCAGGAAGTATTAACCTGCAATGTTCTGTCCAGGCATATCTGACCCCCTCAGGGGAACCCTCCCCAAATAGGTCAGTCTATCCTTGGACTCTGTCTAAGGAGCCCTGATGAATCCTTCTGGATTATGTTTTGTAACCACCACTGTGAGTTTCTAGGGAGCATGGCCACTGTGTTGTGTTGGGTATCTCTGCTACCCCGTGGTGCAGTGTTCACAGGAGGGACTTGAGGACTGTCTGTCTGGTGAATGTTCCACTCTATACAATGAGTGGCTGTTTGTATTCCCATATAATTGGAAAATAAATTCATGTGATTAGAGCAGTGTATTGAAGAGAAGACACCATGACAACAAGCAGTGATGATTAGCAGCAAAACAGAATGCCGTCAAATGCAGATCAAAGGATTGTAATGTCTCTGCATCCTGGGGACATGTGGTCCTGTGGATGTCATTGGATTCATTGCATTATAGCTCAAAAAGAACTCTTATTCAAAATAAGAGACTTTGTCTTCAAGACAAAGAATGTTTTCTGTAGGTTCTTTTTAATAAGAAGATATTTCAAACTTGTTCTATCAAAAGGATATTTTTTAAGAATGGGAGTTTAAATAAAAACACCTCAGCTACCTGGAAAGTTCTTTATTTGGGAATAATGAAGTCTCGTTACACATTAGCTGATGTTTACTACTCTGGAGAAGGAATAAAGTACTCAAATCAGTTTTCACGAGTGGAACCAACATTCTCCAGGTAGAACTTCTTGCTGAATGTGCTTAACCAACCCAAGTTCTGCTGGACCCTGCATGCTCTACTTTAACTTCATCTGATTCAATTTTATTTCAGCGGAATCCTGTAGGGAGGTAGAGACTTCAAGGGAGAAAAGTTCCAGAAAAGAAAGATGAAGGCCATCCCTGTAGAGAAGTGGAGCTAGGCTTTGTGTCCTCTGAGGTCCTGGTGATCCATCGGTATAGCCAGCAAACTTCAACCAACATTAAACAAAATGTCTACTTCCTAAACAGTCTCCTACCAACAAAATCCCCCAAACCACAAGCCCTATTCAAGAGAATTCTTCTTCCAGCACCATCTGACGGCCAGGACAGAAGATACACTGTGGGAAGGGTCAGAGAGTGGAAGGAGCTTTACCAGATCTGCCAATTTGCTGGCTGCACTCCCTCCTGAACAATATGTGGCCACCATAGCTCAGTGGGTCTAAGAATAGAGGTGCTAATGAACCTCCATCTGTGAGGAGGAGAGCCACAGTTCCAACAGTGAGTCTGCCACATCAAACGCGCCAGAAACTAAAACCAAAATCCCACCAGGACCAGATCTGAAAATGATATCAGTCAGTTCATTTCCTCACAAGCACATATTTGCATGCTCATTATGGTGTGGGTATGTGCCAGGGAACTTGTGAAATGGACAATGACAAAGAACTGAGGACATCTTTTCCTGGAAAGCACTGAGACCCCTTCCGGTAGAAGAAAGAACACCTAGTGTAGTCAAGACCAAAGAAATCAGGCAGTGAGCATCTGATGGTCATGAGGTAGACAGAAAAGTGATACATGCCATTTCCTGATGGCCTTTCCATGTGCCAAGCACTGTCTAGGCACCAGGAATACAGTGGGGAATAAGCAAGAGCAGGGTCCTTGCTCTCATCAACTGAATTCGAAAGATGGAGATAGAGGTCAAACAACTAAACATATAAGTAAATCCAAGAACAATATGGACTTCAATTGAACAAGAGTTAAGAGCTCTGAAGATAGCCAAGAGATTGGCAGGTCAAACCTACTCAGCAGCTCTGCAGGAGAAAGCTGTGCTAACACAGTCTCATAAAGATTCCAGATTCACAAAAGCCAAAGGCAGTCCATTTCAGCTCTCTACTGCCTAAGATATGGATCTTTATGCGTTCCATTTCATTTTTTGAAATTTTCCAATTTTCTGAGATTCATACCTTGCATATTTCATGTTCCGATGATTAATGGTTGTTTACAGCTGTTGCTCCTCATTTTGAGTTGTGCCCTATCAGCAAATGCAGGTCCATTCGCATCATCACAGTAAGTTCTACCTGAAGAAACAGCTCTTCCCTCCTTGTATTTTTGTTAAGCTTTGATTGTGAATTGAATGAAGGTTTACAGGGCAGATCATCAGTTTTACGTTCAACAAACCATCGCAATTATTACAATCCCCTCCATGCACCATCCACTAACAGTATTTACCACCATTACCTTTTTAATTTTTCTTTCTGATGTACACACATACCACATTGAAAATATATATTTGTTTAAATGTCCAAAGGGCACATTTTGAAAGCCAGCCTCCTGCAGATTGGTCTGGTGATGATGAGGATAAGATTTTATGATTCAATTGTGAGTAACTGCTATCAGGACAAATAGCAATGATCACAAATGGAAATGTAGAAGAGGTGGAACTAAAAGGGGGAACCAGTTAATCTGTATGGACCCTAGGACCATAAAGAGGGGAAAGCCAAAGAGGAGTGGGAGATCCTAGCCAGAAAAGCAGCAACAACAGAGATGGCGGCAGAGGCGCTGGCACAGAGATAGAGCAGCAGAGGGCTATGGGCCCACGGACTGAGAAAGGCAGTGTGTCCCAGTTATATGTTGTGTGCCTTCCAAACTGAGAGGTTCATCTGATAGTATTCTGGAGAAATTCATCGTGTTCAATTATTCAATACTCTGGTGCTCTCTGGTACTCTATTTACAAGATTTTCAGTGGCTATGCCTTCAGAAGTAATCCATCTCTCCTTCTTCCTAGTCTTTCTTAGTCTGGAAGCTCAGCTGAAACCTGCCCACCATGGGTGACCCTGCTGGTATTTAAAATACTAGTGGCATAGCTTCCAGCATCACAGCAACATACAAGCTACAGTATGACAGACTAAACAGATGAGTCAACATAAAAGACAACTACACACATGGACATCACCAACTGGAATACACAGGAATCAAATTGACTACATTTGTGGGAAGAGACAATGGAGATGCTCGATATCATCAGCCAAAACAAGGCCAGGGAAGGCTGTAGCACAGACCATCAATTGCTCTTCTGCAAGTTCAGGATGAAGCTGAAGAAAATTAAAACAAGTCCATGGGAACCAAAATATGACGTTGAACATATGCCACCTGGATTTGGAGGCTATATCAAGAACAGATTGATGTACACATATCACATTGAACATAGATACCACATTGAACATAGATACCACATTGAACATACATACCACATTGAACATACATACCACATTGAACATAGGTACCACATTGAACATGGGTACTACATTGAACATGCATACCACATTGAACATATATACCACATTGAACATACATGCCACATTGAACATAAAGGAAGAAAACAAAAGGTCATTAAGAAGATACAAAAGAAAGAAAAGATCAAAAGGGTATCAGAAGAGACTCTGAAATTTGCTCTCCCGTGTAGAGATGTTAAAGAGAATGGAAGAACCAAGGAAGGAAAACAGCTGAATTAAAAATTTCATAGGACAATTCAAGAAGACAAAGTCAAGTATTCTAATGAAATGTGCAAATTTCTGAAGTTAAAAACCAAAAGGGAAGAACATGCTCAGCATTTCTCAAGCTGAAAGAACTGAAGAGAAAATTCAAATATTGGGTTGCAATATTGAAGGACTCTGGGGGGAAAATACAATGTATTGCATTAGGCAAATCTACTGCACAAGAACTTTTTAAAGTGTTGAAGAGCAAAGAGTAAGGTGCACCTGACCCAAGCCATGGTATTTTCAATCACTTCATATGCATGCGAAAGCTGGACAGTGAATTAGCAAGACCGCAGAATAATTGATGCTTCTGAGTTATGATGTTGGAGGAGAATATTGAAAGTGCCATGGGCTTCCAAAAGAACCAACAGATCTGTGTTGGAAGAAGTGCAGCCAGAATGCTCCTTGTAGGCTAAGATGGCCAAACTTCATCTTTCATACTTCAGACATACTGTCAGGAGGGAGGGACCAGTTGCTGGAGAAGGGTATCATGTTTGGAAAGGTGCAGGGTCAGAGAGAAAGAAGAAGACCCCCAGTGAGATGGATTGGCAAAATGGCAGCATCAATGGGCTCAAGCGTGGCAACCATAGTGAGGTTGGCCCAGGATCGGGCAGTGTTTCGTTCTGCTGTGCATAAGATCGCTATGGGTCGGTACCCACTCAATGGCACCTAACAACAAATGTGGGCAAAATACTGAATGGTGAAGGATGTATCAAAATAAAATGAAAGGAATATACAGAGTCACTGTACCCAAAATAAATGGCCAATGTTCAACCACTTCAAGAGGGAACATGTGATCAAGAACCAATGACATTGTAGGAAGAAGTCCGAACTGCACTGAAGGCATTGGCAAAAAACAAAGATCCAGGAATTGGTGGAATACAAATTGAAATGTTTCAACAAACTGAAACACTCATATTTCTGTGCCACGAAATTTGAAAGATAGCTACCTGGCTACCCAATTTGAAGAGATCCATATTTGTGCCCATTCCAAAGAAAGGTGACCCAATGGTATGTGAAAAATCATTGAATAATATCATTAATACAACACACAAGTAAAATGTTGTTGGAGATAATTTTTAAATGATTTCAGCAGTACATTGACAGGGAGCTGCCAGCAATTCAAGCCAGCTTCAGAAGAGGATGTAGAACAAGGGATACCATTGGTGATGTCAGATGGATCTTGGCTAAAACAGAAAGATTTTTTTTTTTATCCTTTCTTGAATATGCAAAAGAATTCAATTGTGTGGATCATAATAAACTATGAATAACATTGTGAAGAATGAATATTCCAGAACACTAATTGTGCTCATGGGGAACTTGTACATAGACCAAAAGGCAGTCATTTGAACAGAACAAAAGAATACTGAATAGTTTTAAATCAGGAACGGTATACACCAGTGTTATTTCCTTTCACCATGCTTATTCAATCTGTATGCTTAGAAAATAATTCAAGAAGCTGGATTATATGAAGAAGAATGAGGCACTAGAATTGTAGGAAGACTTATTAACAACTTGGGATATGTTGATGTTACAACCTAGTTTGCTGAGAGTGAAGAGGACTTAAAATAATTTTTGATGAAAATAGCCAAGGACAGATATACACACCAGTTTTCACCTCTGTGTGAATCAGCTAATCACTTAACAAACATCCTCAAAATCTTAGTGACTTAGAACACATATTCACTTTTTTCTTTTGCTTCCGGGTCTGTGAATCCATTGGGGTTCAACTGTTTCAGATATGGCTCTGTGACGCCGATGGATTTACCAGCTTCATTCTAGAACATAGACTGGGAGAGTAGCAGCTACCCAGATACACGCACTTACCGCATCAGTGGCAGAAGCAAGAGGAAGGAAGCCCGATGGCCCAAATCAATTTCAAGTCTCTGTTTACTACAGCACATCTGCTAACAACCCACTAGCCAAAGCAAATCACATGGCTCAGCCAAAAACCAAAGGTCCAGAATTTCTCCATGCCCTGCATGAGACTATGGCTAAGGATATGGGTATAGAATAGCATCATAATTTTCCGTCTATCACAACCTTCCATTTCCCCTGCCCTGCTTAGTCACTTCAAACCTAAAGGTGACAGGCAGGTCACCTAGCTTTGTTCAACCATGTGGCCAGTTCTTTTCCTGAAGCTTCTCTGTGCTCAGGGGCTCACTATAGAAATGACAGAAACACTGAAATGGGAATAAATGTCCATCTTTCCACAGAGGAGAATGTCATTAGAGTAGAAGCATCCGTTTTGCCTACTTTGACAATTACTGTTTTAGTCTTCTGTGTCATCAGTATTTTACAATCAGGTCTAAAATTGGGCCTGTTGACTGAGCACCACGTCTGACAGAAATTAATGTCTAGAACACATTTTTATCATTAAGCCCCTTCTAACAGTTAAAGCAGTTAAACACATTGGAGGTGACCAAGCAAGCCTTCCTCAGGAAATATAATTTTAACCACGTGGGCCAAGCAGATGCACCTTTCTTTTTATCTTGTAGAGTACCTTTGTTGATTTATAACCTTCTCCCAACATGTGTAAGAAACACTGTGGCACTATAGGATAAGCGCTGATTGCTAACCACAGGTCAGCAGTTCGAACTCACCAGCCATTCCTTAGGAGAAAGATGAGGCTTTCTGTTCCCACAAAGACTTAGAGCTTCAGAAATCCTATACAGGGGGACTATGAGTGAGGGCACTTAACAGCAGGATCCCATTCATTATGAGCTCATGGGGCTTCCCCAGGCCCCAGAACCGGAAGTTGAGAGGATGTTAGACAATAAAAAGCTTTTTACCAAGCACCTGTTGAGTGCCAAGCACTGTGCCAGGGGATGCCAGGCTGCAGGCAAGGCATGGTACTTGGCCTAACAGAGCACACGTGGAAGAAGAGACGTTCTTGGTCTAGATGATGAGTTCTGTGGTATTCTGAGGAAGACAGTGCCCTAGAGACCATGGATGGTTAATCTCTAAGGGAACAGTGAAGTGACTTACACAATGAGGATGATGTCAGAACCGGCAGTAAAACTTTAACTTTTCTTCTGAATTATGGTCCCGGGTTCTGTTGGAGTTGTCACACATAGACAGAAAATGTCCCGAGGTCTTTCCTCCCCACTTCCTGCCTGCTCCCTTTTCTTTGTAACCACTAATCTTCTTTTTGACTTGATGGATTTACCTAATCTAGATATTGCCTGTTGTTGTTGTTAAGTGCTGATTAGTTGGTTCCATCTCATAGCAACCCTGTATAGGGATCCCAGGGTTTAAAATCTTTGCAGGAGCAGAAAGTCTCATCTTTCTCCCATGGAGTGGCTGGTGGGCTCAAACTACCAACCTTGTGGTTCACAGTCGACTACTTACCATATAGAGCCACCATGCTCCCCAGATATTGCCTATAAGTGGGTTCATATTGTCCTTGTGTCTGAATTATTTCATTCACCCTAATGTTTTCATTAGTTCCGGTGTGGCGCTGTGGGTTAATGCAACAGACTGCAAAGCCATTTGAACTGCAATGTCGGTGGTTCAAGCTCATCAGCTGCTCCTTGAAAACCCTATACAGGGTCGCTAAGGGTTGGAATTGACTCGACGGCACTTAACAACAACAACATACCACTCATATCAGGCTCCTGTTGGAGACTGAGTTTGTCTGTCTGTAGTAAGGATATACAAACTGTACAATGCCAGAACTGCAAGAGACTTTGCAGACCATGTAGTCCAAGGGTGAGGAATGTCCAGCCCGTGGGCCGTATAAGCCCATGAATTCTTTTGGACTGGCCCTGCCAAGGCAATCGCAGGAAGAACTCAAAATTCAATAAATCTAGGAGATTTTTGCATAGCAACATAAATTTATATGAAGTGATATTATAAATATCCAAATGGCCCTTGATTCCCCACCCCTGATCTAGTTCAACCAACCACCAGATACTAAAATCCCTTCCCAATGGAAGAGATGCAGCCTGTTCTTGAATACTTCCAATGATGGAGAACTCACCACTCTCTAGGGAAATATTTACTATCTTTGGACAGCTCTACCAGACAGTTCTTCCTTATAGCGCTGACATTCATTTCCCTACTTATCCCACCTGTGGATTTGGATCTATCCTTTTAGGACACACAGGACCTGCTGGCTTTCTCATCCAGAGGATAAATCTTTCCTCATCTGCAGACTCCATTCATGAGGCCCCTGAACCTTCTCTTCTGAGTGTTGCACATCCCAGCCCTTTCCACCATTTCTCACTTGACCTCGTTTCCAGTCCCTTCAGCAACTTGACTCCTATTTTCTGGACCAACTTCCTTTCCTTTCTATTTGTATCTCCCAAAGCCAAGGATGGAAGCCAGCAGGACGCTCTTACCCACAGAGCAGAGAAATCCTCTGCCTGCCCCAACCACAACACTTCCAGCCTCATTTATTAGAAATAAACCCACACACAATGATCTACTGATTTTTAACATTGGCACCAAACTAATTCAATGGAGAGAGGATAATCTTTTCAAACTATGGTGGAACAAATGGGCTATCCATATAGAAAAAATAAATCAATGAATAAATCTTGTCCTATCACCTATCAAACTATGCCCCGAAAATAAACTCAAAATGGATCACGGCCCTAAAGATAAAAGCTAAAGTTATATAAATTTAGAAGAACACATAGGATAAAAACCTTGTAATCTTGGGGAAGCCTCAGATTTCTTAGACCAGACATACACAACAAAACCACTAATCATTTAAAAAATACATAAGTGGATTTCCTCAAAATAAAAACTTCTGCTGTGCTCTTTAAAAGACATTATTAAGAAAAACAAGCCAACAACAGACATTTTTTTAAAAATTCGCAACACATAATTTGTATCCAGAATATATTTTCAATATTTTCAATTCACTAAGAAAGCAACCCAAAAAAACAATCATAGACAAAAGATTTGAGTGGATATTTTTCTCCCCAAAAAGAAAGAAAAACTATACTGTTATTGTTATTATTAACTGCCACCCAGTCAGTTTCTGACTCATGTGCTACACAATGAAATGCTGCCCATTCCTGCGCTTTCTTCACATTCATTGACAAGTGTAAGTCAATTGTTCTGATTATTATCAGTCCATCTTACTAAGGGTTTCTCTCTTTTCCACTGACCTTCTACTTTATCAAGCATGATGTCCTTACAAAAGACATACAGATGGGTAATAAGCACATGAAAAGATGTTCAACATCATTAGTCATCAGGGGAATGCAAATTACAAGTATAATGAGATACCAGTACATGCTCAATGCCATTGCTGTTAAGTGATGTGGAGTCATAGCGACCCTGTAATAGGGATTCCGAAGAGTGGCTGGTGAGCTTGAACCACCAACCTTGTGGTTCAAACAGACCTTGAAGTCCATTAATCAGCACATTAATCCACAGCATCACAGGACTCCACATGCCCAATAGAATTGCAAAATTTCGGGGGGAATTTGAAGAAACGCCTTTTTAAGGGAGTTCTGCTCAAAAAGAAGTTCCTGCCTTGAGGACCAGAGTATTAATTAGTCCATCAGGAGCCATCTGTCAGTTCAGGTACAAAAGAATAGCTGAAGGGACCACTAACTTGGGACCTGATGATGCTGAGACTGGGAAATATTTACTGAATCCATCCATGATGTGAGAGTTCAAGACATTTTAGAATTCAGTTACCTTGAATCTAACTGCATCCACAAACTATGAATGATTTGCAGGGGATTCTGACATTGCCATTCCATGCCCCCTCACTAAGCTTGGGAATAGCTAAGCAAAGGATTCAGGATAGTGATGAGAAACAAAGCTTAGAGTAGCGCAGCTGGTTACCCCTCCAAATCCATCACTGAGTGCCAAGACCTTGGGCAAGTGATTTAATGCCTGAATCTCAGTCTCCTCACCCATAAAATGGGTCAAAGAGCATCTACCTCACAGGACTGTCATCAATGATTCCATGAAATGAAGTTAACACTTGGCACAAGGTAAGTTCTCAATAACTGGCTCATGTAACTATTATTGTTAATCTCATCTGACTTTCTCAGGACCTTCATATAGTCTGTTTATCATCTGTGCATTGTCCCCGACCATTCTGTGCTAGCATTTGTGCCAACCTTGGATCTGGTTGCTCTCGGATGTATTCTACCTCCTTTCCCTGCTCTGAGTCACAGTGGGTATGACCACACAGACTGCTGGGTCAGTCAAGTGAAGCACCAACAGGAACCTGGAGGACAGGGGAAAGGAGGAAGCCAGGACATTTCTCCTACGTCTCTCTCCATGAACAGACCTAGACTCCAGTAGCATTGTCTCTTCCCTTTATTCCTCCTGCCTCAAGTGGTAGTGGTATCCTGTCCTTGCTCAACTCTGGGTTACCTCACTGAACCCTGCTCAGCTTCTGGCTTCCTCCACCTGTCACTCTCTAAACAAATGTCCCCTGTGTTTCTGTTTGCCTGGTCACCCCTGACTGTACAGATGGTTGGTTACCTGGTATGTGGGACCCTTGGGGCTTGCAGAATATTAATTGCAATTGCTGGGGCACTTGTCCGGAGTCCACTGTCACTGACAGGTCTCCATCAACTGTTTTGCTGAGGAAGCTTTGCAGCCCTCCAATCCCACAGTAAGATGCCTGCTGCTAATTACTTATTACCCAAGAGAATATCATCTCTCTGTTTTCAAGGTTTTATGGCCAGATGTCTGACTCCATATTTGTTTCTTGGATTCATCCCTGGTCTAGGAATGGCTGGGAGGGTTGGGTAGTTTATCTTTTTCCTATTGTTGAGAAGAAAAACGTCCTGCTTCAGATCCCAGTTAATTGTGAATTTTTTTCCCCTCATCACTGGGCAGAACAAGGATCCATGTCCTCTCCTGTGCAGCTCATAAAACACCTCTTTACCTCCACCCAACCCACCACTGTCGGTTTTGTGATTGCACACACAGTGGTTCGGGCTGAATGGGCATGGCGTTAAGCACTGTGGGAAGGGGACCCCATGACACAGTAGTTACACCCTGAGCTGCTAACCAAAAGGCCATGGTTGGAACCTACCAGCCCCTCTAAGGCAGAAAGTTGTGTTGGTCTGCTTCCCCAAAGATCAAAGTCTAGCAAACTCTGTGGGGCAGTTCGAAGCTGGCCTTTAGGGTGGTCATGAGTCAGAATCTCCTCAGTGACAATGGGCTTTGTTTGGGGTACTATGGAGAACACACAGAGGTGCCGCCCACCAGCACCAGCTATAGAATTTACAGGGTCATAACTTGCAGTAGTTAGTTTGACTACTCACCAAAATGTGGGTGGTTCGAACCCACCCAGAGACACCTTGGAAATAAAGTGTTGTGATCTGCTTCCAAAAGGTCCCAGCCTTGAGGACTACGGAGCAGTTGGGCTCTGCACACACAACTCAACTGAAACTAACAAAGTGCAAGATGAAAAGATGGGGCTTCTTGTTCAAAACCTTTCCAGACTGTAACAGCTGAGCATTAAACTCGCCACAGGAGCCCTGGAGTGCAGGGTCCATGAGCTTTCACAGGGAGGTACAAGAGCCATTCCCGCCCTCCATGGACAGACACTGTCTATCCACCAATCTAGCATAGTGGTTACAAATCGGGCTGTGAACCACAAGGTCAGCAGTTCAAAACTACCAGCTGTCCATGGGAGAAAGATGAGACTTTCTGCTCCCGTAAAGATTTACAGCCTCAGAAACCCTGTACAGGGTCACTATGAGTCGGAACCGACTCCACGGCACATAACAACAACAACAATGGCTGCAGAGGACCGTCCAGATTAAGATGGAGCAGAAAGACCCTAAAATTTCAGGCTCAGAGTCATCATTTCTAACTCCTTCTTTCGTCCAACGTAAAGTCCCTCCCCAGCTCAGGCCAGCTTTAGTCAGTGAGGTGTGGGCAAGAGGGGCCGGGTGATGTCCTTTCTCTTGTTCTCCCAACCTGTGCTTCTCTCCCCTCACTCCGCAGCCCCCATGTTTCAAAAAATCCACCTCTCATCACAAATGATGAGAAGAGGCAGGCTGGCCTACACCACTGTACTGTTCCCATACTTACCATGTCTGTGGAGTGGATGGTTCTGTTGCTCTTGTTAAGTGCCACCGAGTCGGTTCTGACCCATAGTGACCCTGTACAGGGTTTTCAAGGAGCAGCATAAATAGAAACTGTACCACAGAGTGGCATTTTATTTCACCTGTTCAACCGACACTTATGTAACACTAATGTAGCATGTGCTATACACTGCTCAAAGTGTGTTACACATACTAACTCAATCCTCATAACAACCTTTGTTGTTGCTGTTGTGAAGTGCCATCGAGTTAATTCGGATTCATAGCGACCCTGTACAAGGTTTCCAAGGAGCAGCTGGTGGGTTTGAACCACCGTCCATGTGGTTCCCAGTCCAGAGCTGATCCTACAGCACTACACCAGGAGTCCTTAACAACCTTTGTTGTTGTTGTTATTGGTAAGTGTCATCGAGTTGGTTCCAATTCATAGCGACCCTGTGTAGGTTTCCAAGGAAAGGCTGGTGAGCTTGAACCACCGACCTTATGGTTCAAACTGACTTTGCAGTCCAGTGCTTATCCTTCAGCACCACACCAGGAGTCCTTAACATCCTTTAAGGGGTAAGTATTATGACTAATTTCATATTACAGATGATAAAACTGAGGCTAAGACACGTTAGTGTGGCTCTGGGATCTGTGCTCCTAACGCTACACCAGTGACTCTCAAAGCAGGAGTGGGGGTGGAGGGCTCCAAGCAGCAACATTGGCATCACCTGGGAGCATGTTAGAAATGCCAATTCTCAGGCCCCTGGAAAGGGGCCCACACTGTTTTTAACAAGCCCTGAAGGTGGTTCAAATGCATGTTCTAGTTTGACAATGACTGGCCAATGATAGCTGTGGTCTCTCACATTATCCATTATCTGATTAATACCCATAGTATACCTTCTTGAGCTCTGGTAGTGTAGTGGTTATGAATCGGGCTGCTAACCTCAAGATCAGCAGTTCAAAACTACTAGCTGTTCCTTGGGAGAAAGATGAGGCTTTCTGCTCCCGTAAAGATTTATAGCCTCGGAAACCCTATACAAGGTTACTATGAGTCGGAACAGACTCCACGGCACACCACCACCTCCTTATCTTCTTAGGCTCCACCCCCAGAGTTACTGAATCAGATTGGAGGGGGGCGGTCAAGGAATCTGTATTTTCAACAAGAACCCCAACAAGAGGTCATCATCAGACAAGTTTGGGGAATGGACTATCCCCATTTTAAACCTGCCCTGGAAGACAACAGGGAGGGGATTTCACAGAGGATGGGAGAGAGTGAGGACAGGAGGGAGCACCTGGGGATGACAGGTTTCTCTTTCCTGAAAGTAGAGTCAGACACAGCAGCTGTTCCATTCCAGAGTGGAGAGGACAGCAGATCACAAGCGAAGTCACAGGTATAAATCTTCCTGGAGTGAAATGCCGACACCGGGTGTGTGTGTTCACAATCTGAAGAGCAGATTGCTCCTGCAACAATGTCCGCTCCGCCTCAGAAGTCCAGAGCTCCAGGCCACAATTTGGCTTCATTGCTGTCTCTCTGAGCAGCACACATATCGTCCTCACCAGGGATTTCCTGTAATAAATACCTTTGTCATCTTGACTGAAGAAGTTGTTGACCTAAAACACCTTGGGCTGAAATATCACCTTTGCCTACCTCTGCATAGTTACCTGAGCTGCTGCAGGGTTGAGGAGAGGCTGAGGAGAGGGTAAACAGACCAGGGAAGGGCTGAATTACCTATGAAAAGTGCCATCCCCACCCCGAAGCCTCCTGGTTGTTGGTTATTACTGAAAACCAAAAGAGGAACAATGGGGGTGGGGAGGAAACACAAAAAACTTGGATATCAGTTGGTAGAATTTTGAAGGCTAACATTTCTGAATTAAAAGGTGAAACCTAGAGAAAACCCAGGCATGTGGGTTTAATGCAGATTTCAATTTTCAATGTGGTCTAGAATATTCACAATGCTTAATCTGCCCAAAATAGGAAAAGAGTGTGCAGGTCATGGTGTTTCGCCTCTGCGAAACTCAAGAACCCCTGGTGGCTAACTGGTTAAGTGTTCAGCTACTAACCACAATGTTGGCAGTTCGAACCCACTAGATGCTTCTTGGGAAAAAGGTGCAGCAGTCTGCTTCCTTAAAGAGAGCAGCGTTGGAAACCCTGTGGGGCAGTTCTATTCTGTCCTGGAGGTTTTATTCCCCAAAACTCTCCTGATAAGTTTCCTGCATGCCAATCACAGAAGCCGTTTCTCAGGGATCCCAAGCCCCCAGTAGGTGTGTGCCCCATCTATGTCAAGCACCTACCTCCACCACTCAGAAGAGAGGGGGAGTTCTGACTCCTCCAAGATTGAGGTTCATTCTCAGATAGCACACCCCTAGATGACTTCATCCCACCTCTCTGCTGGTCAGGGCTTCTAAGAGCTGCTCCCCCCCCCCCCATGAGACAGATTTGGGTGAGGGAGCTCTCCCTCTCTCCCTGGTCCCATCTCTTTTTTCACAATTGTTACCTTCAGGGCCTTTCCTTGTTCAGTCCTGTCTCAGGACCAGTTCCAGAAGTGGGTCTTGATTAGGTGAAGATTCATGTCCAAGTGATTTATTAAGGAAGTGCTCCTGGGAGAGACCAGAATGAGGAAACAGAGATACAGGACAGGGAAGGAAGAGGAGGCAAGCAGCGGTGCAAAGCCAGGTGACTCCACGGGAGCCCTGGAGCATGAAGTGCATTTCTCCTGCCTTCAGGCAAAGGAACTGGGCTTCCATACTTCCACTTCAGGCCATCGTGGCTACAGACCACTCCTGGGATGCTAACACTCAGGTACTTCCAGCCCCCTGCCTAAGCAAAGTGTCTCCAGTAGCTCAATGACTCTCTCCATGGTCCTATGCGATGAGGACATTTGCTGCCCAAGGTCCCAGAGCCAGTGATGAGCACGGAGACTCTGAAACCTCTTCTATCTCCCTCAAGGACCCATTCTCTTATCTGCAGTGGCTCTTTCCCTGGCATTCTGGGAAGCTCCCTGGACCTGCTTCCCAACATGCAAATGTCACAGTTAGACTAACTGCCTGTTGAGGTCTCTTTCAGCTTTGAGAATCAAGGCTGAAAGTGAAGCGACCTTTCTGAGAGGGATCACAATGGATGATTCCAAACAGAATGGGAGAAAAACCGGGGAGCAGAAATCAATTTCTTTTAATAAATAAATAAATGAGAGCCAGACAAACTGGAATAGTAGAGAACATAAGATTCCCCCACGTCCCCCCACCCCACCAGATGCTCTCTAAATCTAGAACAGTTTATCCCCTGAGACCACCTTTAAGTAAAACAGCAGGGTGACACACAAAATTCAGTCCTGATGTAGCACTGTAGAATAAGCACTTGACCATAAGGTCTGTTTGAACCACAAGGTCGGCGGTTCAAGCTCACCAGCTGCTCCTCAGGTTGCTATGAGTTGGAACCAACTTGACGACACTTAATAACAACAACACTTAATAACTAAGGAGCACTGGTAATGTATTGGATTATGAGCTGAATTACTAACCACAAGGTCAGTAGTTTGAATCTACCAGATGCTCTGCAAGATAAAAATGAGGTTTTCTGCTCCAGTAAATATTTACAGCTTTGGAAACACTATACAGGATCGCTATGAGTCAGAAGCGACTCAGGGGCACACAGCTACCACCATTTAGTCACTATGTGGGTGAGACCAAATCATTGATCATCACTCAAAAGCAAAGATGACAAGTTGATAAGAGGCAGGGAAACTAGAGTTCTGGAAAGGGAACAAAGAGAGCACTCAGTTAAAGGGAACTTTGGCACACTGTAGTAATCCTAAGTAATACCACTGACCAACATGTGTGAAAAGTGTCAAATGGGAAACTAACTGGCTGCATCAACTTTCACAAAAACTCAATACGATATTTAAAAGAAAAAAAGAGTCTGTAGGTGAGAGCTCTGGGAAGCCAAACCCATCCAACTGGCCAATGAATACACAGGAAGGGGCAAGGGACCGGAGAGGATTTGGACTGAGTGTTCCCCACAACAACACCACTATTGAAACTTAGGAATGGAAAATAGAGAAGACTTGAGGAATACTAGGAAAAGAACACTAGGCTAGAGCAGCACTCCTAACCCTGCCAGTTCTTTGCTGTGTGATCGTGAACACGTGTCAGCACCTCTCTGAACCTCTGCTTCACCATCTGTCAAATCAAGATAGTAAGGTGAAAGAACTGTCACTACCTCTCAGGGGTGTTGTGTGGTTTGAGTAGACTGATGTGGAGGAGAATGGTTTGTCAACCACAAGGGGATTCCTGTCCTGGAAGATGCAGTCCCCTCTCATCACCAACATAATCAAGCCTCCTTTAAATTCAGCTTGGGATTCCCTCCTTCCTCCCCATGGGCTCCCCAAGCCAACTTCATTGACCCTCTTCCTTAAGGCTTCTAAGTTTGCACTGCACTGCCTCTGTTAAAATGCAAACTCCACATTCAAAACAGCCTGATAAAATGCTCAGGGGGATCTTGCTGGTTCCAAACAGATAGGCAGGCCAGTCCAAAACACAAAACTGAGAGCCCCAGTGGCCACAGAAGAACATTCCTCAGGCCTGGAAGGCTGGGCCCAGCCGCCCTGCTCTCTGCAGCCGCTCATTAAATGGTAATCACCCAGACTATAGCCAGCTGGGGCGGTCTGAAAGTGTAGGGTTATGTGAGAGGAAACTGCACCCATCTGCCTCAGAAACTGCCTCGGAGGACCCCCAGCCTGGGGTCCCAGCCCCCAAACCACATTATCCATCCTGCTGTTGGGGACTCTTTTCCCTTTTTCCTGGAGCAGCATGACCCAGATGTGTGGGTGAAAAACCAGGACTGCTTAGACCTTGGAAGAGGAAGATTCAACGCATCCCCAGGGCAGGTGAAGAGAAGGTTTGAGAAATCGAGAAATCGCTGACTTTGGTTTAATTTTATCCACATCATTATCAGCCAGCTGAAGCGGAAGTATCCTCGGAACACAAGTACTGGCCTGGGGTCAAGAGGTTTGGCCTGAGGCCCTGGCTTTGCTGATAGACTTGGACAAGCCAATTAATCTCCTGAGGCCTCAGTTTCCTCACCTGCACTATGGGAGTAACTACTTGTCCAGACCGCATGTCTAAACGATAGTGAGGAATGCAGATGAAGGAGTGTCCATGTAGCTGCAGGTAGGAAGAGGCTCCGCAGCATCTTCCTTGTAGGGGGTCCCCTGCTGGGTGCAGAATGCTTTGCACACACATCTTCTCACTCCCATTTTGCAGATAAACAAAGTGAGGTCATCTGGCTCTGAAACTCATGTTCTTTCTGCCTCCCAGAGATTTAGGATTGGAGAAATTAACAACAGACCAACTTCTGTCCCATCACGCACTCATTCGGTCAGATAGTGCCAGCTGGGCAGGAACCCTGGCAGGGCCCAACCCACTGAAATGCTGCCTCCCTGAGGGCTGGCCTCTACCTAGTCAGTTACTCCAGGACAAAGGGCAAAGTTGGAGCAGAGCTGTTCCTAAAGTTCCCCAACTCTGCTGTTGTGACTTTTACTGGACACGACATCGGAGCAGAGAAACAGCCTTCCCATGAGCCATGGGGCTACACTCGTGACCAGGAAGTCTGGGTTTAATGACAACAGCAGCAATAATGATAGCATTAATCAGAACACGTGGAGCCCTTGGTCTGTGCCAGGCACAGTTCTAGGCACTTCAGATACATTCTCTGCAGTTCTACCTGCGGCCCTGGGAATGAGGACATTTGCTGTCCAAGGTCACAGAGTCAGAGGGAAACTTAGAAGTCTTTCTGCCTTCAGGGCCCACATTTTTTTTTATCTGCAACCTCACCACTTCCAGGAAGCCCTCCCTGCCCACCACAGCCCTCACCTCCAATCTTCATGCTGTCTTCTGCAATGGGGATTTCCCTGGCATTCTGGATGACACTGAGCAAGTCCCTCAACTTTCCTATATGCCAACGATCCAAGGTGGACTAAATGTTTGTGGCAGTTTCTTCCAACTCAGAGAAGCAAGGGTCTTGGCCTGTGAAATGAAATGGCCCATGACAGGACTCCAAGACTTGGGAAAGACAACCCACTCCCCACTCCCCACCCCCCACCCCCGCATCCACTTAGTGGAAAGGGCAGCTCTGCAGGACAGCTCCTCCCTGGACGGCAAACTTCTCACTGAAGCCAAAGTGAAAGCCCCTCAGTGAGCTCCCCACTGCAAGCTGCTCGCTGTAAGTTAGTCCTGCTCTAATGAGCTCGAGATGTCAACTTCCATCAGTCAGGAAGCACAGACACGAAGCGATGAAACGTCCCACACCGAGAGGAGGTATGGTTCTCTTGCCTTCCCTGTGTTGTAGTCACATTCGTCACAGCTAAGCACTAAAATAAAAACCAGATGGAATCCTTGAAAGAAGGAAAGTGTCTTCCCATCCCTGTGCAGTAAGCCAAAGGCCAAAGTGGACACTTAGGGTCCCTGTGGGCAGGGAAGACACACAGATGACAAGCCCAGGGTCTTACCTGGCTCTTCTCCTCTGGGTCTCAGGAGGTAGTGGAGCAGGTAAAGGGCCATTCAGAGCTTCAGCAGGCTGTGGTCACTCATCCCCCAATTTCCTTGCCTGGTAGTCTCTGCCTAGCTCTTGGACACATCGCCAGGCCCCTCACTGAGAGCACACATTCCTATACAACCTGCCACACGCACAGGGTGCTGAACAAGGCGCACTGGGCTGGGAGCAGGGCAGGACCCAAGACTGAGCCCCACCCCCTCCAGGAAGTCTTCTCTGAGCAACATAGTCCTCTCCTCAGGTGATGATCAAGCTACAGGGCCCCACAATGGCCACGTCAGGTTCACTAAACTGGTTTCATGTGTGACTAACTGTGATCATTCCTAGGGGACAAGAAATGCAGGATACTTGCCCTGAGGCCCCCTTGGCACATGGAAGTTACTCTATAAGTGTGTGTAGAAATCACATGGTAATCATCATTTGATAGCAATAATTATCTCCTGACTACCTTGTGCCACACACTGAGCTAAGTATTTGAACTGCTTTAGCTCACTTAATCCTACAACAACCTAGTAGGACAGGTGCTCATGTTCCCATTTTACAGATGAGGAGCAGAGAGCTATGATTTGTCCAAGGAAAGGGGCAGAGAGGGAGTTTGGACCACTCCTGTCAGCCACCAAGCTGCAACCTTCTCCACTCTCTATGTGAGATTAGGGGCAAGTCATATCCAGATGTGCCTATTTATAGTCAGAACTGTCACTCTGTTCCCACCCAGGCAGGATGTATGGGGAAGGTCTAGGGGATCTCGGCTCCACTCCACAGCTCCATTGGTTCTTGAACACAGTGGTGCCCACTAACTGTAGCCCCTATCCACCCAGTGGAGGCTCGAATCAGGAATGGACAGTCCAGGTTGGACTCAGCTGAGGGCTAGCAGCCTCTTTGTAGTTGCACAAGAAGCATCCTAGAGGCACAGCCAGAAACTCTCTGGACCTCAAGTTTGTTCATCTGCAAAGTGGGCCTTCCCCACTTTGCAGACAAGCAAACTGAAGTGCATAGAGTTTGAAGGACATCATACAGAGGATTGATGTATACAGGATTAAAAAGGGGATCAGAGTGGGATTGGAGCTGGGTCCTTCATACGCCCTTCTTTCCAACAAATTAATGCTCCCAAGGCAACCCCATATTGGGAAAAGAAGTGCCCATGGCAGCTGCCCTGAAACAACAGACCAGGGAAGTGTCCAGCTGGGTGCTAGGACTGAACATGGGGGAGGAAGCTACATCAGTTCTCCTGAAGACAAAGGAATCAGAACCCCAGCAAAGCCCTATTTCCTCCCCCTGACCTCTTCCTTTGGTGGTGGTGGTGGTGGTGTGCTGTGGGGTCGGTTCCAACTCATAGCAACCCTGCATAGGGTTTTGAAGGCTGTAAATCTTTACAAGAGCAGAAACCCTCATCTTTCTCCCACAGAACAGCTGGTAGTTTTGAACTGCTGACCTTGTGGTTAGCAGCCTAACTCGTAACCACTATGCTACCAGAGCTCCTTGATCTCTTCCTTTACCATCTGTTTAAAGAAGCAAGACCAGTAAAGCCTATATGTTGTGGTTAAGTGCCATCAAGTCATCTCAACCCTGTGTAGGATTTTAGAGGCTTTTAAGTCTTTGCAAGAGCAGAAACCCTCATCTTTCTCTTATGGAGAAACTAGTAGACCTGTGGTTCACAGTCCAGTGTTTATTATCTGGAGATACCATGCACTCTGAAACTCATATACATCTCTATACAGTTGTTGTTGTTATGTACTGTGGAGTCGGTTCTGACTCATAGCGACCCTCTACAGGGTTTCTTAAGCTGTGAATCTTTAATGGAGCAGAAAGCCTCATCTTTCTCCCACAGAACAGCTGGTAGTTTCGAACTGCTGACCCTGAGGTTAGCAGCCCGATTCGTAACTACTACACTACCAGAGCTCCTTAAAGAGAAGTATATTTCAAGTAAATGGTTCACATCGTTGTAGAGGTTGTTGTTGTCATTGTTGGTATTAGGTGCTATTGAATTGGTACCGACTCATAGTGACACTGACCGATCCTGGGCCAACCTCACAATTATTGCCACGCTTGAGTCCATCGATGCTGCCACTTTGCCAATCTCGCTGGTGTCTTCCTTTTTTTCTCTGACCCTCCATTTTACCAAACATGATGTCCTCCACCAATGACTGGTCCCTCCTGACAATATGTTCAAAGTATGAGAGATGAAGTTTGGCCATCTTGGCCTCCAAGGAGCGCTCTGGCTGCACTTCTTCCAACACAGATCTGTTGGTTCTTTTGGCAGCCCATGGCACTTTCGATATTCTCCTCCAAGAGCTTAACTCAAAAGCATCAATTCTTCTACTGTCTTCTTTATTCATTGTCCAGCTTTTGCATGCATACGAGGTTATTGAAAATACCATGGCTTGGGTCAGGTGCACCTTAGTCTTCAAGCTGACATCTTTGTTTTTCAACACTTTAAAAAGGTCTTGTGCAGACGAACTGCCTAATGCAATACATCGTTTGATTTCTTGGCTGCTGCTTGCATGAGTGTTGATAGTTGATCCAAGAAGAATGAAGTCCTTGACAACTTCAATTGATAAAATGTTTCTCCATTGATAAAAATGTTTATTGGTCCAGTGGTGTGGATTTTTGTTTTCTTTGCATTAAGATGCAACCCATACTGAAGGCTGTGCTCTTTGGTAACTCCCAAATCCATTGGTCAGATGTCAGGCTGGTGGCTTCTAACTCACATAGCTGCAGGGCTGATGAACCAAGATAGGAAGGCCAGGCAGGTAGATGGCTGGTTGCTGACCACTCCCAGAGTCCACAGACAATGGAGCAGTCTCCTGGCTAAGTCCAAAGAAGCAGAGGCATGATGGTAAGCCAGATGTAGAATCCAGACCCAGCAGAAAAGCAAAGCAAGTTTTGCCTGAGTGTCCATTAGAACCAGCCCACACCCCTGAGGAAGCTTCCTTTCAGTTGACTGGCTGCTCATAATAGATCTTATCGTGGGGAATTACTACAGCTTAACTGCCAAACTGGAGTCCTGGTATGGCACTGCGGGTTAGTGCTCTGGATTGCAAAGTCGGTTTGAACAGTAAGGTCAGCAGTTCAAACTCACCAATCACTCCTTGGAAACCCTATACAGGGTCACTATGGGTCAGAACCAACTCAATGGCACTTAGTAACAACAACAACTGTCAAACCACTGAGAATACTGGCCTGGTCAAATTGACACAAAACCTGAACTATCATGGTCCACCCCTTGTCAACT
The DNA here is from genome assembly GCF_000296735.1 of Chrysochloris asiatica. Taxonomy (NCBI): domain Eukaryota; kingdom Metazoa; phylum Chordata; class Mammalia; order Afrosoricida; family Chrysochloridae; genus Chrysochloris; species Chrysochloris asiatica. Next base: position 47,279,822 of record NW_006408521.1, on the reverse strand, counting down.
GGGCACTCTAGCTCCTTCCAACCATGCATAACCTCTAAATTCCATTATAAAGTTATACTTGTGCCTAACGTGATACAACTAACACACATACAACCCAAAACACACTGACCACATTTACAGTTTATATTTCACAAATGACCAAAGCAAAAATATTTGATGCACACATGCAAGGAAAAAATACTCATAACAGTTATAGCTCTTGTGTCTGCAATGGGTCACATGGCACAGTTTAGGAGCCTAGAAACCCAAATGCCAGCTGTAGGGGAAGGCTTTCTCTTTGCAGGCTTTGGGGAAATGTCCTTGAAACCATTTGGAGATCTCCATACATCTTGGCATCAATCTACCCCTGGATCTAGGAGCTTCACAGAGCAGGGACCCCAGAGTCAAAGAACGCCCTCCACTCTCAGCAATTCTATCTTGGAGGCAGTAAGTCCCTCTGAGCTCTGCACAATTCTCTCTCCTTTTACACCTCCAAAGAGCTTGACTCAACATACAACCTAATCATGCAGATCATATCTAGCCTCACTAACATCATAGAACTGAGAATTTACAACACATAGGATAATGACATCAGAGCAGGAGTGATCCCTCAGATCCCATCATGGGGTAATCACATATTAGATCACATCATGGGAGTGATAACTATCGCTTAACTACTGACCAACTGAGAATCCTGACCCAGCCAAGTTAACACAAAACCTTAACTATCACACCCTCTCTCTTCTTCCTCAAACCCCTAGCCTCAGAACACCCTCCAGGCCAGGGAACGCCCATAGCTACCTGTCTAATCATCCCAGATTGAGGTCTCCGGGAGAACAGGTCTGCATCCTGGGTGGACTTGACCCTCAGAAGTTAGCTTTTCCAATGAACTACCAAAATCCATCCATTACAGTTATGTTTTCCATTTAACTGGTCTTCCTATACTGGTATTTACTAAATCTGGCAACCCCACTGTGGGGTCCACGTGGTCTGAGACTGGCCAGCACACCACACCCTGGGCAGAGAGGGGACTTCTCCATGAGCCTCAGGAGCAGTTCTGTACATGTGTGCACACGCATGTATGTGCGTGAGTGGTGTGAGCATGTATACACTTGCATGTGAATATGCGTTTGAGTGTTTGTGTGTGTATGTGAGAGTGTGCATGTATGAGGGAGTATGAATTCCATGTGTGTGTGTCCATATCTACAGGATATGGACACACCATCCCACCTTTTGGTCCAGGACAAAGCCAGAACAGCAGGGTAAAGGAAATGTCACCAGGGGTCTGAATGATGTACCCAGAGGAAAATATTCAATAGACTTTTTTGTTGGAATCTCTCCTTAGCTCTTAGAATCCAGCCAGCCAGGTAGCATCTGAGAGCTGGTCAGGAATTCCACCTAGGGTCATTCTATGTGATGTTCAAAGACCTGCCAGGCTGAAAAGGTCCTTCATGCCCCAGGTAAGAAAAGTGGAACCTAGAGAGGGAAGGGACTTACCCAAGTTCACACAGGCATTGGAGGAAGAGTTGGAACTATCTGGTCACCTGACTCTAGTTCAGGGTCTCCCAGAGTGCATCAGCTGACACTTCCCCATAACTGGGGACAGTCAGGGAAAGGTTGTCCTTTTGACAATTCAGTGCTGTCATTTTGCTCCAGAAATAATTATAATGGTGACTAGTCCTGGCGTGGCACTGTGGTTTAATGCACTAGCCTGTAAGGTCAGTTTGAACTGGAAGGTCAGTGATTCAGGCTCACCAGTTGCTCCTTGGAAACCCTATACAGGATCTTTACAAGTCGGGACCAACTCAACAGCACTTACCAACAAGCAGCATTTATTGAGCTCTCAACAACATTGATTGAGATAAACAAAGCAAAACAAAAACCCAATGTCATTGACTTGTTTATGTTGTTGTTGTTAAGTGCCGTCGAGTCGGTGCCGACCCATAGCAACCCTGTACAGGGTTTTCGAGGCTGGAAATCTTTATGGGAGCAGAACGCCTCATCTTTCTCCCACAGAGCCGCTGGTAGTTTCGAACTTCTGACCTTAAGGTTCACAGCCCTATTCGTAACCACTACGCTACCAGAGCTCCCTCCCCGTTATATCAGTTTTATTATCAGCCTTATGTATGGATAAAGAAACTGAGGCAGTGAACAGTGTGTCAGCTGGAAAGTTAGTGATAACTGTAACTAGACATGAAGTTTAAACACAGAGACAACTGACATCTTGGTGCTAAATACATCACCATTTGCAGCCAATCTTGCAGATGACTGGCATTAGCAAGCATCCATTCAACAAACCATGGCCCCTCTCTCTCCAAGACAAGACCAGTTTATCTTCAGTGGCATCCCCTCATGCTCAGTACCTCGCTGCAGCTAAGACGTTTAAATCCAACCACACTAACAGACTTCCCAAGACTGATGGGGGTGAGGGGGATCAGATTTCTCTTAGCCCCTGTCTTTCAGCTCTCCCCTAGAGACAAGACACTTTCCTTCTTTTCTTCTGAATGGCTCTTCCCTCCGCAACCCCTGCCCCAGCCCAGTCATCTCATTCAGCAGCCCTTGCTCCCGGTGCCCCAACCCCACACAGATGTATTGTATACTCACTTGTTTTCCGAGACTAAGTAGTTTTTTGGTTGGTGGCCAGTTAGGGGACTGGATATGGTGGAGACGGAATACACAGCCCCTCCCCTGGGGAGTGCCCCCAGCGTGTTATCTGGTGCTCCTGAAACCCAATGCTGGGTCCTGAGGGGCAGCCAGGTGTGCCTCCAGACCAGGTGGATTTCCCTTTACTGGGCCAGGCCTCCTCCGTGGCAGGGTAAGGGCTCTACTGCCTCTACTGACCTTCAGGATGGGGATTACATCTCTAAGGGCCCTTGGGCCAGGTTTGTTGGCTCCCTCACCCCTTACTTAGAGGACCTGTCCCTCTGTCCCCCACCACTACCACCATCGCTCTTCTCCTACCTCTTGCCTTCCTGGCTTGGGGTCACCCTGCTTCCCAGCATGTGCTCCCAGGGACCAAGCCTGCCACTCCTTCCAACAGGCTACAGATGGCTTCAGTGTTGTCATTTACCAGCTGTGGGACCTTGACCAAGACACTGGACCCCTGCGAGCCCAGCTACAGAGTGGGACAGTGAGAGCACACAGCTCTGGGGTTACTGAGAACATTCCAGAATAATGTTCTCATTATAAGGCAGGGATGGGGAGCATCCGGCCCATGGACTGCTTAAGACTGACAAAAATCATTTGGTCTGTCCCAAGGCAAGCACACTTACAGCATCACCTTCTTGTTGTTGTTAGGTGTCATCGAGTCGGTACCGACCCATAGCGACCTTATGCACAGCAGAATGAAACACTGCCCAATCCTGGGCCAACCTCACTACTGTTGCCACACTTGAGTCCATCGATGCTGCCACTTGGCCAATCCATCTCATTGGGGGTCTTCCTCTTTTTCTCTGATCCTCCACCTTACCAAACATGATATCCTTCTCCAACGACTGGTCCCTCCTGACAATATGTCTGAAGTATGAGAGACGAAGTTTGGCCATCTTGGCCTCTAAGGAGCACTCTGGCTGCACTTCCTCCAAAACAGATCTATTGGTTCTTTTGGCAGTCCATGGCACTTTCAATATTCTCCTCCAACACAATAACTCAAAGGCATCAGTTCTTCTACGATCTTCCTTATTCACTGTCCAGCTTTCGCATCCATATGAGGTTACTGAAAATACCATGGCTTGGGTCAGGCACATCTTAGTTCTCAAGCTGATATCTTGCTCTTCAACACTTTAAAAAAGGTCTTGTGTGGCAGATTTGCCTAATGCAATATGTCATTTGATTTCTTGACTGCTGCTTCCTTGAGTGTTGATCCAAGAAGAATGAAGTCCTTGACAGCTTCAGTCTTTCTCCGTTGATAAGAATGTTGTTTATTGGTCCAGTGCTGAGGATTTTTGTTTTCTTTACATTGAGATGCAATCCATATCAAAGGCTGTGCTCTTTGATCTTCACCAGTAAATGTTTGAAGTCTTCTTCACTTTCAGCAAGCAAGGTTGTATCATCTGCATATCACAGGCTGTTAATGAGTCTTCCTCCAAGTCTGATGCCACATTTTTCTTCATATAACCAAGCTTCTCGGATAATTTGCTCAGCATACAAGAATACAACCCTGTCACACAACTTTCTTCATTTTAAACCATTCAGTGTTCCCATGTTTTGTTCGAACAACTGCCTCTTGGTCCAGGTACAGATTCCTCATGAGTACAATTAAGTGTTCCGGAACACTCATACTTTGCAATGTTGTCCATAGCTTGTCATGATCCACACAATCCAAAGCCTAATTAAATGTGTGACCAAAGAGAGCAGGCTATATTTTAAGATGATCATTTTATATGGCCTGCAAATGATGTTATAAATTTTGGCAGAAAAAAAGGTTCCCCACTCTGGTAGCATAGTGGTTACGAATCGGGCTGTGAGCCGCAAGGTCAGCAGTTCAAAACTACCAGCTGTTCCGTGGGAGAACGATGAGGCTTTCTGCTCCTGTAAAGATTTCCAGCCTCGGAAACCCTGTACAGGGTCGCTATGAGTCGGAACCGACTCCATGGCACATAACAACAACAACAACCCCTGTTATAAACCAACACCCCAAAGTTATTGCTGACCAGCTGACTGCAAGTCATGATAACCCCCCATGTTACCAAGAAGCATGTCCATAGGATTCTCTAGACTGTGATCTTTACCAAAGCAGAGGCCAGGTCCTTCTTCCAGAGCACCACTGGATAGATTCAAATCAACACCCTCTAGGTTAGTTGTTGCTGTTAAGTGCCGTAGAGTCCGTTGTTAAGTGCTGTCCAGTGGGTTCCAACTCATAGCGACCCTGTACAGGGTTTCTGAGGCTGTAAATCTTTACGGGAGCAGAAAGCCTCATCTTTCTCCCGTGGAACCGCTGGTAGTTTCAAACTACTGACCCTGAGGTTAGCAACCTGACTGATAACTACTATGCTCCCAGAGCTCATTAGCAACTCTGTATGGGGTTTCCGAGTAGTCAGGTACAAACCACTTGAGCACAGTTGGGGTCCAGAGACCTGGCTCCCTGGGCCTGTCTATCCCCTGCTCCAAAGTCTCCAGCCCCCAAAAGCCTGCAGGCCAAGCGACCCCACTAGTACCAGAGATATCTATTTCTCCCTCCACGTTTTAAGCACAGATAGGGGCAACACTCTAGGAAACATGATAGGTTCGCTCCCTTGAAATGGAGAAGAAGGTCAAGAGACACATTTCCTAACTTTCAAAAAGAATTGTTTGGGATAATTAATCAACACATCACCAACACCAAGGGATTGTTTTCTATCAGAAGACATATAATTAAAGAAACAATAGCAGGTTTGTTGTGTGTGGGATTTTTTTCCTAAAGAATGCTAATTATGTTTATCACCCTGTCACAGACAAAGGTTCTCTCTCAATATTTGGAAATCAAACAGAAGTTGGCTACGAAGTACCTTTTGCCTGGGCTTAGAACAGAGAGGGTCGTGGAAGCAGGCCGGTCTCCAGCAGGTCTTTGAATCTGCCTCTCAGCCTGTGGGTTGCTGCATCAGTTAGGAAAGTTACTTGCAATTGCTAAATTGCATTCACAATTGCTTAATTACATCTTGGATCAACAGCTAATTTGCTTAGGGTGCAACTGAGCTGCCGTGGGTGTAATTACCTGCCCAGGACACTACTTAGCAATGCAGCCTCAGCTGAAGGAAATAGAGCACCTCGCTGTGCTGTGCTCCAAGAGTCTCTGTGCAGTCTGTCCTCTGGGGTTTCTAGTGCCCTGCAGCCCCCTAACCCAGAAGAGAGGTGAGATGGCACTGGCCTAGCTGCACCTGGGAAGCAACCTGGCTTCCACAAACCTTAGAAAAGTCCATCGGAAAGAGCTTAGAATACTCAGCAGGACTCTCCTGAGCTGACCCTCCCTGAGGAGGTGGCTTTGGAGTGTGAGGACAGCTGAAGGCAGGTTCTGATTGCACTCTTTCGGGTGCCCCAGCCTGGGTATAGGGGCACAGCAAGTAAGCATGGCTCAAGCTACAGGGCCAGGCACTCTGGTGTGTGACCACAGGCCCTAAGGTCCCAGAGAAGGGAGCAGAGACGTTCTTCCAGAAGCCCCCCAGCCCTGCTCTATATCTGCTGCGTGGCCAGGCCGACATCGTCAAGATCCACGATGCCCACGAAGGAAGGGGCGGCACCCACCTGTCTTCCCCCCACCACACACACACACACACACACACACACACACACACACACACACAGACCTTCTTAGAAATGAAAGCCTCAGACTCTCAGAAGGGCCCCCTTTCCAAATGTCTTCCTTCTCTCATGGAGGGTGGTGTGCCAGAGTTTGCTGAGGAGCCGCCCAGTGGCCAAGCCGCCGTCTCAGTCACACCTGAAGGTTGTTCATAAATAATGTTCATCAATAATGTGCATCCAGCACTCAGCTCAGCTACAAGAAGCACCCATGTGACACAGAAGGGAAACAGACCAAGTGAGCTCCAGCCATTTTCCAGCTGAGTCTGAGCAAGAAACTTACCTGATCTATTTCCTTATATGCAAAATGAGGATGGTCTTCTGATGTTTACTTTGTAGTATTGGTGTGACAATTCCATGCACTGTATGCAAAGTGCATGGCATACAATAGCCATTCAATTGGTGGAAACTTTTTTCAATGACTTTTATTCATACACCTTGTTCAATTCTTTCTGCTAGTTTTTAAATTTCTCAAAAGATGTAATATATCTTCCATCCAGGTCTGTTTGCTTTTTTCATGCTCTCTCTTCTTCCAGTCCCCAAAAGATTAAAATTTTTGTTCTACTAAATTAAGTTTAGGAGCTCTGGTAGTGTAGTGGTTACGAATCAGGCTGCGAACCGCAAGGTCAGCAGTTCGAAACTACCAGCTGTTCCACGGGAGAAAAATGAGGCTTTCTGCTCCCGTAAAGATTTACAGCCTTGGAAACCCTGTACAGGGTTGCTATGAGTCAGAACCGACTCCACGACACGTAACAACAACAACAACCAGTTATTGCTTTTGAAGATGTTTCAGGAAATTTGTGAGTATATCATGCTAATCAGACCTGCAGACAAGAGTTCTTGCCATGTACCTGGGTTTTACGGGATCCTATCGGAAACCCTATACAGGGTCGCTATGGGTCGGAACCGACTCGATGGCACTTAACAACAACAACAACAACATAGGGACTATAGAGTTGGAACCAACTCAATGGCAGTAAGTTTGGATTTGGAGATTGGGGATAATTGGACACAGTAGACAGGGCAGAAATGGATGTCCTCACCAGCCTCCCCTCACCTGCTAGAGCCTCCTTCCTGGAGCTGAAGCTAACAAAGATCTCAGCATTGAAGACAATAGTAGCCAAGTTCTGGGCGAAGCCCAGGCTTGAGTCACCACATAGTATTAATATTCACTAATCAATACATCACCTCATGGAGAGTTCAAATTATTAAGAAATTGCTGTTAATTATTTCCAGGGTGGTGATAGTATTGTCCTCCAGCAAGAAGATCACTTTGAGAACTAAGGTGCGTCTGACCTAAGCCATGATATTTTCAATCACTTCATGTACATGTGTGACAATGAGTAAGGAAGACTGGAGAAGAACTCATGCATTTGAATTGTGGTATTGGCAAAGAATGTTGAAAGTGCCATGGACTGCCAGAAGGACAAACAAATCTGCTTTGGGGAAAATACAGCCAGAATACCCTTTAGAAGCGAGGCTAAAGAGAAAGTTTCATGTACTCTAGATGTTTTATCAGGAGGGCCAGTCCCTGGAAAGGACAACATGCTTGGTAAAGTGGAGGGTCAGAGAATATGGTGAAGACTCCCAACAAGATGGATTGGCATAGTGGCTGTTCCATGGGCTCAAATAGGACAATTGTGAGGACCGTGAAGGACTAGGCAGTGTCCTGTTCTGTTGTTCATAGGATCCCTGAGTCAAAAGCAACACCACAGTACCTAACGACAATAGTACTGTAGGAAGGGACCAGTTCCTGGAGAAGACGTCATGGTGGGTAAAGCAGAAGGTCAGCAAAAAAACCATAAAGTCCAGGCAGTGTTTCCTTCTATTGTGTATAGGATCACTATGAGTCGGGGTTAGCTCAATGGCGCCTAACAAAACAACAATGGTATTATTAATAAATGTTTTAACAAATTCTCTTAAAGATAGGCCCTAAATTTATTTAGTATTTGCTTCCAAATAGCCTGGGTTGGGGAGAAACTGGCAGGGATATGGAACATGAATAGCCTTGAGTTGATGATGAAAGGAGGTGGGAATGTATGCTTGCTGCCATCCGCTCAACTGTTGTATAAATTTGAGCTTTCATTGTGATTGGGGGAAGTTTTGCATTTTTTCATAATGGTTGGGCGAAGGGCACAGAGATACCATGCTTCAAACATACGCCATAGCACCAGGGGAAACTTCAAGGGGACTTGTTCTCCAGTGCTTAGGAAGACTGTAGAGATAGGGCAGCATCGGAAGCGCTAGAAATAACTAAGCCAAGAATGCATGGCCACCAGTAGAACCTTCTATAGGATTCTCGTTGTCAGGAGAAGTGTGGAAGCTGGGCTTGTCGACTCTATGGCTTTACCTGCATCTTGGCTGCCAAAAGTTTGGGCTGTGAGTCTTGGTCTTTGTCAACAGAAGTTGACATCATGCTTAGGACAAGGGGTGGGAGAATCCTTTTCTACTTACAACTAGAGGGAGCCACTTGGATCCTGACACTCCATCCTGAGAATTCCACCACAAAGGGATGTTAAAGGGTTTAAGAGATACAGGGCTGCATATGGAAGCCATGTTGTGCAAAAGAGACAGCGGGAAGCCACTTATCCCAGTGCCTGGTGTGGCACTGTAGGATAAGCATTGGACCGCAAGGTTGATTTGAGCCACTAAATCAGTGGTTCAAACTCACCAGCCACTCCTCGGAAACCTTATACAGGGTTGCTATGAGTTGGAACCGATTGGACAGCATTTAGCAACATCAGAAAGATCATAAGCAAGCTTAAAGAAATGTACATCTGTGTTTCTTTTATACAAATTATATTCCATACCTGCTCTTCTTTCTTTTATCAATATTCACAAATCTTAGAGATCCTCCCATTTTAGAAAATAAATACAGATCTCATTCTTTTGACCTGCTGCATAATGCCCCTCAGAGGGTCAGCTATCTTACCAGTCCCCTATTGATGGACATTTAGATCACTGCCAATATTTCCATACAGCCAATAGTGTTGTTTCTGCTGTCGTGGAGTCTGTTCTGACTCATAAACCTTGTATAGGGTTCCCAAGGAGCGGCTGGTGAGTTTGAATCACCCATCTTGAGGTTCAAACTGACCTTGTGGTCTAATAATACTTCATAATTAAACTCCTATGCATGTCACATCATGTATCTGTGTGATAAATCTCTGTAAGTTAAAAAGACAATTAAGATTATAAAAGCAAAGAAAGGGAGGCATTCCCATAGAAGGAGCTGGGCTCAAGCAAAAACTCTCCACTTTCCTGAACACAGCGGTTCCCCAGTACAAGCAAAAAGGACACAGACGTGGAGACGCGGATATAAAACCGCAGTCAGGTAGGTACCCAGTTGAAAAGGCATAGAATCCGAGTGGGGTTATGTTTGATCTGTCTCCACAGTGGCTTCCAGATGGCTTGGTCCCTTTAGGTGGGAGAAAACCAGGTCAGGGGCCTGGGAAGGGGAAGACATTTGATCTTCTCCCTCCCCAAGTGACCTCTGTCACTCCACAGCCTACACAGGCTCCCACAAACACACTCAGTCATGCCCTCACCCTATTCCCACACACACACTCACATTATGAACTCACACACACACACAAAGCTAAGTCCAAAAGTATTGGTGCCGGGGTTCCATTTTATACATACACAGATATATTCCAAACAAAATGTGTTTAAGCACGTCTCTTTAATCAATGCGTGACTGTAGACAAGATCTCTCAGTAATTCACTGGTCTTCGTTTCGTTAGGGTGCCTTCAAAAAAACAAACAACAAAAAAGTCCATTCAAAACAGTGCCTTCAAGGGGATCTGCTGGATCCATTCAAATCAAGGCAGAGACATCAGTTCAAAAGGTTGTGTTTATTGTGATTCCTAAGGGGTAATCTTGAGAGATTTTCTCAAAGGACACAGGACAATCACAGAGGTTTATTATAAAGAAGTTTTAAGAAAATGGAAAACTACATTGGTGAGAAAAAGACCAAGAAAATTGCACCAAGGAATTTTTTCCCATCACAATGTACCTGTTCATTGTTCGAGGGTAGCAAGGGCTGTCCCATTCCTTTATCCCATCCACCCTACAGTCCTGATTGTCCCCCATCAGACTTTTTGTTTCCAAAACTCAAAGGCATTTCCAAGGTACATGATTTGAGGACCACCCCCCACCACCACCCCAGAGGATGCCAAAACTGCCATTTTGACATTGTGTAAATCAAAGAGCACAGAATTCTTTGAGGGAAGAGTTGTTGTTAAATGCCTTAGAGTCAGTTCTGATCCATGGCTGGTGGTGGTGATATGCCATGGAGTCGATTCAGACTCATAGTGACGCTGTACAGGGTTTCCGAGGCTGTAAATCTTTACGGGAGCAGAAAGCCTCTTCTTTCTCCCATGGAACAGCTGGTAGTTTCGAATTGCTGACCTTAAGATTCGCAGGCCCATTTGTAACTACTACTCTACCCATAGCGACCCTATACAGGGTTCCTTGTGGTTCTAACTTTGCAGTCCAGCTCATCAATCCACAGTGCCACAGCAAGACTCCTTTGTAAAGGGCTAAAGAAATGGAAATGTGACCTTCAGAAGTTTATAGTCCTAGATGAAGGATATGTTGGAAAACAATAGCTTCACAATTGGATATTTTTGGATATCTTTATTAAGATTTCTGTGATTTTGTAAGGAGTCCTAGTGGCATTGTGGGTTACGTCTGCTAACTGAAAGGTTCAAACCAACCAGTGGTTCCATGGGCTAACGATGAGACTGTCTGCTCCTATAACTATTTACAGTCTTGGGAAGCCTGTACCAGGTCCCTATGAGTTGGAATTGGCTCACTGGCAGTGGGCAGGATTTTGTAGCAATACTTTTGGTCTTATATTGTCTACATTGAGGCTCTCATCCACAAGTATACACATGCAGATGTTCACAAGTTTTCAAGTACTCCCTAATATTCATATGCACATGTGTATTCTCAACTATTCCGGGGTACTCACGAGTGTAAACGTACCTGTGGTTACTGGCCAGGATGTCCAAGACTTTTGTGCCTTGCAGATGTGGCAACTATTGCTAGGTGGGCACCAGTGAAGAAGAGACTGTTCAGAAATAAGTTGATCCTTAATAAGAGAGGCACCTTTAAAAGTACCACACCCAAACAGCATCACCCAAACGTCACATATTAGAGATTGTGCACTGCAAGGGATGGAGGAGAGGGACACTGAACCCAACTCCTTCACTCTCTGAGCCGCAGGGTCAATGTCCACTCAGAAGAAGGGATGTCTTTTTATATGCTGCACAAAGATACAATCTGGGCTACGGCAGCCCTGTCCCCCAGGACCATGAGCACATTTACATGCACATGTATGTGATCCACATGCTGGAAGTTACATATTGAACAAATGCATTCAGGTACAGCCACACATGCATGTACAGCTACCAGCAAAGCCACTACATGACCAAACAGATACAGAACTCTCTCCATTTCCAAGTTCACTCCAACAGACGCAGGTATGAATTTGTGGGTTTATCTTTGACCTAAGGGGATTCAGGAATCCCCTCCCAAACCCGGTACTTCACAAGCAGGGCCATCAAAGTCCCTACTCCACCAGGAGCCCTACTTGAAGACTAGAATTCAGCAATCAGGGACTTCTGTCCCCCAACAACTGGCGCCACCTGCTTCCCTGGACCTCACTCTCATGAGGCCCCAGCTAGAGCCAGGAACCCAGATGTGCACTGTGTCATGGTGACAGGAAAGAAAGGAAGCTTGGTCCCCACCTTAGAGCCTCACAGAGACAGATGGGGGAGGGGATGCCTCCAGATTCAAGATTCCAAAGAAACTGCAACTATATAGGTCAACCACCCAGCCCCGAGGTACACATTGTGGGTCAGGGAGTAGGGGAAGCACAAGGCAGGCCACTAGTTGGGGGCTCCCAAACCTTACCTTTCGTGGGCCTCCAGCCTACAGGGTCCTGGATGGGGTCCCAGGAGTCCCACTCCTGTACAAGCACGGCGACAGAGCTTGTGGGAGGAAAGGCAGTTCAGATTGCCTTCCTTCCACTCCACCATTTAGACCCTGACAGACCAAGGTCCTAGCTTGGGGTGTGGGCTGCCCCAGCAGTTTCCAACCCAGCCTGGATATGGCCTCTTCTGGTTTGGGGACGAGAAGAGGAGGGGCGCCCACAGTCTCTGGGGAGCGGAGCGAAGCCCCGCGTAGTGACCCCGTTTCAGAATGAAATTGAGCTGCCGTTTTCATCTTCTTCCCAAATGTCAGCAGCGTTAGATCAGATTAGGAGCTAATCTCTTGCCAAAATGCATTTCTGAACAAGAGAGGTGGCTGCGGGCCGGTGGAGGGTGGGTGTTTGTTTCGGCGTCCTCACCACCTTCTCTCCCTGTTACTTGGGTGATTGGGGGTTAGAGTAAAGGCCGGAACAGACCCTATTGTAAGGTCAATCCGGAGGGGAGGTCCGACCTCGGCACCCGAGGGGCGCATGAGGAAGACCGCGGGCACCTGGCAGCGCCTGGGCACACGCTCTGCAGGGCGCGGCGCTGATGCGTTTGTTTTCCTGACGCTCCGGCGGCATCGGGCCCGGGAGCCTCCTTCTGGGCTGGAGAAGGACTGGACCCAGGGCCAGAGCGCACAGGGCTGGAGGCACAGGCGCTGGGAGGGACTCGTTGCCTCCAGCCCCGAGGTCCCTCCTCAGGCCCCGCCCCCAATCCCTCACCCGGCGGGCCAGGGTGGGCAAAGGGTAAAGGAACTGCAAGAGCAACCTAAAGGAGGGAGGGGGAGGAGAAGGACGAGGAAAAGGGATAATAAATGTCCAACGAGCTGGTCAGTACCTTTCAGGAGGCCTCATTTGACAAGTGACCAGAACCCAGCCGCTGGCCTGAATGTATAATTACCCCCAAGTGCAAATTCCCCATCTAATTCGATATTTGGTTCTTTGCAGAAGCTATAGCCTTCGTAAATAATATACAAAGTAAGAAACCTAATCCCGCCTGCTAGAATGTTTAATTCATCATTATGCGAGCTAATTGGAAGGTGATTATATGGTAATTGCTCATTAGTGGTGTATATTTATCGCTGTACCTTATGTCAAGGCCATGGGAATTGTGTAGAGTCTCTTCTCTCATTTCAAGGATCAGTTTCAGAAGCAGGAGCGAAGCAGGCAAGATCAAGTTCTTCCTGACGTCAGGGTCCAGCCGAGGGTTACGTAGACTCCCGCTATATATAGGGCCTGGAGTTGGCTGGGGGGCAGGGGTGGCCTGGGACCCGGGAGCCAGGCGCGGCGCCACTGCTGGGCCAAGCCAACCCTCCCCGGGGAGAGGGAGGCAGCAAGCCCGTGGGTCATTTTCCAAACGTGACCCCACCCCATCCCAGGCATCTTCGGGTGCCCCACAGGTGGGTCTCGCCTCTGAGCCCTCATTCCTTCGCTCTCTGGGACTCCCCAGTGGACTGAAAGAGGGCAGTAGGTATGGGTCCGGAGGGGACCTGGAGGCTTGCTTTGGATACTGGGTAGGAGATGTGGAGCAGAAGGCAAAGTTTGATTTTGAGAAGGATGTGGAATTTGAAGTGATAGTGACCTTGGCTGCCTCCCATCTCCCTGCAGGAACAAGAAATTCTTTCCATTTTCCCACCTAGCGAACAGGAGCGCCCACTCATTTGAGCGCTGGGTTGGTGCCTAGGAAGGGAACACTGGGGTAAGCAGCAGGGCCTGAGAGATACACTAGAGGCGCGAAGGAAGGCGGGTCCCGTAGGTCCCAAGAATAGCTAACGCGGAGCTAGAAACTTAAAGACTAAGGGGGGCTGAAAGCTCGGTCTGCAGGTGGCGGTGGGCGCAACGACAAGGCCTTGTCTCCAGAAGCTCGGAAAAGCAGACCGGTGTCTTGGAGACTCGATCCCGCTCGCCTCTGAGCACGTGGTGACGGTGATCCTGGCGCGCTCTGGCGCCTCCTCCAAGGAGTGCAAAGCGTCTTTGCCCTACCCGGCCCCCATCCCTGGCCGCCCGACTCGTCCGCACCCAGCACCCTGGCTTCAAGACCTGGGCCCCTCTTGGGATCCCGGTTGGAACAAGGACTCTAATGAACAAAAGGTCAATTCGAGCCAGGGCGCGGCAGATAAATGGACCTTTCGCTTTCAAGCGTTGCACCGTCTCTGCTTTCCTGGCGCACAGGAGAAACGGCCTCCCGGAGCGGGGTCACGGCTGCGGTCAGCGGGTTCTCAAAACTCCCACTTCCCCCTCTCTCCCCGGCTGTTTGGGGAAAGCACACCCGACGGCCGAGCCGCGGGCGCGGGCCAGGACTGAGGACGAGGCGCGCAGGCAGCCCCGTAGCTAGTTCGGGGAACCGGGAGGCACAGCGCCAAAGGCCGCGGCCTTTCCAGCCCAGATCGCGGCTTCTCCCAGGCGATACTTCAGTAACTCAAATGTTGATCGCTGGAAGAATACAGGTCGGCCCCCCTGCCCTCCCCCCAAAAAAGGCGCAGTTACAAAAAGCCATTATTAGTCGACAACCTCTGAAGTGGGGAGGGGTGGCGGTGGGGTGCATGGACACGCCTGCGATTGGCCAGCGGGGCGGCTGCGGGGACAACACCCGAACCCAAGCCTCCTCACTAGGCACATAATCCTAGATGATAAGCCACCAGTGCTGCCGTGGTGCCGGTATGGGCGCCCATCACCTGGGAACCCACACCCAAACACGGGAAAATATTTCCGCAAGTCTCTGTAGCGCGCTCTTTCTTACAGACACCGCGATCATCCCCATCCTATGAGCGCCACAGTTACAGCCAGACGGACAAACACACTTTGCCACCGCGTCTTGGCACATAAAACAACTGCATAGCCACACCTTTATAGCACCCCAGTTCATGACGTGTTCACACCATCTACACGAGTAGCTCTGGCCTTTGCAGCCTGTTACACACTCACACACAACATTGTGAGGTAGGGCCCGATTTAAACACTCAAATGCGCCTCCACAAGCCACACCAACACAACTGTATCACAGACCTAACTCAACACTCAGCCTACACAAACACACAACCACAGTCCCCCAACTTAACTCACATACACACCCCTACACCGCCTCATACTGCCCACACACCACCATCATCACCACCACCACCACCACCACCACCACCACCACCACGCGGAGCAGGGCCCCTAGCCAAGCCTCCGAGCATCCAGAGACCCTCCCCAGCCGGCCTGAGCGACCGGGACTTTGTTTCCTGCGACTCGAGGCGGGGACGGGGAGGAGCCGAGGTTTCCAGAGCCGCGCGCAGGCCCAAGGCCCCTTTCTGGCCGACCCGCTAGGCGCGGCCTTCTTCAGGCCACAATCCGCCCCTCACACAAAAGCGGCCCGGCAGGTTCGGGGCCCTGGCCAACGCGCCCGCTCCGGCTCGGCTGGGCTGCCAGAGGAAGGGCAGGGACGGCTGGGAGCCTTGGGCACCCAGACGGGGAGCCAGGAAAAGGTAACAATCCGGTGAGGGGGCAAGGTCCAGAGCTTCTGGCAACTTGGAACAATATCCCCTCCTCCAGCCTACAGGGCCCTTAGCCGGGAGGAGGAACCGCACTTGAGCTAAAAGACGCGCACGCAACCCAAGTGAACCTCTCGGTGGAGCGTAACCGGGTCCCACGTGCATTGTAATTCAGTTTGGCCCTCGCAGAGAAACGCAAACTAAGAATTTAGGCCTCTGGTCTCCTGAACATCCACTCCTGCAGGAGGCTTGGCACAGTGGCCCGCACGTGGGAACCTCGAAAGCTATCTAAATGCGAAAGTGTGGCCGACCTCCCCGTTCGGGGTCCCAGGCAGGTCAGAGCGCGTGCAGAGCGCCGCGTGCCGGGAGGACAGCAGAAGCTGGCCCACGAGGCGCACACCCTACCCAGGAGCATCCAGGCCTAGCACCCACGTTACATGAGGCGGGGCGGGTAACTCAGATCTGGGGCACATGGTTCCCCCATATCCCTGTGCATTCCCTCTCCTGTGGGCCGCAGCCCTAGAGCGTTCGCACAGTTAAAGGACCGCAGCCGCGGGGCACACGCGCCCCGCGCACCCTGCCCCGCGCCCAGATAGTCATCGTGGGATGGCGTTCTCGCAAATATTTATATTCCTCGGCGCCACGGCGGCCCGCGTCCACATTAGACGCTCTAATCCTGCCACTTTAAATAGATGAATTAATAAAGCAAACGAGCGGCTAATAAGCTGACGGTCCTGCCTTTTTGAGGCGGGGGAAGGACTCAAAAGTGCGCCAAATTTGTTTGCAGTGGATCAAGGCGAGCCGCCTCTGCTTCACTTTCTTTATCTTAATTCCGACTTGAAAAGATATAATTATCTAGTTTGAACAGAGCTGCTATCAAATCCTTCTTTGGACCAGGAAGGGGGGCGTTGGAGTGGATTGCAGCTCTCTGCGCCGCTCCGTGCAGCCGGAGATAGCGCGTAATGAAGATGTGGAGGCCTGAGATACAAAGGGCATTAACCTCATTAGCATGAAACCTTTTCTTCTTACCATTGTGGGACCCTTTCAGCCGCCTAATCCCCCCTATTTTCAAAGCTTGGTTTGTAATAAAGCTTTTAGGTGATTTTTTTTTTTTCTCTCTTTCCAAAGCTAATAGTATTCTCTGATGATTTTATTGCTGTTACAACTACATAGGACGGCTACCCCCCCCAAAAAAAATAAAAAAGTTTAACACCTTCTTTCTTTTCTCATACTTAAACAAATAATAATAAAGTATGTGGCTCTTTAGAAATAAGCCTTTTGTCCAGAAAAGAAGTTTTTGGCTTTTGGGGGGTCTTTTTGAGGGGGGATAGGCAAATCTGAATTTTAAAGGGCCTACGCTCAGGGTCTGGGACATTCACGATTTGGAGAAGTGGATGAAAGTAAACGAAGACTGTGGTGGTTTAAGCGAAAGGAATTGGGGCGACAAGCAACTGCTGAAGATCTTGCTAATGAAGTAGTTCAGGGCTACATGCAAGTCCTGAGTGGCACCTGTCCTTACATGGAGTAAGCCTGCACCTTCCCAAGGCCACCCTTCTCCTCCTGACATCCCTCCATAGCCCAGTCTTCCCCCACAGGACACACACACCTTTGGGACAGGAGTCTGCTAAAAATGTGCCTTGAACAGCCAGGATTCTCAAGAGAAACAGAGAGAGAAATACATAGACACAGGCAGAGATGAAAAAAAAGAGAGAGAGAGAAACTGAGAATGAAATCTACTTTAGAAGAGGGAAGGGAAGGAAAAAAGAAAGAAAAATTTCCATAGTGCCCGATAGTCCCCACACGTGCACAGAATGTCTAATCTTAACTTTTCAAGGCAGGATGTTAACAAAGCTTGTATTTTTGCCCTGCATTGTAACTTGGCCTTATCACAGTGTAAAGGGTGGGGAGATTGTCCTAAATTATGTCCAGGCAGCCCCCCTGGATCCGTGGATTAAGAGATTAAAGGAGACCACTGGGCAAGGCCTCCTCTTTCCCCTTCATATTCCTGGTATGATAATTGCTTAAACTGATTTGCACTTTCACAAAAGCTCACAGGACGCTTTGTAGCTTGAACAGAACAGACGAGGTTTCTCTATCAATGGAAATAAAACTGATTAATGCAGCCTATCAGGATAAGAAGCAAATGAAGCATGCAAAAACAACCTCGTACCCCCAGAAGGGAGAAGGGGGGGGGGGGAAGCTAAGTTTCCTCCAAGACTGGTTACAACTTTTTCTTTAATGTGAAGAGTTGAAGGTTTCTCAGAATGCTTGCCTTATAAGGCTACAGAGGCCCTAGGACTTGCCTCATCACCTTCAGCAGTTTGGGACCAGAGAGAGGGGAAAGAACGAAAGAAAAAGAGGGAAGAAGAAAGGAAGAGGGGAAAACTCTGTATTGGGGTATTTTAAGTCAGAAATATAGTTCAAAAGACCCAATGTCTACTAAGTGCTTTTCCCAATCCTGGGAGACTATTGTGCAATAATTTAAATCACCATCATCATCATCCCAGAGGTTAAGATAAGTAAACGTTTTTAACCTGAAATTCAAATTAAATTTCCTCAGTAGGGCATGCAATGGGCAAAGGTCTGGTTGTAAAACTTTTTTTCCATTCCTTTTTGGAAAGACTTAAAATTTCTAATCCTCTCCCTTTTCCACCTCTCATGGAAATGCCCAAGAATCCATCAGTCTTCCCCCTTTTGTCAGAGGTTTCTTGAGTCTAGTCCTTGGTGGGGAGGAACCACACTCAAAAGTATTAAGACACTTTAAAAACGAAAACCTGCTTCAATTCCCCAAGACAACTACTCTTCGGGCATATTGATAAATCTTTATTGACAAGATATTGACATTGACTTACTTCTTGGAAGTATATAGTGTGTTAGAATTCTAACAAATTAACACAAAACACAAAAATATTTACATTCTGGTATAGAAGACATGAAGGAAGCAATTGCCACTCTCTCTATGCTCTTGGAATAGAAACTCAGTGCTTGAAAACTTGTCGCCGTGTCCTTGGCCACACTTAACATCATCCTCACTAACTACAGTCCTTCTGCTTTTGCAATTGATAGATTTTACATTTGGAATGGCCTTACATGAATGGTTGAACTCGGCCAATGTCTCCAACCACTAAAAAGGGAGAAGTTTACTTCGTGGTTTTAAGCCTCAGGATGTTAGGAAAGGGAATGTCCAAGAAATATAATTAATTTAGTTTATGTTGTTGTTGTTTTTTTTTTTTCCCAGCACAAATCCTGACTCCACTGTAGAGGCTCTGCTCCGACAACCCCAGTCCCCGCCTGCTCCCCGTTTCTCCGTAAGAGGATCACTTAGCTTTCACAATCACTTTGACATCAGAAAGTATCAAAAAGTGTTTACACACTGCACGGGGAAATCAAAATGGAAAAAAAAAAAAAAAAAAAAAAACACACAGAACCTGTCTTTAAAAGGAAAGAAAATTACAATTCATTTTCTGTCTTTAGACACCATTCGCCCAACGAATGCTACATGCAATTCAAGTTTTTGAAACAGGTGTGGGGATGGGGCTTGAGATGGAATTTCAATTGTTATTTTTGATTATTTTTAAAGACTGGGGGGGGGGGCGACACTGCGAAGTGCAAAATAAAAAAAGTCCTGTGCCTGGATGATTTTGTTTTGTTTTGCTTTATCATCATTGCCATCATTTTTTTAAAAAGTGGACTGCGAAAACGGAGTACCTGCCAATCGTCTTGTCTCCTCGGTTTGGCGTTTGACTGACAGCTCCCTGCTCTGAGCGCGGTCGGCTTTGCCACACTGGGACCTCTCCCACTTGCTCCCTCTCCCCCCCTCTCTCTCACTCATTCACTCACTCACTCACTCACTCACTCACTCACTCACTCACTCACTCACTCAGCTGCCTTTAGACGAGGGTTGCATGTTGATGAAGAAGCTTCCGCCGTCCTCTGCCACTTCAGCGCAGCCTCCGACTGGGACCCTTCCTCCCCGGATGCCCAAAGTTTGCGTTGCGCGCCGCTGCTCGCTCCGAATCCCTCTCCCTTTCTCCATGAATGTGTGTGTGCGGTTGTTCGATTTTGTTTTGTAGATTTTTTTCTTCTTCCCCTTCTCTCCCTGCCTCTGTTTGCTCCTTTTTGTCCGTTTCTGTGGTTGCGGTTTGGGTTTTTTAATCGTCTGAGGTCACGTCTATTTCCTCGGGACTCGCCTGCTTGGTGGCGATTCTCCACCGGTTAATATGGTGCGTCCCTTTTTTCTTTTGTTGAGAATCCGAGCCTTCTTCCTCTAACTTCTGCCTTTTGAACTTCGTCCTTCGATTCTGAAACCATACTTTTACCTGCCAGCGAGAAGCAGATACAGGTCGTGTTAGTTTCTTCGCTGCGCCTGCTATCAACCATCTGGCCCCTTCTCCCAGCCCAGGTCCAGAACCAAGACTGCGAGGACCTAGACATCCCACATACACATGCCCTGCCCCGACTACGTAGTCTGGGGGCGAGAGAGGCGGCCTCCCTCTAGATTGCCGTCCTTAGTGCGGGTTGCTGGGAAGTTCTCCTTCCTTGCTCTTCTGAAGCCTCCTGGGGCCACCTTGGCCACCGCTTAGCCCAGAGAACACAACGCCCCTTCCCATCTTCCCCTGCTCAGGCACCCATAACCCTCTGACAGTAAAAGCCTTGTAAAGCATAGGAACTCCCCACAAAAATAAAACTCCAAACACACTGCCTTCGAGTGGATTCTGACTCTTAGTGGTTCTACATACAAAGTAGAACTGCCCCCAAAGGATTTCCACGGCTTTATAGTTTTCACGGAAGTTAACTGCCACATCTTTCTCCCACTGACCGGATGTTGGGTTCGAACAGCCGACCTTTTGGTTAGCAGCCAAGCACTTAAGCACTGTGCCATCAGAGCTCCCACCAAAATAATAAGTTAGGAAAAATAAAGAAAAAATAGAGAGACGGGTCCCTAACTCCCTTCTGCAAGCCGGTTCCGTAAAGATCTGCTGAGGCCTCTGAGGCCCAATGTGCTATTTTCCTCTTTGGGGCTGCCTGCCCTAAATAGAGGGCCCCAGCAGCAGGCCTCGACCCTGGGCAGGCTGTCTGGGTAGGGATGAGCTCCATGCTCCTTGTCAGGACTATCACAGGTGAGCAGGATGAGATAGGGAGGGTGGGATATACAGATCTTAGCACCCCCGGCTGCACCTCTGCAACTGGGCAAAGAGGCTCAAAAGTGAAAGCTCTGGAAGGCGTGGGAAGGAGATATGAGAGACATTGAGAAAAAGAAGTGAGAGGGCGCGCAGAGCCCTGTCCATATCCCCCTCCACCTAACCAACCTTAGGATAGGCCTGGGCTAAGGCCCGACCCAGTCACATCACATCGCACCTGGGCGGCCAAGGCCTGGTCTCCCAAGAGCGGCTGCTGGAGATCAGGGAAGCAGTGAGACCCAGTCACTGCAATCCCGGTCGCCTACTGGGAAAGTAGAGCAGTGGGTCCCCATCCCAAAGACCAAACCACACTGCCCAATCTTCCCACCAGTGGGGTAAGAATAGGGGGACAATGGTGACGCCACACTAAATACCCCCTCCCAGTCCTGTCCTATCGCGACAGCAGCTGCCCAGGACAGGCCCGGAGGTCCGCTTCACTCCCTCCTTTGAGACCGCCGGCCCGGTCCGGGCTGTCTTCCCCCGCACGCCTCAGTCCCCAAAAGCGCCCCATGGCAAAGCCGAGCGGTAACAAGGCTGAGTTTAATTTGCTTTGAGTTTGCTAATTGAGGGGGAGGACGGTTCATTTCTCCCCGGCGTTCACCCAAGGCGCGCGTCGGTGCGCTCGGGGCTTGACACGCACACAAAGGCTCCAGGCAGCGTGGGCAGCGAGGCGGACAAAGACCACCGCCGCCTGGGCAGTCCGGGAGAAATCAGCCGGCCGCGCCTTGTGCCGGGCCGCTCACACACCCGCGAGCCCCTCCTCGGTTTTGTCCGGGGGGGACATTTTAAAACAAAAGCCTCGACCTCTTTGCGCCTCCCAGAAAAAGTGTTACAACTTAATCGGCCTGAAAACGTTACTGTTTACCGGGAACTCTGACCCCGCCCTGCGGTTCCTCGTACAGTAGCGCCTACTGTAGTCCAGCGCCCCCTCCCCGCCCGGGGGCAGGCCCGAGCCAGGCCCGCCTCAAGACCCCGCTGCGCAGGAAGCCCCTGTCCCCTGAGGCTGCCCCTCTCCGCAGTCTCCAGTCCTGTGGCTATGGTTTGGGGCGCGCATAGATCCACAGGCCTCCGCCTTCAGACTCGCCTATCTTCTTAAGGGGAGTAATTGGAGCCATCGAAGGGAGCCAAAAGCCCCGCGGTTGCTCGAAGCTTGTTCTTAACCGATTCCCAGCCCTCCCCAGCCTCGCACCTCAAGCACCCCCCCACCCCGCTGTGTTCTCTCTCTTCCAGGGCCCAGTTGTGAGTCACTCGGCCTGTCTCTAGGAGCAGCCGGGCCTCCTCGACTCTCACCAAAATTGTCACCCAAACTGGACAGGTGACAGACTAGGAACTGAAGGGATGAGCTGTCCGCAGGAGTTTAAGGGGAAGTCTGTTCTTCCGACCTCGGGCTGGAGTACCACGAAACCAAACACCTTGAAACCCCCAAACCCTGAGTTCGGTGTACCATAACTCCCCTGCCCTTTGTGGAAGGCCCTTCGCGAGCTCTGAACTCTTGGGGGTGCTGCTGCGGGGTCAGGAGATCTAGGACGGAGGCCACCGCCCGGATGGGGTGGCTTCGCTGGGCCGCGCTCACCTGAGTTTCCGTGAGGCTGAGGCTATGCGCCAGCTGCTTCCTCTCGGCGCCCACCACGTAGTGGTTCTTCTCGAAGGCGTGTTCCAGCCTTAGAAGCTGGGACGGGGAGAAGGCGGTTCGGATCCGCTTCGGCTTGCGGGCCAACGCGTTGTGCAAAAGGAAGCTCTCGGGGCTGGTGTCGTTCCCTGCGGGAGGCACAGCAGAAGTCCCGTGGCTGGGTCACTCCGGTTCCCGCAGCGCGCTTCTCCCGAACCGGGCTAGCGGGGCGCTGCGTTCCCCGGCCTCTGTGTGAGCCGCGCCTCCTGGTTCGCGGGGCTCTGACCTCCCAGGACGCACAAGGGGGAACAAAGCCAGGCAGCTGCTGGCTTCGGTCCGAAGAACCACCGGTGTGCACCCACCCTACAGCTACTCTGGTAGACTGGCGGGTCCTAGGGCCCCTGACTTCTGCGGGCTCTGCAGCCTCCCTAGAATAGCGGGCCTCGGGCCCCAGAACTCTGGGCAGGTCGGGTCTGGGCTGGGCTGGGAGCCCACGACCCAGAGAAATGACTTTCTCTTCCGTTTAACCCCTCCGGGAACTTTGACCCCGAAATGGAAACCCACAGGTCATTTTCCAGCCTTGACTCGGTGACTAACAGAAAAATTACTTAAGTATTTTTCCCATCCAGGTAAGTGAGGAAGTCAGGCGTGTGGCTGCCGTCCGGCAGGAATAGGGGCCTCGCCAGCGTGTGCACCAGGCTTCTGCCGCCGCCTCCCGGACCCGGGCTTCCCGCTTCCAGCTCTAGAGAACGCGGAGACCAACGCAAGAGGAGCGATCGAAATCCGAGTAAACTCGGGGCGGGAGACACAATTAGTACTGTCCGCGGTCACCACAAGATCTCTGCTGATCTAGGCCTAGTGGGGGGACCAAGAGCGTGGCTGGCAGGGAAGGCGGAAAGAAGCCGCTGAAACTTTACTAGTCAAGCCTGAGAGTTTCGGGTTCACTCACTAGGGCAAGATATTAATTCACCAAAACCCCAAACAAAGAAAAATAAACCACAGTCCAGGCAGGAATCGAAGCGAATCCGATCCAGAAATAAGGGAGAAAGGTTTTTTAATTCTTGTTTTTGTTTCGTTAATTATGGGGGTGGCAGCTACCCACTCATTTAGGCAGGAAAGTGAAGAGTTAATGAATGGACAAACTGACTGGGTATTATTGATCCGCCCAAGCTGGTTCTTTTTCCCTCTTGGATCGCTAAACTAAGTACTCGCCGCTTTTTCTATACTTTTAACTGTCTTCCCACCCCCCACAGCGAGAAAACAAACAAATAGTAATGTCTTAAAGGCAAGAAACAAAACCACCCAAACAAGTCCTCCCCGGCCAGCTAGTCTCCCGACCCGGTTCATTTCTTTTAAAAGAAAGAAAAAACCCCAGACCCAACCTGCCTTCCCGCCGCGGCCGCTCCGCGCCCCAATTAAGCAGGTCGTTGCGCGAGAGCGCGGAGCCCCGGAGGTGCTTAACCGCGCGGCCCTCCCCAGATCTTTCGAACTAAGAACAAACACTGCCCCCCCACCCGAATTTGTTCCTGAGATATGAGGGTCCCCTCGCACCCCGAAGAGGGTGGGAAGTTGAAAAGTCGCTGGGTTAGGCAAAAGAGCGGCCGAGTGGGCGGCGAACTGGGCCGAACGAAGTCGAAGGCGAACCTGGCAGTTGGGCCCGAGCTGCGCCCCTCGGAGCGGAAGTCCTTGAGGGCTTCGCTAAACAGACAGCAACCCTGGGGACCCCTCCAGCTCTGGCCTTCTCCGAGGCTGGCAGTCAGTGCAGGATGCCCGCCTGCTCGGCCCGAACACGAACGGGAACGACTTTCCCTGTCCGCAGGTCCCCAAAGGGCCAAACGCCCGCAGGCCAGGCCCGCGAACAGGTCGCAGCTTGGGGGATTGGAGACCACTCCGCGCCTTGTCCCCAGCCTCCCTGCCTCTTCCCCCGCTAAGCTGCCTCTGCCCGGGCCTCGCTCAGCACACACCCGGGAGGGCTAGGCCGGTGAGGGTTGCGGCTCCGCGGCCCCGCAACGTGGCACGTACCTTGGAAGCGGTGGCCCAGATACCGGTAGCGGTGGATGAGCCAGGGGTAGAAGGTGGACGGGTCCCGCTGCTGCGAGGCGAAGAGGGGGTGTGGCGAGTGCGAGGAGGGTAGTGGGTGGGCGGCCAGTGCGTGCGGCGGCGGCACCGGGTGCACCGGCACTGCGGGGTTGGGTGGGTGCGACACCGCCTCGGCGAACACCAAGTCCGGATTGGAGTAGACGCCCCTGCCGGCAGCGGCGGCAGCGGCGGCGGCCGAGTGGAAGCCGTTGAGGAACGGGTTGATAGGGCTGGAGTTAGCGTAGCTGAGCGCCGCGGGGCGGATGGGGTCCTCAGATCGCGAAGCGGGCAGAGGACTGTCCTTGGCCACCAGCGATTCGATGGTGAAGCAGCGCTTGGGCGCCGGCTGGAACATGCTGCGCCGAGGAGCGGGCGCCCGGGGCTCCCGGCTCCCGGCGACCGCTCGCGCTGCCTCCTCCGCTCGCTGCCAGTGGCGAGCACACGAGAATGGGGGGCTTGTTTGTTTGGGGGGGGGGGAGAAGAAAGAAAGGGAAGGAAAGGAAAAAGGAGAGGAGGGGGAGGGGAAGGAACGGTGACGCCGAAGATCCCGAGAATCTTGCACCAAACGCGCCCAACCTGGAGAAAGGGGGAGAAATCGTTCCAGAAGAATTTGCAGGCGTGGATTGGGGTAATTTTTTTTTTTTTTTTTTTTTTTTGGGCGCGATGGCTTGGGGGATCGGAGTTAGAGGCAGGAAAAGGGGGGGGGGGTAGCTTCTCGGGGGAGGCAAAAAAAAGTTTTCTCTCCTCTGCAAAAGGCGGGCAGGGCGCCCTAAATCCAAGGACAATCCATGGAAGTGTTCGCTTCTTCACAAGTTGTGCAAACGATTTGTTAGTTCATGAGCCTAATTAGTGCGGGGATCACATAAACAGCTTCCTCCGATGCCTGGTAAATGGCTTGATGATTGGTCGCTATTACTCGCCCTGGGGTGGAAGGGGGGAGACTCTTTAAAGTGCGTCAGAGGGCGGCGAGCGTCTAGGAACCCGGAGGCCTGGATCGGCGCCGAGAGTGGAACGGAGTCGGAGCGCAGCCTGTGCCGCGCCGCCTAGCATCCCGCGCGCTGGCCCCTCGCTGGGCTCCCGGCTCGGTTGCGCCCGCCCGGCGTCTCCTCTTCTCCTCCTCCCTCGCCTCCTCCTCTTCCTCCGGCTTTTCCTCCTCCTCCTCTTCTTCCTTCTTCTTCTCCTCCTCCTCTTCTTCCTCCTCCTCTTTCCCCACCTCCTCCCGTTCAACCACCGCCTCCTCCGGCAGCACCACCACTCCCTCCGGGGCACCCCGGTCCCTGCAGAGTCCTCGACCGGCGTCGCCTCAGCGGCAGCCCCCTGAATCCCAAGCCTACTGCTCCTGAGCTGGTAGGACAGGCAGACAGACACGCCGATTCCTCGCACCCAGCGCTTAGCCGCGGCTGTCCCCAGAGGCCCGGTGTCTGGGATAGACCGAGAGTACCGCGAGGGTAAGCGCGCGGGGGCGGTCTGGGGAGAGGTCTGCAAGCCGCTGGGTTATGCCAGCCCCTTCCCCAGTAAAACTCCCCTGCGATTTCTTACTTGAAGAGAGAGCCTGGGGTTGGGGGATCCTCCCACGTCTTCAACCCAGCGGACACGCGAGGTCTCCGTTCGTGGCGTTGGAGATCCTAGACCCTACATATTCGTTTGGAAATTGAGACGCGCGTTGTCAACACCCGCCTGGACGGTGGGCTCCCAACTCGCGCTAGTGGTCGCCCCAGGCGCTCCCTTTTCCTGTCTGGGAGGGTGCTCACGTCTATCTCAAAACAGTTCATTATGGAAGGTCTTGGACAAGGGTCCAAGGTCAGGGGAGCTGCAGCTATGGAGTTACTGTGACTGTTCTCTTGTTATTTTGCTAGTGGTGTGTCATTGTTATTATTATCGATGTTGCTTTTACCCTTGTTGTTATTTCTATTTTCATTCTGCCATCTGCCGTCCCTGGGACTGGTTGCTGTGTAAACTCAAAAGCTCTAAACTAGAGAGACTGCCGATCACGCCTCCGGTCCTACCCCGTGTCCGCATTTTCGAGCTCGCCTTCGGTTTTGGGATGATTTTAGGGCCCAGTTCTCTCGTCCCCATTGGCTCGCGCGGCGGCATAATTATGATCGCATCCCCTTGACTGCTGGCGCTGCTCTGTGTTTATTGGTGGTTAAAGATCTATTATCTATTCATCAGCCGCCTCTTTTTTCCTTTTTTTTTTTTTTTTTTTGCCAATTACATTCTTCTAAAGTGAAGTACCGGTAGGTATTTTGCACGTTTACAATTAATGACAAAAAAAAAAAAATCTGGCCTCCTTTAAATCTATTACTCTGAGGCCCCTGCCATTTCTCTTAAGGACGTAGAAATGCCTGTGTTTGGTAACTAGGTTGCCGTGAGACCCGGGAGAAGTCAAATGGGAGGAAAGAGAAGAGCGAAATCTCTGACAGAATGGCTGCAATGCCTCAAGATATATCAGCTCAGGGGCCTGGACATAAAGATGAGCTCTAGCGACTCCCTGCCTGCAGCCCGACCCTCATCTGGCTTCTGCTCCTTATATCTGTTTGTCAATATTCTTACTTCTTTATTCTGGGTATAGTGTTAGGAGTGAAAATCAAAAAAAAAAAAAAAATTTTTTTTTTTGAAGAGGTTTCTTTAAAATGCCAAAGTTGGGAAGAGTGTTTTCTGGAGCTAGTGGGAATCAGCTATACTTCCACGCCCTCAGCCTTCTCAGAGTGTGCGTGCTTGCCAGCACACAGACACTCACACAGTCACATCAGAGACAGGTGGGCCCTCAGCTTTGCCTTGTGGGCTGAAGAGACCTCTACATCTACCTCAGACTGTGGACCGCTCTGTGTGACCTTGATGTGGGCAGGGTCATGGTGGCTGCATACCACCTTTTCCCAGACTCAAGGATTCTAGGTGTTAGATCTATCTCCTTGGAGTGAGAGATGCATTTGAAGATGCACTTCCTTCAGGTCTAAAACTATGGCCCTTAGAATACTGATTCCAGCTTGGAAATCTATTTGTGAATTAAGCTCTGGGCAGAGGTTCCCACCTTGCCCAGAATAACAGGGTGTCTCAGGCTTTTGCCAACCTGCACCCACCCAGTCAGCTAGCCCAGGTCAAGTTTGGGGGTCAGCCATAGGGTCAGCGAAGCAGGGAAGAAAGCCACCTTGTGGATCCATCTCCAAGGGGTCCCCTTCTTCTGCTTGTTTGGGAAGGGTTGGGGGATCAAGGTCCAACCTGGCCTCCATGGTGGGCCGTCCACACATCAAGAGTGCAAATTGGGGGCACATATAGGCCAATCCATTGCTAGTTGCTTGCATAGTTGGCATTAATGATCTTAGCTGATGGTGATCTGGGAGCAAGGGGGACCCAATCTATGTCTAGAGAAGGTGAGGCCAGCAATTGTGTGAGATGTGCTAAGGGATCAACTGCAACAACCCCTTAACCCTTTCCCTCTGAGAGTGAGCTTCTTGAGAGTGTTTGGAGCCAGAAACCTGCAGATTCCTGTCAAAGGGACCGACATTTGGCTGGGCCAAGGGCCCAGACCTCCCTGAGCCAGTCTCCCGCCCAGGTGCCTTCTGTACACCACCCTCTTCTGGTTGGTCGACCAGTGAACAAAGGTGATGGAGTAGCAGAGGCCGAGCCCACCTTCCAGATACATGGGGCACCCAGTCTCTCGGCCCCACTCGCCGCGGACCCCAAAGCGGCTCGGCACCCAAAAAGGGAAAGGCGACTTCGCGAAAGTCCCGGGGAGCGTAAATCCAGAGCCGGGTAATCTATGCTATTCCATGCGCCGGTCGGAAGAGTCAGGGCAGGTTCGCACCCCGATCCCAACGTGCCTGAGAATTAACTAGGAGAGTGACTCATTAACCTGGTTGGCGGAAGAAGGCCGCCAGGGCGCTAGGCGCTTGGGTCCGCATTCGGCCCTGGAACCCCTGCAGCCCTGCGTATTTAGACACTGCGACTGCTGTTTACTTTGGGGTTCGTCAGGCCTGTGCAGTACCCGGGTCCTCTTTGTTCCTTAGACATCCCTGTCCCTAGAGGAGTCAGTGTTTGGCTATGGCTAAGTCTCCAAACGCCCTGGAGAGCGGGGGAGGGGTTGCTCTGAGACTCCAGCTCAGAGGACGATACCCCCCCACCCCCCACCCCGGTCTCGAGTTCCCCCATTCGTTCTGCATCGCTAAGGGGTGGGCTTTGTCGACTCAGGAATCTGTATTCTGCAGGCAACTGGACCTACAGACTTGGACGAAGGTTCTAATCCCGAATCTGGCCAACAATCTCTCGGAGACCTCCATTTTCTCTTCTATAAAAAGGCGGGCAGTGGCGCGCAAGAGGCGGTGGAGGTCTTGTTTGGAGATGAAGAACGGTCCTATATCGTCACGGTAGTGGTGTTTACATGACTTGCAGAATGGTATACAAGAAAGGGTGAATTTTATTGTATGAAATGATACTTTAACAAACCTGTTCCTCTTTCCCCCAACCTCCCCCTCCCTCCCCAAATAAAAGGAAAAGTCAGGTCTGGCGTCACAACTCAACTGTGTGACCTTGAACCGGTTATCTAACGTCTCTGTGACTGCTCTTCTATGTAATGAGCTAAGTAATAGTACTAGGCCCTTGAGGTTGTCACGAGGATTCAATGAGCTTATCCAAGCACAATGCTTAGATGGTGTCCAGCACAGAAGAAACGACAGTGAGTGTTAGCGCTTGCCTTTCAGGTTGATGTTGTTGTTGTTAGAGACTGTCGAGTTGGTACCGACTCATAGCGACCTTACACACAACAGAACGAAACATTGCCCAGTCCTGGGTCATCCTCACAATTGTTGTTACGTTTGAACCCATTGCTCTTGCCACTGTGAATCCATTTCGTTAAGGGTTTTCCTCTTGATTGCTGACCCTCCATTTTACCAAGCATGCTGCTATTGTCCTTTTATTATTATTTACCTACTCAAAGGGCTTGTTGCCAGACTTCAGAACCTGAACAAGAAAGTCCTGTAAACAGACGCTGCTGCTAGTCATACCTCAAGGAGCGTAGTGGTTACGAAATCGGGCTGCTAACCTCAGGGTCAGCAGTTCGCAACTACCAGCTGTTCCATGGGAGAAAGATGGGGCTTTCTGCTCCCGTAAAGATTTATAGCCTCGGAAACCCTGTAGAGGGTCGCTTTGAGTCCTAACCGACTCCATGGCACATAACCACACCACCACTTTACAACATCAGGAGCCCAAGGAAGCCAGTTCCACAAAGGCCGTGAGCTTCCCTAGGGGCCTGCTGGGTGAGGGAGGCTTGGATTCCTGGTTCGTGGGAGGCATCAAAGGGCCGCATTTCTGGGGATGCATCTGTGCAGTGTGTGCTATCTAGCTCCCTGTGCCTCGCAGGAGCAAACGTGCGCCTCGCAGCTTGGCTGTCTCCGGCTGGGCCTGTGCCCTGTGGAGTGGGTGAACATTCCCTGCAAGGTGTGACTGTGTTGCCTATGGGATCTTCCCCGGCTTCTGTGAAAACCTGTCTTCAGATTTCTCAAGAGCCGGAGGACAAATATTCTTTATTATTAAGTCAGGGTCATGTGTGGTTCAGCTCCTGAGCGTACCCCATTCGGTCTAGGTCTCCGCGGTGGGGACCATCGGTGTGAGTAGAGACGGTGAGCGGGCACCAGGCGCCCATGGTGCAGCGTGGGAAGCGCGGGCCTTAGTCAAGGGTGAGCCTTTCTTTAGTACCGGCGGAAGGTGGCCCGGGATAGGTGAAAAATTTCTTCAAGCTACTGAGATTCCTAATTACCCGGCTCCTACGAATATGAAGAGCGGGAAACGAAAAGTAGAATTAAAACCTTCAAAACATTTTCTTCTTAATTGCTATTCCTGCAAATCCCTTTTTGGCTTCCTCCCCAGAGGCCGCTCGCCTACCCTGGGCCCAGATCGGCGTGCGCGCAGCGGCGCCTAGTGGCGAGGGTCCGGTAAGGGCCTGGTGGCCGCCTAAACCTACCGCCCTGGGCGCAGGGTGGGGGTGGGGGGTGTCTGGGTGACGCCCCATGACTGGATTCACCGCTATCCCAGTCCAAGCAGGAAAGGAAGGGCTAAAAAAGGCACACTGGCCACTTCCTCCAGTAGCTCCAAGCTCCGTGGCCGAGTTCCCCCACCACACTGGTATCCCATCTCCTCCAAGAAATCAGCTGCTTCCGAGTCCGGGCTGCCTTCTGAGAGGGACAGATTCTGCTATCAGACGACGTGGTCAACTCTGCCAGGATGATTCAGCTACAGCTCAAATGCTCCCAAGTTCCATGCCTGAGATCCCAGACTTCCTAACCCAACTTGGTTCTGAGAATGGGCCGCAACAGCCCAAGTGCGCCCTCCCTGGAGTAAGCTCAGAGGCTCTGAGGTGTCACTTCCCTAATTTGCGTCCCCTTGCTGCTGGCCAGGACAAGGGGCCTAGGTGGTCACTGGAGAGGTGCCCCCACGTTCTGGGTAGCCACCTAATAACAGCCACTTACTCTTAGGGCTTGGAGTCCTGGTGTGGCTTTGTGGGTTAATGCGCTGGACTGCAAGGTCAGTTTGAAACTCAAGGTTGGCAGTTCAAGCTCACCAGCTGCTCCTCAGAAACCCTGTGCAGGGTCGCTGATTGATGGCTCTTAACAACAGTCACGGCTTGAGTCCACATAAGAAGGCCTGGACTTCTCCGTGGAAATCCTATACAGGATAGCTGTGAGTCAGACCTACTCAATGAGAATTCCTGAAGCAAGCAGACCTCATCCGTCCCAAGGAGATGAAGGAGTCCATGCAGATGAGCTGGAAACCCCTGTGCTCTGAAGGAGGACCCCTAGCGGGACTCGGAGCAATACTGCTCAGGGCATGGACCTGAGAATGCTGAAATCATAGCAGGTGGGTCTGACACGGCCTGGGCCTCTGTGGTCCAGCTTGAGCTGCTGCTGAAGACAAGCGCTGCAACCACCGGCGGGAAGAGTTCCCAGGCGGCCCTACCACTCCTCACCCGGTGTCCACCCAATTGGTGGAAGCTGGGATCATCTGGTCTTCTGAGATACAACTTTTCAGAGTCAGGACTCCAAGGCTCTGGTCGTAGAACCTCCTAGTTTGGCCCATCATCTGGAAGGAACAGGTTCATGTCAGGACACAAACTTACAGTTTGATTCACTATTGAAAACAAGAGGCCAAAATCAAAGGAGGGCCCCAATTTCATTCTCCTGTTTTCTACAAAAGTCTAAGGCCAAGGGAGGTCAGGCAGGGAAAGATGGGCATACAAACAGGACTGTGGAACTATGGAACCAGGCCTGCTGCTTCCTGTCCATCAGGCCACAAGATCAGTTGCCACCTCTGTCCACAGCCCCAGGTAGAGGGGCTCAGTCAGAGGGTACTGGAGGGGCACACGGATTTGAACTCTGCTGCCTTCTCTAGCATCATTTTGTTTGGGATTCTGCCCTCCACCATAGGTGGCTAGCCTATAGGTGGGGTCTGGTGCTCCACCATTCCACCAACAGGGATGATGATCCTACTGGGGTTGTCGAGAAGAATCCACCTTCCAATTCCTGCCATTTTTCAGCAATTCCTCAGGAATCCCTCTCTTGGGAACTTCATCGGCTCTTCCGTGAGAACCACCCACCCTCCATCTCAATTTTCTGGACTCCAGGGGCTGAACTGGGGAGTCAGGACCATTTGGAAGCAGAGGCTTGTTTTCTTAGAAGCTCTGGAGGCTACTTAAGGGGAGGGCAGAGAGTAATGCTCCCAGTTCCTGCCCTTAAAACAAACGTTTGCTCACACAGTGAAGAAAGTATGATACCTATTTCCCAGATGAGAAAACTGAGGCTCAGAGAGGTTACAACACAAGCTGTCCAAAAGTCATGCAACACCCCTTCTCTACCGACAGGTGAAATGGGATAACTGCCTGTCAGCGTGGCCAGGTGACTACACTCAAGTCAAGGTGAAAGGACAGTGAAGAGCCCTTAGAGGACCTGTTACAACACCGGAGTCTTTTTAGGGTAACTCCAAATAGCAGGACTCCAATGCTGCCTAGATCTTCTCACCATCATTGACCTCTAGGTCGCTTTTACCGACTTTACACCGCGGGTCCATGGCCTCTATCTCCACACTCAGTCACCTAAAACCTTCTGCGAACTAGAGCCCTGGGACCAGAGAGCCTCACTGCGGTTGGTGATGGCACCGGCCAGAAGGGCCAGCCCTGCGCACCTCATACATCTTGTGGGCAAATAAAAACGGCCGGACACCTACGGAGGTGGCCACGGAGCAGCGTCTGCGACCACCGGGCGGAAAGAGCTCCCAGGAACGACCACTGGGATGGCCCTCACCCAGTTTCCTCTGCCTCCGTGCGCTCTGCCCGACTGCGCGGTGCGAGTTCGGGGCAGCAGAGTCCATAGGGCCCGGGGCTTTCTAGGCGGCCCCGGAGAGAGGGCTGGGCCGTGGCCCCGGAGGTTTGTAACGACAGGTGGCCGCCAAGACAGTCCAGCAGCCTCTCACTAGGGCCCACCTCACAGGGCGAGGGGGAAGGACACTTTAGTTTCGGATCCGAAGCTGCCCCTCCATAAGCTAATCCCAGAGCCCCTCGCCCCCGGAGGCCCTACATCTCAGGTCCGCTCCCCTAATTGTGTGTCGGGGTGCGGAGATGCGTTGTGCACCCCACTTGGCCAGCGGCCCAAGCGGAGTCCAAGGGGGGGTCTCCTGGAACTCGGAGAAGGCCGGTCCAGCGTGCCCCCCAACCCAGCGGGCTTTGGAAAGGCCAGACCGAGGCTGCCCTCGCTTAGCTCGGCCGCCAGCGACGCGCGGGTGCTACGAGACCAAGGGTGACGTCGTCGCGACGCGGGCTGGGACCTCGCTGGTTCAATATTAGCTTTTCATTCCAGTCTATTGTGCCCATCTGAGATAATATTGACTCTGAGGTGAGAGCCTACAGGCGACAGGGCTTGTCTGACACTCCGTGGCAGGGAGCTCAGAGGGACGAGAAGCCGTCTTGGAGAGTTCGAGACTGCAAATCAAAACTGTCGCGGTGGTTGCCCAGGGCCGCGATGACCCGGCCGCCTGGCGCTCGCTGCAGCTGCAGGTGCCGGCGCCTCGGGGCGGGAACCGCGGATCATGAGAAGATTTTGAGGGTGAGGTCCTGCTGAGAAATGACATAGTCCTCATTTAGCATACGCGTTTACGCGCGCACACACCCATCTTCAAAACAATTCATTTTGAGGTTCCGCATCTAGGTAACTCTGGAGAAAAACGAATTAACACTCACACTATTCTTAGGTTGCCAGTAAGCAAACATCCGCCACAGAGATATTTTTCTCTTTTAAACGGTGTAACTCTTTAAGGTAACTTTTCTGTCAAAGTGTTTCTGTTACATCCCCAGCGTGAGAAGAGTAAACACGCGCAGCAATCACCCTTAAGCTGTAGTCCTTGTGCCTTGCGAGCGCGGTTAATAGCAAATTTCGAACTGTGCGTTTCGTTTTGCTTCCAGTCGGCTCCTTCCATTCCATTCACGGGGCTCCCAACTGCCTTGCCAACCATAGCTTTGAAAGGGTGTCTGCAACGGGCAGCTCTTGCAGATAAAGATTCGTTTCAATTTCCAAATTGCCTCTAAATGCCACCTTGAGTTGTTTTACATTTCTGAGACCGTGTTTACGCTTGAGGCACCAAAAGGCACACTGCGTGGGGCTTGGCAGGACTGTGGGCAATGTGTCCAAGGGACTTATTTAGGAAATGTGTGTCCTTCCCCCCCCCCCCACTGGGATACCCCCATAAGAAAGGTATCCTTTGGAATCACTACATCCATTCGAAAGATACTTGGGCAGGCTTGTAGGGAGTTAGGGTAGAAGAGATAATAAGACTAAAGGCCACAGCCTGTGAGGGATTTTGTCCGCTTCCCTCCTTACTCAGGGGTTGTGCTGAGTCCGGGGTATACCATGGAGCCTTGGGACCTTGGATGTTTCCGCGGAGGCCATTCTGTTTAAAGTATGTTGTTGTTGTTAAGTGATCCTGCATAGGGTTTCCAATGAGCAGCTGGGGGCTTGAACCTCCAACCTTATAGTTGGCAGTGTACTCTGCTTATTCTACAGGGCTCCAAATACCACCTATAATAAACGTGGTCCGTTTTGTATGATACGGTTTCATAGGATTGTGTTATTGAACATATTTAACATTTAGTTCTACATTTTATTATTTGATTACATATTTAATGTGTATCATTTCTTTCATAATACACTATACATTATGTTGTGCACAGTACATAATGTACGTAACACACTAAACATTATGTGATGTCTAGAGGCACATACACACATATTTTTATATGTGTGCAGAGATATTTTGGGGAGGTCTTTAATCTCCTCACAATACAAATTTTTATCATTGTGATGTAATCCTAATCAAAACCATTTTGAAACAAACCATGTCTTTATGACAAACACCCTAGAGCCCAATTTCAGCTCCAGGAAAAGCGGGAGCAGGGCCACTCTTGGCCCTGAGGGGCAGTGAGTTCCCTCTGAAAAGTGATTTTCCCATTGTCCACTTGCTGGGGACAGAGAAGATGATGTTCTGGACCCCGGAGCTGCCTCTTTCCTTGCCTATGTTGTGGAGCTTTGGGTTTCCAGAAAGGCCGGTGTAGAGACTCCATGGTCCCTAACTGGTGTCATGAATTAAAAATGAATTTGGAAAGCACATTGTTCTCGGCTGAGGAGTCTGGGCGAGCAGGGGAGACCTTTCATCCCTGGGTCCTGGGCTCCAGACAGGATGCAGAAGGCTGGGATGTGGAGGGAGGAACGGTTGGGATTCGCTGGCGCGCCTGCCCTAGGTCTCCGCTCCAGCCTGCCGCCTTCCTCCCCGACCATGCGCTTGGGAGGAAACTTAGCGGCTTAGTTTGCTCACAAAGCAAATGCTCCCAACTACAGTTTAACCAATAAGACGGAAAATAAGCTTTCGGGCGTTTCCCTACCCCTATCCCTCACTTCACTCCCCACCCCACCCCCACCCCCAGGGGCAGGGGAGAAGTGAACCATCAGAAAATAAAGTCGGAATTTCAAACGCTTCCGGAGGGAAAAAAGGAACATCACAAAGGAAGTCAGGTAGGGGCGACTGTAAGGAAAATTGAGATGGAATGGGAGGGGGGAAGCCCCACGGAAAGGATATACAGGGTTGCTATGGGTCAGAACTGACTTGATGGCACTTAACAACAACATTTCTGCTATCTGGGGGGGGGGAACAGAGATTCCCAGGCTAGTGAACTACTTAATGCTTAAATTAAAAAATAAAAATGTAAAGCAACCCCATCTCCAGATGACTGCCTGGTCACATCTTGTAGCTTAAAGTAGAGAAACTTTGAGCTGCTGGCTTTGCCTCCCCCAGTTCCCATAAACCCTGGGCTCAGAAAGGCCCAGAGCCCTCTTCTGATCTGATCCAATCCCCAGCCTTGGCAAGAACTTTTTGTGAACTTTAAATGCAGGCTTTGCCCTCCTTGCCTAAGGTCTGTTGAGTTTGAGGGGAAAAAAGAGCAATGGGGTTGGGGGGTTGCTATGAGTTGGACCCACTAGATGGCATTTAGCAACAAGAGTATGCTCCAGTCAGAACCACATCATTATCTAACTACAATGTTGCTTCGAATCAAGTGACTTCGTCCGAAGCCAATATTGTTGTTGAGTGCCACTGAGTGGGTTCCAACTCATAGCAACCCTGGATAGGGTTTCTGAGGAGCAGCTGGTGGGTTTGAACCACTAACGTGCTTATCCTACAGTACTACACCAAGCACACACTACTGTTGTTGTTGCCAGTGTTTCTATAGTCACTAATTCTTCAAATTTTCTGGTATTTAGCTGCAATATTGTGGGTTTTAGTATTGTGAACTTATATCAATAGCATTACAAGTAAAGGAGATAAATTAAAAAAGACTTCCTCTCAGTTACTAATCAGGTAACTCGAAATGTTGTCATCCTAGGAAGATTTTACAGAACAGTTTTGTTGTTAGCATTTATATGTATTTAAGAAAAAGAGTCCTGGTGTGGCGCTGTGGGTTAATGTGCCTGACTGCAAAGCCCTCTGAACTGCAAGGTTGGTGGTTCAAGCTCACCAGCTGCTCCTCAGAAACCCTATACAGGGTTGCTATGGGTCAGAACCGACTTGATGGCACATCACAACAACAACAAGAAATATTATATCTAAATTTTTAAATACACTTATCACATATAAGCTTATGATTAAAATTTATAGAAAGCATTAATTACTAAGGACTCTATAGAGTCTATATGGAAGGAGGCGCTTTGGTGGGGGTGATACCGTAAGTTACTATTCAATTATATATTTAATGGGTATCATTTCTCTCATTATATGTTGTGTGCAGTTCTGTATCTAGATGCACATACAGACATATTTTTATGTGTGTAGGAATATTTTGGGGAGGTCTTTAATTTCCCCACAAATACAAATTTTGATCATTGGGTGGCATCAATCTGGGTGACACCACTGGAGGAGAGGGAGGAGAGTCTTCATAGTCCTATAAATAAACCAAGGATTAGGACTTGGGACTGATCCTTACTCTCCCAGCCTGGCAAGTAAGGAGGTATCTGAATATGCTCATGATGCCAAGCTGTCCAGATGAGGAGTGGTACCCAGTGCCAACCATGTGGACATGGATCTCCCCAGCGGGACCTGGATACACTAAATCCATCTCCATCCCAGTGATACAGCTAGACCATGCCCAGGAATTTCGGGGTTTGGAAAGCACTACATCTCATGGTGTGTCCATCACAGTTCCACACTTGTGTCCTTTGCTTAAGTCCCCATAACCCTTCCTTACAGGGCTCAAGTGTGCTGGCAGTGTGTTCGAGTCTACTTCATTGCTTCTCTGTCACCAGGCATCTGGCGTGCGAGACAGCCTATTTCTGATCAGAGATGCTGCCTGCTCTAGGAACTGTAAAGAGACTAATACAAGGAGCTCTTTCAGTCCTCCCAGCAACCCAGTTGCATTAATTGAATGGAATTAAAGTCTATTCCCATTTCCCAGGTGAAAACACGAAGACTCTGAGATGTTAAGGAATGCACCCAAGGCCACATAGCTCTCGTAAACCAGTGAGTCTGGATTCCAATTCCAACAGCTTCACTTCTCGCTCTACCCTCGACCACCCCCATTTCTTATTTCCTGTCCAAATGTCCTCTTTTCTCCAGTCAGGAGATCAGGGTCCACAGGGTGAGGAAAGAGAGAAAATTTGACTCTTTAAAAAAGTCAATGACCATAGGTTACAGGTCCTGTATCTCATACCCTTCCCCCAAAACATTCATTCCATGTCTGGACTAGACAATAACAGTTGACACATGGGAAGCGCGTATGGTTCCCAAAGAGATTGCTCACACCTCACCTCCCATCACCCCTGCCACCAACCATGAGGTGTGGAGTTCCCACCATCATTACCCTGTTGTAGAGTGACAAACATGGGCTCCCCCATTACAAACGCATAGTCGTTAAGTCAATGATCCAATAGGCAGAACTGCCCCATAACGTTCCCAATGCTCTAATCTTTACAGAAGCAGACTGCCACATCTTCCTCCCACTAAATGACTGGTGGGTTCCAACTGTTAACTTTCCGTTGAGAAGCTGAGTGCTTCACCACTGTGCCACCAGGGATCCTTGAAATGGAATCAGTGAGATGAACTGGCTTGCCTTGCTGCCCACTTGCCCAGCCAGTCTACTGCAGACTCCTGACACCAGCCTGAGCCAGCCCACTCCCAGCCTCCTGGCTTAGCAGCTCCCACATCTGGGACCACTTAACCAACAGAGTTAGGCCTTGTTGTTATGAAATGACTTGGTTGCTTTCTTTGTCATGTTTTAAATGTTTCTGCAAATATTACTCCAGGATCCAAAAATTCTCTTTTCATGTTTTGTTCTCCCCTACTCATTCTTCCTCCAGACCTACATCCATTTGTATTTTAGGGCCATCAAGGAAACAGAATACTGAGATGCTCTTTATCTGCAGCCAAATGATACTTTTATCTACAGACAGTAGAGTGTAGAGATTTAGTAAACAAAATCTCCAATTGTGTATTCTGCTTTATTGACTATATGCCCTGTACATATCAATAAAACTCAAATAAACAATTAAGGGTATAAAGTACATATACATATGTGTGTGTGTATACATACACATCTTTAAATAATACCTTTAAACCCTTGCTTTAGACAGTATTGTCTTTTTGCTAAGACAGATCCAAATGGGAAATTTGGGGTAGGAAGAATAGTTCCATTAACAAAAGAATGGCCCTGAATCCATGTAGGAAATGCCTCCAGGAGTCCGACCTGGTGTGGTATATACTAAGTCCCCATCACCGGGGCTGCCAGGAATGGTGGGTGTCTGCTCTCAGCCTTCAGAGGGCCGGGCCCCCATCCCATATTCCTTCTGGAGCTTGCTTATTCACTTGACAGCAGTTATGCCCCCAGAAAAAGACGATTTTCACTCCTTCTTACTATCAGGCTCTCTTTATCTATCTCTCTCTATATATACATAGATATTTGTTTGGTGCTGTTAAGTTCTGTGGAGTCGGTTCTGACCCATAGCCACTCTGTATAGGGTTTCTGAGGCTGGTGGGTTTGGGCCACTGACCTTGCAGTTAGCAATTCAGTGATTATCCTACATTGCCATACCAAGACTGTCTCTTTATATATAAACATAGAATGTGTGTGTGTATGTAGGTTATCGTTAAGTGCCATCAAGCTGATTCCAACTCATAGCTACCTATATAGGGTTTCCAAGGAGCAGCTGGGGAGTTGGAACAGCCAATTTTGCAGTTCAAACTGATCTTGTAGTCCAGTGCTTATCCTACAGCACCACACCAGGACACTAGTGCCACCCTAAGACTATATATATGATAACTATGTTTACATATGGACATGTATACATATATATACATGAGCCCTACTATGGGTACTGTAGGATAAGTACTAGACTGCTAACTACAGTCCAAACCCACCAGCCACTCTGAGAAACCTTTTACAGTGTCACTAGGCATTGGAACCAACTCAATGGCACACATCAGCACCATATATACATATACATGTATTATCTTTACATTGGAGTCCTGGCGTGGTGCTATGCGATAAGCACTGTACTGCTAACTGCAGGGTTGGTGAGCACTTCAAACCCACCAGCTACTCCTCAGAAACCCTGCACAGGGTCACTATGTGTCAGAACTGACTCAATGACACTTAATAACAAGATAAAGAAAGTAACAGTCACTCAAATTTTCCCTATCAACATTTTGGGATGTTAATTTTGACATATTAGAAAATGAAAGAGATTGTGTATACATGTTATATTGCTGTTCTATGAATAACAGAAAGGAAAGATGCATACTTTAATAGACATTTCTAACAGGCAACACTGATCAATGTATATCAATTTTAGAACAGTGGTTATCTCTGGGAGAGGGGTTGAGTGGCAAGGGACACAAAGGAAATGTCTGGATTTAGAAATGTTCTGTAGCTTACTTGGTTTGGGTGACAGCAATATGTTGTTATCCCAGCTCTGGTAGCGTAGTAGTGGTTACAAATCAGGCTGCAAACCGCAAGGTCAACAGTTCGAAACTACCAGCTGTTCAGTGGGAGAAAGATGAGGCTTTCTGCTCCCGTAAAGATTTACAGCCTCAGAAACCCTGTGCAGGGTCGCTGAGTCAAAACTGACTCCATGGCACGTAACAACCACAACAATATGTTGTTGTGTTGTTGTGAAGTGCCATTAAGTCAGTTATGACCCATAACGACCCTGTATAGGATTTCTGAAGAGCAGCTGGTGAGCTTAAACTGCCAACCTTGAAGTTCAAATGGCTTTGCAGTCTGGCACATTAACCCACAGCACCACACCAGGACTCCGATAGTAATTGTCAGAATTCATTGTCTTTATATTTAAGAGTCCTGGTGTGGCACATAGGGTAAGCACTGGACCGCAAGGTGGGTTTGAACCACAAAGCCAGCAGTTCAAACCTACCAGTCACTCCTAGAAACACAATACAAGCTCACATGAGTCAGAACTGACTCTACGGCACTGAACAACAATACTTAAGACTTGTAAATCTCACTGTAAATTGTTATACTTCAATAAAGAAAAAGGAGAGAATCTTGAGCAATAATATAGCAAAAGACCAAAGATGGAAATGCAGAGAAGCGAAGGATTAAGCTAAAAGCATGCGATGTTGAATCAAGACAAGTCACAGACAATACCGATATACCAGCCTCACCAAGCAGCCTGCAGTGAAATCCAAGATGGATGAATCCTTAAAAGGGTATACAAGCTTAAGATCCTGCTGGGGTCCACCATTGACTGCCCTTTCTTTGGTGCTGTTACCCCATTCTGTTAATAGTTGTTAAGTGCCGTCGAGGTCCCGTATTTCTGATGAGGGGGAGGTACCATGAATCCTTATAAGAACCCATGCTTCAGTCAACAATAGACGGCCTTAACTTTCAGATTATGTTCCAACTGTGTATTTCTCAAT
The DNA here is from genome assembly GCF_000296735.1 of Chrysochloris asiatica. Classification (NCBI taxonomy): domain Eukaryota; kingdom Metazoa; phylum Chordata; class Mammalia; order Afrosoricida; family Chrysochloridae; genus Chrysochloris; species Chrysochloris asiatica. The sequence continues at coordinate 47,238,803 of NW_006408521.1, read as the reverse complement.
TACTGTTGGGGACTAGGAACATGTTGGGGACGTTCCTCATGTTATAAATGGTAGTCAAGGTTCAAGTTTCTTCTGCAAAAAAATCTATTAAGTGCCTGCTCATAAAAATATAGAACTTAAAATTTGGTAGGCATCTAAGTGTACTTGCTTTATAATGGTTGTGTGCCATGGAGAAAATGGAAGAAAAGCAATAGCTCTTCCCCCGTGCCCCAACATGCCCTGGTAGCATAATGGTTACGAGTTGAGCTGATAACCTCAAGGTCAGCAGTTTGAAACTACCAGCGGTTCCGTGGGAGAAAGATGAGGCTTTCTGCTCGCATAAAGATTTACAGCCTCAGAAACCCTATGCAGGGTCGCTGTGAGTCAGAACCAATTCAATGGCACTTAACAACAACAACATATTGGTATTTGGGCGTCAAAGATGAAAAATCCCATGATCCTTTTCCTCAAGAAATTCACTATCTAGAAAAGGAAGTTTATCTTGCAAATAAGTGGGTGCAATACAACCCTATAGGTATTAGTGGAGGCTGTCATAACTAAACAAAACCTGAAAATATAAATGGACGCTGGTGGACAAGGGAAAGCATGTCTCTAAGCAGAGAGCACGATGCAGTAAGGAATTAGATGAAGACCTTTAGAGATTCTGGAGGGGTCGTGGAGGACAATGGCTCTAGATCTGATTCCACTTCAAAATCTTAGCCTCTTTTTTTCTTGTCCCCACTGTTACAAGAGCTTTGCCATTTGACTTGCCAATCAAGAGTGTTGTTGTTAAGTGCTGTTGAGTCTGACTCATAGTGACTCTGTGTAGTGTTTCTGAGGAGCGGCTGCTAAGTTTGAACCACTGACCGAGTGCTTATCCTATGACACCATACCAGTTTACTTCATCAGCCAAGACTGTTGTTGTTGTTGTTAAGGGTCATCGAGTCAGTTTCAACCCATAGTGACCCTCAATAGAGTTTCCAAGAAGTGACTGGTGAGCTTGAACCGCCAACCTTACAGTTCAAAACTGACTTTGTAGTCCAGCACATTAACCCAAAGTGCCACACCTGGATCCACTGAAGTCCAGGTATTTATAGTATTGGGGGATCATTCAACCAATATACATGGAACATTTACCATTTATAAGGAAATTTACAATTGACCGGCTACTGGCAGAGTTAAGATTGTTGTTGTTGTTGTTGTTGTTAAGTGCCCTCCAGTCGGTTCTGACTCATAGTGACTCTGTATAGGGTTTGAACCTCTGGCCTTGCAGTCCAAACCAACCTTGCAATTCAGGGCTTATCCTACAGTACCACATCAGGACTCCAACAGAGTTAATAGTTTCTAGTAAATCATAGCTTGCCCTTAAGATCCAGTTGGGAAACTGGACAACTAAACTTATTTAATATGATAAGCTTTCAGACAAAAAAAAAAAAAATCTCCTGGTTTTGTTTTTAGTTTTTCGGTCCTGATGCTCAGAGAAAAAACGACTGAAATTTGTGTATAAATGACCCAAGGCAAGGAAACATTTCTTGTATGTCTTCACAAGAAATTCCTGTGGGTAGGAGATGACTGATAAGCCAAGAGAATGTGTAGGAAAAACAGTAAGGTAGTTCAGTAATTGGTAGACAGTAAAACATGGCAGACTTCTGATGTGATGCTGTAGGATCTGCACTAGACTAAGAACCACAAGGTCGGCAGTTCAAATCTACCAGCTGCTCCTCAGAAACCCTCTATAGGATCACTATGAGTTGGAACTGACTTGACAGCACTTAACAACAACAACAACAAAATCATGGTTGTTGGTGATTGACCAGGGTAGGTGGGTTGGAAGACCACACTTAACAAGGGACAGGGACAAGAACAACCAGTTATTGAGTGCTTACTCTATGCCATGAACTGTACATATGTTACCATGTGTCCTGGTGTGGCGCTGTGGATTAATGCATTGGGCTGCAAAGTTGCCTTGAACTGCAAGGTTGGTGGTTCAAGCTCACCAGCTATTCTTCAAACCCTATACAGAGTCACTATGAGTCTATGGCACTGAATAACAATTGTCATAAAACCCTTTGAGGGCAGGTATACATCACAAATTGAGGCTTATGGAGGTTATATAAAATTTCCAAAGACACACAGTATATGAGAGCAAGGATTTGAACCCTTGCCTGTCTGCCTTCTAGTCACTGAATTACTGTTGTTGTTAAGTCCCATCGAATCAGTTCTGACTCATAGCAACCCTGTATAGGGTTTCCAAGGAGCAGCTGGTGGGTTTAAACTGCCGATCTTGTGGTTCACAGTCCAGTGCTGATCCTAAGCACCACATTTTATCAGGAAATTGGATTACTAACGTTGCAGGAAGGAACTTTGATGGCATAACAGTTAAGCACTTGACTGCTGACCAAACGCTTAGTGGTTCCAATGCCCCCAATAGATTCGCTTAAAAAAGACCTGATGATCCGCACCTGTAAAAAACCCTATGCGGAAGCTCTGTTTTGTTAAAATATGAGTTGAAATAGAGTCAACAGCACCCAACAATAATGCAGGTCCTACTAGCCTCACCCTAAGGAGCTGTGGTAGCGTAGTGGTTACTAATCAGGCTGCGAACCTTAAGGTCAGCGGTTCGAAACTACCAGCTGCTCCGCGGGAGAAAGATGAGGCTTTCTACTCCCATAAAGATTTACACCCTCAGAAACCCTGTACAGGGTCGCTATGGGTCGGAACGGACTCGATGGCACTTAACAACAACAACAACTAGTCTCACCCAGTTGTTCTGAAGATAGACTGGGACTGCGGAGTAAACTGCTGCTACAAATGCATGTCATCATGTCGGTTCTGACTTATAGCTACTCTGTAAAGTGATTCTGAGCTGTAAATCTGTCTGGGTACAGAAAGCCTCATCTTTATCCTGTGGAGCTACTGGTGGATTTGAACTACTGAGCAGCCTAATGCATAACCCACTCTGATACCAGGACTCCTTTAAGGGGTAAAAATGTTTTGTAAATTAAAGTTTTAATTGCTGCAATGGTTTTTAGATATTGACTATGCCCCCTTCTTACTGGTCAATTTCAACAAGTATTTATTGTGCACTTACGCTGTGCCAAGGGATATGTTGTTGTTGTTAAGTGTCGTAGAGTCAGTTCTGACCTATAACGACCCTATATAGGGTTTCCAAGGAGCAGCTGGTGAGCTTGAACCGCCGACCTTGTAGCTCAAACAGACTTTGTAGTCTAGCACATTAAACAACAGTGCCTCACCAGGGGATATAGCAGTGACAAAACAGACTCTCTCCCTTCATGGGGCTGACAGTCTACAGTCATAAATCAGCTACTAATCAGCTACATGGGAGAGACAGAAAATGTAAGTCTGAACAAAGCTATATATACTCACTCTCTGGAATATTAAAAGAAAGAAAGAAAGAATATCCTAAATGCTCTTTATTGGAAGACTGGTTTAAAAAAAAAAAAAAAAAAGGTGATGCATTTACAGAAAACCATTCAATAAAGAGAAGTCATTTACCTCTATATGTTTTTGTTGTTAAGTGCCATCTAGTTGATTCTGACCCATAGTGACCCTGTATATGGTTTCCAAGGAGCAGCTGATAAGCTTGAACCACCGACTTTGTGGTTCAAATGACTTTGCAGTCTGATGCATTAGCCAACAGCACCACACCAGGACTCCTATCTCTATATAGAACCATGGAATAACCTCCAGGAATACTGTTAAGAGGGAAAAAAGAACGTTCCAGGACAATATATAATAATATATAATATGTATTATTATGTATAACATATAATATTAATAATTATCCTTATTAATAATATATACTACTGTATGTAATAACATATAATATGATCTCATTAATGTTTAAAATAGACACTACTTGTTTGTGTTCACAAACTAATTATTATTTATTCACTAATACTGGTATATAGTTACACATGTTCATTGTTGTTAGGTACCATTGAACATGTGCATACTTACATCTGAACACAAAGGAAGGTTCTGGAAAGATACACCAGGCTAACAACAGTGTTGCTTCAGGAGAGGTGAGGGGAATTTATGTGGAACAGTGTCGACCACACTTTTACTGATGGTAGTGTGTACTTCTTATTTAATTTTTGACAGTGGAACACATTTGTGTGTTGTGTATGTAATTAAACAAGGACACATGTGCATATGGATACAATTTAGTTATAGCAATATGATTATGATGCCAAGCATTACCCTTGTAATCTTCTATAATGTTTGAATATGTCTATAGAGAATACATGAGGATGCTTCAGGAAGTTCATGGAATGCTGGCAATCAATGAGTCCAGCGGACTAACGGAGTGTGTGAACACCAGTCTCTATGACCCTAAGACCGAACGAACTAGATGGTGCCCAGCTACTACTACAAACTGCTCTGAAAGGGGTCACATTAGAAGGCCCCAAATAGAGTGGGGAAACATGAAACAAAGCTCAAAATTATATAAAAAATTAATAATTATTAAAAAGACTACATTTACTGGTCAGAAAGAGACTAGAGGAACACAAGACGATGGCCCTTGGTCACCCTTGTGATTCAATTTCCAGTCAAACAGTAAATCCATATATAGGGAGGACAACACAAGTAGTAAAAAAGTATATTCAAATTTAAATTAAAAAAAAAAATTCGTGGAAAAATGGAATGAAAAGATAGTAGAATTTCTCCAGGATCTCTGAAGCCCTCTATAGTACACATAGATGAAATGAAGGCCAAAGCAGGGTCTCAAACTGTTTTATTCCAGATCAACTCCCCCTGCTGAGAATTTACATTTCCACTCTAGATATATGAATTCAGAATCTCTATACTAACAAGATCCCCAGGTGATACTTAGAGATCTGCAGGTGTTTCTTATGTATACATAAGAGATTGTTTACATATTCTGGGAATTCATTAAAGGTAGATTTTGATTCAGTGTATCTTGGGTGGAATGACAATTTCTCAGCAGAGGATCGAACCAGCAGGAACCAGTCCAAAGCCCTGGCCTAAACTTAAAAGGTAGAATTGAAACATAGTGTTCTGGCTCAGGAATCGTGCCTCTCCCCACCTCTTTATAGTAAAACCTTTTTTTAAGAGCATCATGGGATGTTGGATAAAAATCCTTGATCTCCCAGTTCTGAGGCACATGTAATTATTTCACAATTAAGTAGCCTCAAGGATCTTTGCCATAGATATGACTTCATTATTGGAGCATCAGGCCTCTCCCAGCAGTAATTGAGCTTTGACTGGAGCTAATGTGGGGAGTTCTGGTGGCTTCCCAAACCAAGCCAAGTAAACTGGTCTTAGCTGTGACTAAAACACCAGCTCATGCATCCTGCCCAAATCTTGTTATCTCCTTCTTTGTGGCCTGGGACAAGTCTTTGCTCTTTCTGGGCAGTTAATGGAGGGAGTCCTAAACTTCTGATTCTTATCCTGGCAAGTTGTTGCAGGAGGAGACCATTATCCACATATTAGTTCACATATGAGGTACTGTGCTGAGGACAGACAGGCAAGTGAGAGGTAAAGCCCCTGGTTTCAATTGCTGCTCATGCTGGAGTTAAAATATTAGTGATGTGCTGGTAAGATTGCTAGAAAGGTGGATTCAGAAGAGAAGTATGGGACTCTTCCTCTACTTCCATGGAGGCTCTGCCTCTGTATTTCTTGATTTAACCTATTAAATCTGAAAACAAAGCTCGTAGAGCCCCCAGCCATCCTGGGTGGCGTCTGGGCCTTAAACACTAACACCAGGGAGAGTCTCAGAGCAGGGACAGGGATGACCTAAGGTCGGAGGGAGCCCGAGGAGGAGTGGGGATGGGTCCAGGCTCTGACAGTCAGCCAATGGATTCAGCAAACATACAGAACTTGTACTGTAAACTCAGAACACATGAGTGAATAAATCAGACACAGAGCTTACAGACCAGGCATTGGTGGTTAAAAGCCTTTCCTGGCCAAGAAAGTAACCTCCACTAGAGAACCCCCCAGATTTTTGCCCTTCTCTGGGACCCCCAAAGAATCAGTCCTGAGAGTCTTTGTCCCTCAAGGAGGAGGTTCGGGTGTACTAGATACTGAGATGGTGGAGCAAACTCCAAGCAACCTTGGTCAAGATCAGTCTCCAGCAAGATAGACTTGTTTCCGTGGTCTGGGGTGTGGGTGTTTACCCAGCGAGAACAGAGTGGCAGAAGTGGAGAATTCACTCTAAGCAGATCCAAAGTCTCATATCTCTCTATCTCAGACAAATGGCTCAACCTCTTGGCCCTCTGTTTCTTCTAGAACATGGGAAGAAGAAGAATGCTTCTTCACTTGGGGGATGATTTTGAAGATCCAATGAAGTGAAGGGTGGACACATAAATTATAAAGCACTTTGAAATGTAAGCAGATATGGTTGGAGACTTTGAAGTGAAGCGTCCTCCTCTTCCCACCTTCCTGAGCCCCCATCCCCATCACCCCAAACAGCTTTGGGATGGTATTGTCTTGGTAGCTGTGCAAGGCTTCCTGGGACAGGAGGAGTCAGAGTCATGGGCGTGGGGGAAGGAGTCCCCGCTCCCTGGCCCACTCACCATTCATGAGCTGGAAGGGTCCTTTCAGAGCCTGCAGGAACAAGGCAAGTAGATAAATTGGGCAGCCCCTCAAGGTGGAACTGGATAAGCCCATCACTACTGAGTCGGGTCCCACCCTGAAACCTATTAAACCTACACCTTGAGTGTGGACCACACCCAACCAGATTGCCTTCGGGAGGGGTGGTCCACAACTCCACAGATGGTGTTTACAGGACATTTATGGTCTCCTTTTCCAGAGAAGTCCCTGGGAGGTGAAAACAGGTAAGTTCTTACTCTACTATTAACCTAAAAGTTGGTTGTTCAAACACATGCCTCAGAAGAAAGACGTGGCAATCTGGTTCTGAACAGACTTGGCAACCCTGTGACTTTGCACACACAGGATCATCATGCACTGAATCAGCTGGTTTGGGGGAAAGGTTATTGCTTGGTCCCGGTTGTTCCTCAGCCGGAAGCAAGGACTCAGGAGCTGGGGGGGTGGGGGGGCGGGTGGGAAGGTGATGGGGAGCCTGGTAATCAGAAGACCAGACTCCCTGTATCTAATCTTGGGCAAGCTGTTCTACATTTTTGGACAGATCTGTCAGATTTGCCTCTTGAATTTGTATTATAAAAGCAACACATGACTGTAAAAATGTTTAGGTGTGACGGAAGACGCAAAGGTAAAAGTGCAAATGGTTCCCTTTTCCTACCACCATATTCTATAGAGAAATTCTTCTAAACATAAACATAGGTATGGAAGCTTGTTAAACAGCAACCAGGATCACATCAGATGTACCACACTACAGCTTGCTCTCCTCTCCCTAACAGTGTACCTCGGACTCTCACTCTATCCGTGTACAGAACTGCCTCATTTCCCAGCACCCATTGGACCACTTTGTGAGTATTTCCACAGAATCAGTTTCCTAACATTAAATTGCTGCCATCAATTGAATTTTGAAGTATTTCTCAACACGTTGAAGGCCATCATTCCTTTTAAACTTTCATAGTGGTAGATGAAAATATTATTTTATTGTTGTAATTTTAAATTGATGGTTTGTGAGGTTGGTCACATTTCTGTATGCCTCGTGGCCATTTTTATCTTGTCTCCTGTAAGGAGCTTGTTTGTATTTTCCAATTTTTCTGTCAGAGTGGCTGTTGTTATTGTTGTTAAGTGTTGTTGAGTTGGTTACGATGCATAAAGACCTTGTATAAGGCTTTTGGGGATCTACTGGTGGATTTGAACCACTAACCTTACAGTTAGAACTCCAGTACTTACCCTGCAGTGCCACACCAGGATCCCAGTCTTTTACGTGACTTAGTGAAGCATTTTACACATTAAAGCCCTTAAATGACCTCTTGTCATACAAGTTGCAGGTTTTCCTTAACTTGCCATTTATTTTTACTGTGTTCCCATCCCAAATATTTAGATATTCATGTAATCAATATTGTTAATTTTTCCCTATCAATTCTATGATTTATCTCTATTCAAGAAAGATCTTTCTTGTCCTCAACATTTTGAAATTATTATTCTGTAGTCTCTTTTATAATTTTTAGAATTTTAAACAATGTGTACATCTTTAATTCATTTAGATTTTTTTTTTTCTATGAATGTGGCATGGGATGGAATCCTACTTCCCCAACCCAAATGGGTGAACAATTATTCTAATAACCATTTATGAAAAAATCTACTAGTTTCCCAGAAGCTAGAAATGCCACCTTCATTACATGCTAAATCCTTAGATATATATTTTATTCCATAATTTATTTGATTTTACTTTACATCATATTTTATTCTTTTAATCTATTTGAGATTCCTATATCATTATAGTGCTTAATTACTGTGGCTTTGTAATATCTTTTAAAATCCAAAAGGGCAACCAAACCTTCTATCATTTTTTCTTCTTTTATAAAAATTATCTGTTTTATATATTTCTCATTCTAGATAATATTTAGAATTAATTTGTTGGTTTTTAACATCAGAAATTAAATAGGAATTCTGTACAGTTCATAAGTTACTTTGGGGGAGAACTGAAATCTGAACCAGACATTTATTTAATTTATATTTTCTTTGATTGACTTTGATATTTATTTAAAAGCAGGGCTTAGATATTGATTATATGAATGACTCATTGCATTTTTATTTTTGTAAGTAATTTTTGCCTCCTTTTATTTTTTGCTACAGTATATGAGATAATTTTTTCGTTTTACATTTTTAACTTGTAATTATTACATAGAAAATGATTTCGTCTGTGTCTGAGAATCCTTGTGTGAACTCTCTTATTGTTTTGATTATGCCATCAGCTGCATCCCTTGGATTTTCCATTAATAACTACTTTATTACCTAAGTAAAGCATGTCTAGTGTAGAAAAGATACAAACAGCAAAGAACCAAAAAAGTACTTTTAAAACCGACTTTTCAGAGATAGTCACTCTTAAAATGTTGGTGACTATCCTTCAAGGTATTGGAAAAAAACATACATTATCGTCTTTGTTGTTGTTGAGTGCCATCGAGTTGTTCCCAACTCATAGCGACCCTGTATACGGTTTCCAAGAAGTAGCTGGTATGTTTGAACCACTAACCTTGTGGTGCAAACTGACCTTGCAGCCCAGTACTTTATCCCTCAGAGAACATTATCCATATGAGGGGCTTCAAAAACCATGTGGAAAAATGGAATTAAGAGATATACAATTTTCCCACAGACTTTTGGGAACCCACTCGTATACCTACTGAAGTAAAAACACATATGCCTAGTTTTAAAAATAACCTCATAATATCCATGATGCTTTATAACCCACTTCTCCCAACTGATAAAATATTATAACGTTTTTGCCATGCTGTTCTCCGACATTGTCGTGTTAGGTGGCTGCATTTAATATATAAATTTATTTTCGTAACTCCCTCCCCTCAGATATTTAGCTGGAAGCTTTTCCTTTGTGTTCCAATTCCTAAAATGAACATCTAACAGCTAAAACTTCATGCATGTTCACCCTTCTTTCTTTTGGAGACATTTCTAAAAGTGACATTTCTAGGTCCAACAGTTTCCAGAACGCTAAGATTTTTGCTACAAATTGACAAATTGCCCTCCAGAAAGCTTATGCCAGTTAGCCCTCCCCACTCCACTTTTTCATACTGCACATATTTTTTTCTTAGAATCGTATTTTCTTCAGTAAACACTATAACATAGTATAGGCATTTCTTAAGTTCTTAAGGCAATTGAAGCAGCATCTTAAAGGCAATTGAAGGTTATGTCAACCACCAACCCTCGGGTAGTTTCAGGGCTGTTCCTTGTTACCTGGGGCAAACTCAAGACTTCTGACTGTCCGATGATGATACTTGGGCTTAGCTTTAGACTCCAGCATCTAAGGTAGAAAGAAAATGGCTAACTCAGTGGTCATCCTTTGTCCCCGGCGGCAGGAAAAGTGGCCAGAGGGCTCTATGGACTCATAATCATTCTGAGAAATTGCTCCCTTCAAGAAGCAGAAGACCCATTTAAATAAAAATACCTCTTCCTTGTCATTTCTTATCAGGGGGAAAAGGTGTCATCTCCCCCCCCCCTCCCCCAGCCCCCAATCAGGTGCTTTCTTGGCAAGAAACTTGTCTAATCCAGCAACTCTTCCAGCAAGGGAGAAGTTTCCCTCAGCAGTGAATAAACTGCAAACACGTCTGCCTTGACAAGTTGCAACTTATATCCTTCTACGGTGTTTCTGAGCTTTTGAAAATGTTAATAAAAACTTAATGTGGAAAAAAAACAACTTTTTCCAAATATGTGTACCCAGGGGCCTGAGGCAACTCATACTTTCTTATGAAATAAAGTAGGTCATTCACATCAATCATGTTGTCTTAGCACATTTTTTCCAAATTAGGAATTCTCAATCCATCATACCACATTATGGCATCCCTTTTCCAAACATTTCCTTTTAATATACTCTTTAACATGATAAGCAAATCTAATAGAATACATTAGTGACACTTTTCAGTGATGGAGTGTTTCCTTCTGCTGCAATCTGTGATGAGTCTAAGGGAAACATTTTCACTAGCTCGCCCTCTAACAGTGATTGCTTGCTGAAAATATGACAATGGCTCTAAAGCTGCCAAGGCCACACTTGGGTGTTAGTCTTGGAAATATCACAGGTCTCCTGTTTCACCTGCCCATGTATCATCTGTGTAGAAACTTTAAGGACGTGTGTGTCCAAATACAAAATAACAAACCTAGATTCTGTGCGTGAAGGGAGTATTTAAACTCAGCCTGCTGATGTGCTTGCGTTGCAGAAGCATATACAGTCTCCTGTATAGCTCAAGAAGGAGCTCTGGTAGCGTAGTGGTTACAAATCGGGCTGTGAACCGCAAGGTCAGCAGTTCGAAACTACCAGCTGTTCCGCGGGAGAAAGAGGAGGCTTTCTGCTTCCGTAAAGATTTACAGCCTCGGAAACCCTGTTCAGGGTTGCTGTGAGTTGGAACTAACTCCACAGCACACAACAATAACAACAACAACAACAACATATAGATCAAGAAGGAGCTCTAATAGCGTAGTGGTTACGAATCGGCTGCTAACCTCAGGGTCAGCAGTTTGAAACTACCAGCCCTTCTGCGGGAGAAAGATGAGGCTTTCTACCCCCTTAAAGATTTTCAGGCTCGAAAACCCTGTACAGGGTCACTATGAGTCGGAACTGACTCCAAGGAACTCCAAGGAACATAACTACGAACCACAATATAGATCAAGGAGTCCTGGTGTGGTGCTGTAGGATAAACATAGGAATACAAGATCCATTTGAACCTCAAGGTTTAAACTCTCCAGAAAACCCTTTACTGGGTCAATATAAGTCAGAACAACTCTAAGACACTTAAGAACAGCATCAACAGAGAGATCAAAAGCTTGTACAGGGCTTTATTTGAAAACCATAGCACTCTCAGAACATTTCCAAATCTCCTGGGTCTCCAGAAAGGGAAAGTAGCTGGCTTGATAGGTGTGAGATTCTCTGAAACCAGTGACCATCCTTGTGTAGGTGAATCTGAGCCCTGAATGAGATGCATGTTCTGTTTGCAACCCGCTGGAGAGAAATACATTTGCATGCTTGAATATTTACCTGGCAAAAATACAGTATTTGTTTCTATCCGTATCCCACATCCTTGGACTCAGGTGTTGAGGCTTAGCTCATGAGTTTCTTGGAGGATTTTCTTGTTGTTTGGACAGTTTTGGATTAAAATATTTGGATATGTTGGGAATGGGAGAGGTTTGTAAAACGCCCAGGAATTCAGCTTTTTCAGGCTGTTGGAAGCCAAGAGGAAAGCATCTGAATGGAAAAAGAAAAGCTCAGTCTGCTTGCTGGGTATTTGATCTATTGGACTCATCTTCTGGACACGTGGGGCTGGTAGACGCGGGTATAGAGTGCCCATTCCATGAGTCACATTGCTTGTCCCTCGTGTCTTAGGGAAGAGGAAGGAAAAGTTCTGAATTCGGATCAACCCTAGCTTCCTGACACTGCCTCACTGTTGCCCAGAACTACTGATTTGAGGCCGTCCTTGCTCAACAAATGCCATTCATTCTATCAACAAACATCACTGTGCTAGGGACAGTGGAGGACACAGAACTGAGGCCCAGTTCCTTTCCTTAAAGAGTTTGAAGTCAGGATTGGCATCAAGTAGAAAGGGGCAAGGAAAATGAAGTAAAATGCCAAATGAGTGCAGCAGAAGAGGAGCTCACTGCCGGGGGGTGTGGGGTGTGGGGGGGTGGATTTGAGGCCATCTTTGAACCAGGTCCCTGTTGCCCAGCTAGGAGGGCAGTATGGAAAGAGGACACAGTCAGAGTCAAACTGCAGACAAGGGAAACAGATTTCAGGGCCAACAACTCAGAGCCAACGATGCAGGCTGCATAAGGAGGTTGGAGAAGAAATGAGAGGCGGGAGATTGAAGCAAGTCTGTGAGGAGCCTTGAATGCCAAGCTAAGGAGCAGAGCTTCCAGGAAGAACTCTCCTTCTACCCCAAATGTTCCCATCAGATCAGCACATTTGCCTGAAATATGAAGAGAATTAACAAACCAAAGCTGTTTCCTTTAAGTCCATTTCAATGGATGGCAACCGCAAATGCATCAGAGTAGAAGGGTGCTTCAGAAAATTTTCAGTAACTGGGACCTTTTGGAGGTAGATCTTTCTTCCAAGGTGCCTCTGGGTAGATTCAGACCACCAACCTTTTGGTTAGTAGCCCAGTCCTTAACTACTTGCCCCACCAAGGAGTCCTTATGAAGATAATCAGGGTGACAGTATTTATGCTAATACATTGAGCCCCCTCCATCTTTTTTCTGTTCTACACGTAGGCAAATACTAGAGCAAATTAAAGAAGCCGTTTCCGTGGTTATAATTTGAGGCACCACTCTAGAAATTCTCATTGGACTTAAAATCATGCTTTCAAACCTACAGGATTCTCCCAAATTTTGGTATTTTCCATGAACTGATTAAAATGTGTACATGCTGCCACTTTCCCTTGGCTATGGCCCCAGAGTGGATGAGGGATTGCCAGACTGTGTGCCTTGGCAGTGCCATTCAAACAGTTATTTCTTAAGCAACTACTCTACACCCAGCCCTGCTCTGGGTACTGGGGATACCAATGTAAACAAACCAGACCAGGCCCCAACCCTCACAGAGTTTACATTCTGGTTGGGGGAAGAGAGAAATTAACAAGACCATTTCAGAGAGCTATAGGGAAATAGCTGGTGTGGCACTGTAGGATAAACACTGGACTGCTAACCACAAGTTGGTGGTTCGAACCCACCAGCTGATCCTTGGAAACCTTATGCAGGATTGCTATGAGTCAGAACTGAGTCTAAGGTACTTAACAACAACAACAGTCTAAGAAGCAGAATAACATGGCAGACAGTGGCTGGAGGCAGAAGGATCGTCATGCCAAAGAAGCTAGTCTGAGAAGCTGGACCAATAGGTAGAAGGAGCCACGAGCTGGGGACAAGCCAGGAAAGTGCAAACACAAGGTGAGCTAGGAGAAGCCACAAGCAAGGGCAAGAGGGAACAGGTGGGGCTGAGGTGCAGAGGCCAATGCATGATTTGAGGTGCAATCGGACTGTCCTGTGGGGTTTTGGCAGAAGAGGGACGGAGCTAGAAATGGTGCAGTGCCAACTTGAGAGCCGCCATTAGTCACCATCTGCTCTGACCTCACTGTTGCCGGCTTCCCTGCAATGTCGAAATGAATGCTCGAAGCGCATCAGCTTTTATTTTTACAGCAATCTTTGTACCCAAACCACCGTAGCATTTTTAATAACAAACTGGCAGGGAGTCAGACATCTGTACTTGAAAAAAAAAAAAAAAAAAGCCCAGGCCAAGTATTTCTAAATGTTTTATATTTACTTGTAACATTAGAATAAGCATGAGGTTGCTTTTTGCATAATCGGAACCATTCTCATTAAGGTTTGACAGATCTAGTCCTTCATGGGCTTGGGTGGTGGTTTTCATTACGGCAGTGACATTGATCTGACGGGAGTGAATCTCTCCTTGAGTGCTTGTGGAAAAAAATGAGAAAGATGTTAAGGGAAGCTAGGGCAAGCTAAGAAAAGAAGCCATCAGCCTATAATGGGTCGTAGCGTAGTGGTTACGAATCGGGCTGCGAACCGTAAGGTCAGCGGTTCGAAACTACCAGCGGTTCCGCGGGAGAAAGATGAGGTGTTCTGCTCCCGTAAAGATTAACAGCCTCGGAAACCCTGTGCAGGGTCGCTATGGGTCGGAACCAACTCCACGGCACATAACAACAACAACAACATGAGTCAGAACTGACTCGACGGCACTGAACAGCAACAATAACTACTGACTGAAAGGTTGGCAGTTCAAACCCACCCAGTGGCACCACGGAAGAAAGGTCTGGCAATTGACTTGTATAAAAATTATAGTCAAAATAACGCCATGGAGGTCAGATGTACTCTGTAACATATGGGCTTGCCAAGAGTTGGGAACAAACTTGATGACAATGGCTTGCTTTGAAGTTTTATCTGAAATTTGAAATTACTGTAGGCATCCTGCATTTTATCTAACAATCGTATTCTAAAGTTTTAGTGGTTCTGAGGACATTAAGACAGGGATTTAAAGATGCAGACTTGGTGCATTGACTGACCACCTGCATCAGGGGCAGCTTCATGCCCAGATAAAGACTCTGCCTCTGGAACCCTCATGCCTAGAGCAGGACCTGCTACATATTGGTGTTGGTGGTGGTGTGCATCGAGTCAGTTCTGACTTGTAGTGAACCTGTGTAGGGTTCCCAAGATTGCAACTCTTTGCAGGAACAGAAAGCTTCATCTTTTTTCTGTGGCATGACTGGTAGATTCAAACTGCTGACCTTGTGGTTAGCAGCCCAACTTGTAACCCACCCACTATCCTATCAGAACGCCTTGGCATGCAGTTGTTGCTGTATGACATCGAGTTGCTTCTGACTTATAAGTTTGAACCCCTGATCTTGCAGTTAATGGTCTAGTGCAGCATATAGTAGGTGCCCAACAAAGATGCATTGAATGAACAATTGAAAGATTTAAGCCTTTGTTACAAATCAGCTAGATTTGGTAAGTATATATATTTTTAACATTCCTTATAGATTAAGCAGGAGTCCTGGTGTGGCACTATAGGGTAAGCAAGGTGGGTTTAAACCACAAGGTTGCCAGTTCTAACTCACCAGCTGCTCCTCAGAAACCCTATTCAGGGTCACTATGAATCAAAACAGACTAGAGGGTACCTTAACAACAACAACAACATAGGTTAAGCATGGAACTGTGGTTGTGCTATAGGATAAGCACTGTTCTGCTAACCACAAAGATTGGCAGATCAAACCCACCAGCCACACTGAGGGAGAATGATGAGGAGTTCTGCACCCATAAAGATTTACAGCCTCGGAAGCTGTAAGTTGGAATTGACTCGACAGCCATGGATTTGGTTTGGTTGCTTATAGATCAAGCAGCTTTTTATCTATATGCAGTGGTGGTAGTGGTGGAGGTGGTGGAAATGGTGGTGGTGGTTATGTGCTGTGGAGTTGGTACCAACTCATAGTGATCCTGCAAGGGTTTCTGGGGTTGTAAATCTGTATGGGAGCAGAAAGCCTCACCTTTATGTCGAGAAATAGGTAAGCGATAAGACTAACTGCCACTCACCTCCCCATCCCCAACTCCCCAAAATCAAACACATAGAAAAGAGGGGTGCCCTTGGAGTCCTCACTTTCTATCCCAGCCACCTGCAGCCAATATCAGGCTTGGCCAGATCTTTGCACGTTACATCTCAGCCAGCTGCTCCTCCAAAACACCATAGGCTGTAGGAAGATTTCACACCAACTCATTTCACACTTGATTCCTTCTATTAAAAGGGAAGATAAAACCTGAGCTCAGTGTCCCCTTCTTTTCCCCCTTCCTTCTGGCCACCGGGAGACATCTGGGGATGGGAGCCAGTGGGATTCCTGGTGGGCAGAAGATTAATCCAGGTGTAGCCCCTCTGAGCCTCCCGGGCTGGCAAGTGTCTACATTTCCTGGGAAGTTGTGAGCAAGGAGGATTTCCCCAGGAATCCAGACTGGACTCATAAAGAAATGATCCCACATCAAGAAGAGATGCCGGCTAGTAAATTCCTAGTTAGTTCATTTTCTACAACTTCTGAATGTGTTTTGAATTTTCTCTAAATTGAGATAATCATAAAAGGTTAAGATATTTAAACTGGGCCCCACCTGATCCCAGGGTTTGATTTGTATGCTTAATTAGTTCCCGAACATATGGTTCAGAGCTTCTTATAAAAACAGGGTAATGACTCGAGGTATATTAGGATATTAGATGGAGCGATGTTAAAGGGACATTCAGACCCATCTTAAAGGCCTTAACCTTCCCTTGATCTGTGCTGGGAGTCTTTGCTGACATCTGTTTCAAAGAGATATCAAAAAACTTTCCAGTGGCCTCATGATAAAAATCCACACGGAGATATAGATCAGGCATTAAAATACTTCAGATTCAGCCTTGCCTGAGGAATGTGTGGCTCTAGAATATTACTGTGGGGCTGGGGAGCCGTTGAGAGGGGCTCATGAGGAGACAGAGACACTGATTTGACAGCAATGCCATAGCTCAATGTGGAGAGAGAACAGTTGGGTCACAAATGTCCACAGGGCCCTCTGTCCTCTCATGTGTTCCAGTCCCTGAATGTGAACATGACTCAGGCTACCAGCTCCCTTGCAGCCCCACTCTTTGCTGTCTCTCCCCCGCCAACACAGGGGGGCTCTTCTGTAGACATCCCTCCAGTGTTGTTGTTGGTAGCTGCCATTGAATTGACCCCTGACTTATGGCAACCCCATGTACAACAGAATCCAACTGTTGTGATCCACAGGCTTTTCATTGGCTAATGTTTGAAAAATAGATTGCCAGGCCTTTCTTCCTACTCTTAGTCTGGAAGCTCTGCTGGAATGTGTTCATCATCACAGTAACACAAATACACTGACAGACGAATGATGGCTGCACTGGAGAGACCCTGGAATTGAACCAGGGCTTCCCACATGGAAGGCAAGAATTCTACCACTGTT
This sequence comes from Chrysochloris asiatica, assembly GCF_000296735.1. Classification (NCBI taxonomy): domain Eukaryota; kingdom Metazoa; phylum Chordata; class Mammalia; order Afrosoricida; family Chrysochloridae; genus Chrysochloris; species Chrysochloris asiatica. Next base: position 47,221,754 of record NW_006408521.1, on the reverse strand, counting down.
CCCAGTTGTTGTTAAGTGCTATGGAGTCAGTTCCTACTCATAGTGACCCTGTATAGGGTTTCTGAGGAGCGGCTGGTGGTTTTGATCCATTGACCTCTTGGTCATAAGTCCAGTGCTTAACCTACAGTGCCACATCAGAAATCTCAGTAGGAGTGAGGTCTAATTGTGTGACCAGCCCTCCTGCCCTACACCAGATCCCCAGTAAAGTATGGTTTTTGTTGTTGTTTTTTAATGTATGCTTGTTCAGCATAACATGACTTCCAGACAAGCCTCCTAGCCCAGTTTCTGCCTCCAGGCTCCTTCAGTGTAGGCATGCTGGGGCCATCCTCCTGGGGAGTACTTGAGCACAATTGTCTATGGCCATGAAACAAGCCCCAGGAGGGATCCAGCTCATCACCCATCCATCCATCCATCCACCCACCCAACCACCCATCCATTCACACATACATACATCCACTCACCCAGCCTCTTATCACATACTCATCAAGCACAATTGTTGTTTTTGTTGTTATGTGCCATGGAGTCGGTTCCAACTCATAGTGACCCTGTACAGGGTTTCCGAGGCTGTAAATCTTTACAGGAGCAGAAACCTCATCTTTCTCCCACAGTACAGCTGGTAGTTTCAAACTGCTGACCTTGAGGTTCGCAACCTGATTCGTAACCACTACGCTACCAGAGCTGAACACTATTGTTGGGGCGGGGTGGGGGGGGTGAGGTAATAAAGGACAACAGGAAAACAGAGCTGACTTAGAGACAGGTCCTGCCCTCCAGGAGCTCACAGTCTAAGGAGGGACCCAGGCACATAAAGGAAGACATGTACGAAATTACATGCTCACAGGTATTTGATTGAGGAATAAGTAACATGACAGAGAGCATGTGAGCAGAAAGCGGTCACTTCAGGCAGAATGATGAGAACAGCTCCACAGAGGACCAGGCATCTGACCTGTGTGTGGATGATGTACCCATTTGGGCAGTGGTAGCGGAGGGAGAAAATCACTCCAGATGCAGGGAATGACGGGAACAAGGGCCTAAGGCAGATTACCCAGTAAGCAAGGTAAACATGGGCTTACCTATGCATACTTATTAATCTGTGGTTAAAAACAAAACATGTGAAACAGTTTACTTCAAATTAGTAAATAAACTCAAGTCAAGCCCATGCTTACCTTGATTACTGAGTACTCTGTGCCTGGTAGGGATTGTTGATTTGATATGAGGTTTGGATTCTGTAAGGAGGTGCACTGGGGTTAGGAGAGAGCCAGATGTCAGCCAGATCTAGAAGCAGCATCTTTTAAAAAAATGTGAAATTATTCACTACAGATTAATAAATAAACACAAGTAATCCATGCTTACATTGCTTATTGCCTCAAGGCAAGAGACCAAGTGTATGGTCCAGGCTACAAAGAGCATCCTCACACGTGACCTCATCTGGTACTTGTGTCCATTTCATAGATAAGAAGATCAAGGCTCTTAGAGGGCATCTGCATATCGCCAAGTTTCACAATTCAGAGAGAGTGCAATCCAGATTCAATCACAGGCTCGAACATCCAACACATAAGACTGAAAAGCTAAGGCAAAGGCCAGATGGCCGAGGGTCTTACATTACAAGTTAAGGAGGTAGTTCTTTCCTCTGCAGTCACTGAGGCTCTGAGCAGAGTTGGAATGTTCATCTGGCAGCTGTGAGCCAGAGCAGAGTGGGGCTGGGACCGGAAGCTGAAGGAGAAAGCTGTGGCCATCCTTCACAGGTCATTAGAGCCCGCCTGAGCCAGGGACATCAGAATGAATGAAAGCATACATGCAGGAGGGGGCGTTAGACTCCTGACATGACAGAAATGGGAGAGGGGCTCCAAGAACTGTTAGACTGGTTCCTCCCCAAGTCAGCGAAGACTTCTGCTCTGCTCTAGAGCAACTACAAAGAGCCAGCCACTTTCACATATATTGCTTTATTTAAACCTCACACCAACTACATGAAAGGGTAACTGTTACTATTTCCATTTTACAGATAAGCAAACTGAGTCCTAGAGTGTTTAAGGAACTTGACCAGGTTACCCCGGGCTTCCCACCCAGAACCTAGACTCCTGACACTACTCCCACCACCTCCATTTGACCTTGCATGCCACTCAGGGGGGAAGGGGAAGGGTGAGCTGCCTCCTCTGCCCATCAAAGTGCAAATGCCCAGCCATCCCAGTCTGCAAAGCCTCCCCAACCTGGCTCAAAGCTACCTTTTTCTTCCTCTTTGCCTCCCCCTGGGCCCCAGAGGGATTCTGCTGCCACAGCCACCGGCAGGAGGCCAGATCCGGGCTGTGATACAGGGAAAGACTGATCCCGGGGGCGTAGCAGCAGGAGACCTCAGAGTAGGCCAAGCCAAGTGGGACTGAGATCAAAGCCCGTGCGGGGTGGAGAGCAACAAGGAACAGAGCTGAGCCGGGGCCAGGCTGGTCCCATATAATTCCTGTGGCTGCTACTTTGAAGGTCTGGGACACCCCCAGCCAGACAGACCAGAACTGCCTCCCTCCAGGGCTCCTCATGGCAAAGGCTGGAGGCTGGCGGCTGGGAAGTTTTCTGGGAATAAATGTGAGTTCAATCTCCCAGCCCAGCCCCCAGTGCGCCCTCCTGGGAATCCCCCACACCCCACTTCCTGCTGGCTTCATCCTGGGAGCCTGCGTCCTCTGCACCTTCTCTAGCAGGGCTGCTTTCATTTCCTGCCTGGTGTCTGAATCCCTGGTGGCTTGGTTTGTGACACTCTCTGTGGCTTTGGGTATAGCACCATGCACATGGCAGAACTTCCAAACTCCTTGGGCTGTGTCTGATGGAGAGATGTCCTTGGGTTAGTCCACAGAGCCTTGCTTCAAGGAAAGACTTAGCCCATCTACTGAGAGAGATGGGTGCCACACAGCACCAAGAGCACTATACAGGGAGCCCAAGCCCTAGGCTTCTATCCTGGCTCTGCCATCAGCATCCTTTGTGACTCAGGACAGGTCAGATCACCTGCTTCCCCACCTGTCGCTGAAGAATAGTTGTTGTCAGCTGCCATTGAGTTGGTTCCTGATCCAGGGCAGCCCAATGAACAACAGAACCGAGCTCTGCCCAACACTGTGTCATCTGTGATCCGTTCGGGATAGACTGCTGTGATCATGGGGTTTCCATTGGCTGAGTTTTGGAAGTAAATCGCCAGGTTTTTCTTTCTAGTTCATCTTCAACTGAAAGCTCTGCTGGTAGCACCATGTAAGTCTCCACTGACAGACTGGCAGACCCGTGGTCGCTGTGCACGAGGGTGTTTGGGCCAGTAATCAAATCTGGGTCTCCCGCATTGTTGTTGTTGTTGTTGAGGTCGTTGAGCTAGTTCCGAGTCATAGTGACCCTGTATAGAATTTCTGAGGAACAGGTGGTGAGTTTGAACCACCGACCTTGTGCGTGAGCCTTATCTTACAGTGCCACACCAGGACTCCAGAGGACTCTCCTATGGAAGATGAGCTTTCTACCTCTGAATCACGGTGCTAACGTTTCTGCAAAGTTATGACCTGCCAGGACTTTGCCGTTCTTCCTCCTCTGCCAAGCTCCTTGAAAGATGAGTAAATGCATGGTGCCAAATCTTCACCTGCTGGCCACCCTCTGGTCTGGCCTCGCCTTCCCCAAGAGATTCTCGCTGGCCCCTCAAGCAGCCCCCTTCCCACTCCCAGGAAGTCTCTAGTCTATCAACTTGATTTGTGTTTCCCTCTGAGCTGTTCATGTTTGGATATTTTTCCACTTGTTTATGAATTGTCCAAAGTGTGGGTAGATTTTAAAACATTAAACCAATCCCCTAAATTGTGAGACATCTAAATTCTTTTGTTATTGTCATTGCTAAGTGCTGCTGAGTCAGTTCCGACTCACAGCAACCTTGTATAGGGCTTACAAGGAGCACCTGGTGAGTTTGAACTACTGACCTTGTAGTTCAAGCTGACTTTGTGGTCCAGGGCTTATCTTACAGTGCCACATCAGGACTCTGGTTCTGTTATTAACCAATCTTTATTAAGTACCTCAGGAAGGTCCCTGTTGTTTCCTCATTTACCCTGTGTCTCCCCAGAGTGAACACATCAGCTCTATGGGGGCAGGGATGTTCCCTGTCCTGACTGTCACTGTCCCCAGCTCAGGGGACTGCTCAAAGGTACTTACGAAATATGGTGACGGGCATTCCTCCCCCTCCTCCAAGAACACTTTAAATGACTTTGCTACTTCCTGTTGTTGTTGGGTGCTATAGAGTCAGTTCCTACTTCCAGTGACCCCACATGGCAGAGCCGAGCTGCCCCCGTAGGATTTGCTACACTGTCATCTCTTCAGGAGCAGATCACTGTCTCTGGTGGAGTGACGGTACTCTACATTTTGAAAGTTGTTTTTCTACCAAATAAAGTGCACTTGGTGCACTTGAATGAAAATTTGGAGTCCTGGTGTGGCTCTATATGGTAAGCAATCGACCATAAGATCAGTTTGAACCGCAAGGTCGGTGGTTCAAACTCACCAGCTGCTCCTTGGAAACCCTATACAGGGTCACTATGAGTCTAAATCAACTCAACAGCACTTCACAGCATCAAAGTGCACTTACGCTGCACCACCTGCTTTCCTATGTTAAAAAGGTAGATCTAGCAAAAACGCTGCTATTTATGTACTTATGGCCATCCCAGAAAAAGAGGAAGACCCCCAACAAGATGGATTGGCCAAGTGGCAGCATCTATGGACTCAAGGGTGGCAACAGTAGTGAGGTTGGCCCAGGATTGGGCAGTGTTTCATTCTGCTGTGCATAAGGTCACTATGGGTCGGTACCGACTCAATGGCACCTAACAACAACAACATGGCCATCCCAGGAGAACCAGTGACATGGCTTCCAGTTGATAGCATTCCAGACCAATGCAAACTATCAGTCGGCCAACTTGTTGGCATGACGACAGAATTTTGACAACCTGGAGTTGATTCTGACTCATGATGACTTAGGTATGTCAGAGTAGAACTGTCCCCACATGCTTCAGTGGTTAAATTGAAGCAGAAGTAAATTTCCATTGTTGTTGTTGTTGGTAAGTGCCGTAGAGTAGATTCTGATCCAGAGCGACCCTGTATGGGGTTTCCAAGGAGCAGCTGGTGAGCTTGAACCACTGACCTTCCAGTTCAAATGACTTTGCAGTCTGATGCATTAGCCCACAGCCCATACCAGGACTCCGAATTTCCATTGTTGTTGTTGTTGTTAAGTGCCGTTGAGTCAATGCCCACCCATAGCGACCCTGTATAGGGTTTCTGAGGAGCAGCTGGCAAGCTTGAACCGCTGACTTTGCAGTTCAAATGGCTTTGCAGTCTGACGCATTAGCCCACAGCGCCACACCAGGAGACTCTTACAGATAGTGCAAATTCTTTGGAAATCTCAGAATGAGCTCCACAGAGCCTAAAGCCCTGGTATCCCACAATACCACACAGGAGTCCGAGGATAAGTAAGCTGTTGTTATTAAATGTTGTTGAGTCAGTTCTAACTCATAGGGTTTTCAAGGAGTGTCTGGTGGGTTTGAACCGCTGACCTTGTGGTTAGCAGTCCAATGCTTATCCTATGGTGCCAAACCAGGACTCTTCCCCCAACCCTGTTGTTGTTGTTAAGTGCCGTCGAGTCGGTTCCGACCCATAGCGACCCTGTACAGGGTTTCCGAGGATGTAAATCTTTACAGGAGTAGAAAGCCTCATCTTTCTCCCGTGGAGCGGCTGGTAGTTTCGAACCGCTGACCTTAAGGTTCGCAGCCCGATTCGTAACCACTACGCTACCAGAGCTCCTAGACAACTACTAATCTACTTTCTGACTCTAGGGACTAGCCGATTCCGGACGCTGCAGAGAAACGGAGTTAACAGATTACCTGTCTGGTTTCTGTCATTTCTCATAATGCGTCCATCCACAGTGCAGCATGTCCAGGGCTTCCTTCTCTTTATCGTTAAGTGATATCATATGAACACACCAGATTTTGTTTATCTACTGCTCAGTTGATGGATATTTGGGAGAGAATGCTTTCTTGGTATTTACTGTATGCCAGCCCCAGCTTTAGACACTTTACCTCATTTCATTTTCACACCAATCTTATGAGGTAGGTGTTATTCATACCCCTATTTTATAGAGAAGCTATATAATTTGTCCAAATGAATACCTGCCTGATCTCTGAGTTTGCTTATAATTTCCTCTTTTTATTAGGGTCTCCAAGGGCAAGTCATCCACACCTCAGTCCACTCGTGTATCTCTCAGTAGAATCTAAACTGATATGTTGAGGTCCTTCCCTCCCTGTTATTATCCAGTCCCCAAGATTGGTTCCTTCTCTAGCCTGTTAACCATACCCCCTCCCTCAGTCTGGAAGACCATTGCCATAGTACAGACAAACACATGTATTCAACAAACGATGTTTGGTCAACAAACCCCTTCAAAGGGTGTTTATCTGGATCCTATGAAAACCTCATTATTGGGGACCTCGCTAATTCAATATTTGTGATCTCTTCAAGAAGCTGTGTTGGGCTAGAGCGTGGCTCAGTTAGCAAACTTTTTGTCATAGGAAGTGCAAATTCATAGTGTAAACAGGACTGTCAAAGGCATGTTTACACAAAGTGTTTTCAGGTCTCTTCTAAAATAGCAGAAACACTCAGCAGGGACCCAATAGCTGAGATGCAGGATATACACAATTCTTATCTGGTCTTTAAGTGGCTCCCCTGGTGGGCTGGCTGGCAAGCTTCCTTACTGGGCATTTGCATCCACTTTCACTGTGACTGCCTCCCTTCAAAATATGGGGCCATCCACCCTGAGCCAAAGTCCTGGGACACTGCGTGACTTCTTCTATGAACAAGATAAGCAGTAGAAGCAAGTAGTGAGCCTCCAAACCCCTACTGGGACACAGCAAGCTGAGAAACATTTCTGATCAGGGTCCCGGAAGTCACAGGCAGCAATTGGACTCTAGGGGACTTTCTGAACTTGGAGACGCCCTTTTTCTCTCATGTTGTTGTTGTTGTTAGGTGCCATCAAGTCTGCACCAACTCATAGTGACCTTATGCACAGCAGAACAAAACAATGTCCCATCCTGGGCCAACTTCACTACTGTTGACACACTTGAGTCCATCAATGCTGCCACCTGGCCAATCCATCCTCTTTTTCGCTCACCCTCCATCTTACCAAACATGATGTCCTTCTCCAGAGACTGGTCCCTCCTGACAATATGTCCAAAGTATGAGAGATCTCGTAGATCCTGTTATTCTTTCCACAGAGAGATTCTATCAACTGAAGTCTGAGACTTGGGGTGATGGTCCCACAGCAGAGACAAGGCCTCAATAAGCCTGTTGACCTGGGTACTTCCTATGGCCAGGCAAGAAGTGGGAAAGGCTGGACAGAGGAGACTCTGTTGGGTCCCAGCACTTTCAAAATGAAACCTTCCACTTCCATCTAAGAAGCTCTAGTAGTGTAGTGGTTACGAGTCGGGCTGCTAACCTCAAGGTCAGCTGTTTGATACTACCAGCTGTTCCTTGGGAGGCAGATGAGGTTTTCTGCTTCTGTAAAGATTTACAGCCTCGGAAACCCTATGCAGTTGGAATTGACTCCAAGGCACACCACCACCACTACCAGCACCACTTCCTTCTAGAAGCTTAGACCCTGGACTCAGGCTGTTCCCCTTCCCAGCTTGGGGGCTAATGACTTCTAAGTAGTTGTTGTTATTATTAACTGCCACTGAGTTGAATCTGACAGATGGCTTCCTGTTTTCCGAGGTACCTCTGGTGGGTTCGAACTGTAAACCTTTGGGTTAGTAGCCCAGCACTTAACCATTTGCACCCTCCAGGGAACCCCTGTCCTTAAATAATTCTACAGTTTCTGGTATTTTTATCCTGTTTGCCTACAGAGTAGTTTCTGTGACATTCTATGGAGGAGTCAGGGAATGAGGCCAAGCTGAACACAGGACTCGTGACCCACTCTACTTCCACCAGCCACACTAGTGTGGATGCAAAGAACACTGGGCATAGAAGCCAGTCAACTGCTGCTCCTAAATGGTTTTGAAACTGGCTCCTCTCAGAGTCCTTGTTTCTCTAGAAGCAAAATGGAACATTCTGCTGGCAGAGATTTCAAACAGCCTTGAATTCATGGTAATTGTGATCGACTGGTAAGGACTACCTGGAGTGCTGTGTTGAGAAGGGTTTTGAAGGTGAGCAGGAAAGAGGACTGGGATCAATTAGTAAGGTTACAAGCAGTGGCTCATGGACTTAGCATGCAGTAGCCATACCTGACATTTATATCCAGAGACCTCTTTGGTTCAGGTATGGATATGGTTCAGCAACAGGATTGTTGCTATCAAGTGCCATCAAGTTGGTTCCAAGTCATAGCGACCCTACATAGGGTTTCCGAGGAGCAGCTGATGGGTTTGAACCACCGTCCTTGGGGTTAGCCGTCCAGTGCTTATCCTACAGCACCACCCCAGGACTCCTGGATCAGGTATAGTGTGGTTTTATAATTCTTCTTACCGCCATTGGTTTCTATGCCTTCTCTGAGGACCAATTTCAGAGGGTGTTCCCACCCACCAGAAATTGACAATGGTATGCGGACAGCAGGAGTCCTGGTGTGGCACTGAGGGTTAATGCGCTGAACTGAAAAGTTGGTTTGAGCCACAAGGTTGGTGGTTCAAGTTCACCAGCCACTCCTTGGAAACCCTATACAGGGTCACTATGGTTCGGAAGCAACTCAATGGCACTTAACAACAACAAATACAGACAACGGTTTGTAGGTTGAGCCATGCAGGTTAGAAAAAAAACAAAGCCAGAAGATGCCAGTTCCTCTTGAGACTATATAGATAGATGCTAGATATCTAGATATCTAGATAGATTAGATAGATAGATAGATAGATGGATAGATGGATAGATGGATAAATGGATGGATGGATGGATGGATAGATAGATGATAGACAGACTGATAGATACATAGATAGATTGTTGTTAGGTGGATAGATGACAGATAGATAGATAGAGATGATAGACTGATATATACATAGATAGATTGTTGTTAGGTGGTGAGATGATAGATAGATAGATAGATAGATAGATAGATAGATAGATAGATAGATAGATAGATAGATGTATCTATCTACAGATGTATAGATGATGGATGAAAGGCAGGCAGGCTGGCCAACCTGCAGTGGAGTTAGCTCTGACTCATGGCAGCCTCACGTACACAAAACGTTGAATGAAACGTCTGATCTTGCATCATCCTCACAACCAGCACATGTTTGAGCCTCATCATTGTGGCTGTTGTGACCAGCCATCTCATCCAAGGTCACCCCCTCTTCCTTATGGGCTGGAGGCTAGAAAGAAGCCTGTAAAAGAGCCTTGTTTCTGTCAACACTGAACTGAAACACACAAGCCATGAAGTACAGCCGATGTGGGCAATCTCTAGGAGATGTTTAAGGGTGGAGGACCGAGAACGCAAAATACCATCTGAGAAAGGATTCCCAGCCAAGGCCTTCTGGGAATAGGGTATCTCCTGATCTGCAAAATGGTGGTGACAAGTGGTCCATGCGAGAATGAAATAAAACCTACAGACAACCAAGTGATCAATACCCACTGCAAGAAACCCAGTGTCTGCGCTATGGTTCTCTAGACTACCCTTGGCATAGGCAGCCTTGAGCCCAAGGATACGAAATTAATTCTAAAACCAGCGCTCCCAGAGGCAGGGCAGGAGCCCACAATCTCATCATTGCTACCCGGCATCCCCCATCTCCAGTTGCATGATCGGTCATTTTTTCATTCCTGAAACGTCTGCCCATGGGTGGGTGCATGTGTGTGTTTCAGAGAAAGGGAAAATCCATATTCTCTCTCCTCTGACTGAATTAATCAAATAAATCTTCTGTAAGGAGCTGCTAACTGAGTCACAGATGGCTGTACCCTTTGCAGGTTGCAGAATGCACCCATTACAGGTCTTTTAATTTATCAGAAGGAAAAAAAAAGATGCCCTTGTGTGCCCCCTTCCCTCTCACAATAATAATCAGAACCAGTCGATTTTCCAAGGATCCAATATGCATTTTCAAAATATGTGCATCAATAGATGGAACAGAGGGAAGGGTCTTTTGCCAAGTTTCAGCCTCCAACCCAGCAAAGGTGCCCTGGCTGGGGAGAGCGTTTATAAAACCACATTTAATAAAAAAGAGTGTTCTATTAAGTATGTTTGCTAGTGAATTTAAGCATATGGTTTCCATATCAGGCGTCAAGATGGCAAGCACATGCTTTACCTTTTCCCTAACCTTTCCTAGAGACGTCCTTTCTAGGGGGTGGTAGAATGGGAGGATTTTTTTTTTTGTGGATGTGAGTTTGTGTTGTTCTGTTTTGCTGTCTACAACTGTAGCTCACATGGAAAAGCACCCAAGAATGTTCCAAAAGCATGTGAAGATTCTCTGCCTTTGCTCTATAGGGAATTAGCTCAAGAAACTTGTCCTGCTTACTTTCTTCAGTGGTCCCAACCCTTGGTCTGCCTCCTCCAAAGACTGGGAGCTGGCTGACTTTAAAGTGTGAATCAATTTCAGTTGCAATTAACGTGAGCTTCTGCGCTTTCCACACCATCTCTTTGATAAAGCCATGCATTCCAGTTAACAGCAAGCTACCCAATTCCAGGATTTTCCTGCCCAGAGATCTCTGGTGATACTTGGGTTGAGTACTAGGGATTTTCTCTTTTCCCTTAAGGTCAGAGACAATTGGTTAGGGTCCGATTAGGTGTGGGATCTTAGAAAAGCAGTTAGGAGAGTCCTCTGTAACCCATCACCATATGAGTTCCCTAAGTCTCTTCCATGTAGCACTCAAGCAATCCCAGAATTCTGAGACAGTCCAGGAAGCCAAAATGTGAAACCAGGATGGGGAAACTGGGTGGTGGCATCTGCAGGGAGCCAGTCTAGCCCACCCCCAACACCAGTCCAGCCAGATTTGCCTGGGCCAGTTATAAATCTACTGGTACCATTTCTTTTTCGTCACTTGCCTAATCCTGTGCCCTCCGTTTCATGTGCTGTAATTACTAACATCTGCTTTCGGAGCCTGGCCCTCATGGAGTTTGCAAAGGTAGTTTTCAGGCCAGAACAATGGTGACAGCTGTTTCATTTAGCCTCGGGCTAGCACTTCCTGTTCAGTCTACATCTGCCCTCCTGTGTCCAATTTCGGTTGCAGGGTTTTGTGTTTTGTTTTCTATTTTTTTTCCCCTCTCTCTCTCCCTTCATCTGACCTTGCTATATGTTTAAGAAGAATTTTTAACTTAACACTCCAGCTAAGATTTCTAGCACATATGCTTATTAGCTTGGCAGCAGCCTGAGAGAGATAGGAGAAAGCCCGATTGTCTTCAGCAAAAAGGCAGCCCTGAGGCTGACCTGGGACCCAGGAGCCAGGCTCTAAGGAAATTCCTGGGGCTTGAAGCTGGGGATGAGAGTGAACTCTCTAGAACTTAAATATGGGAAAGATGGACTCAGCCTGTGTGTTTCCTGACCTGCTGCCATCTACACAGCTCTTTGGGCCAGGGGTCACCCAAAGGTCCCATTAAGTAAACTGTGTCTGCGGATGGCCACCAACACACAAGAGTCCTTCTTTGGGAACTAAGAGGGATAGAGTACCGAATAAGCCAGGTAAGCATGTGCTTAGAGCATCAGCAAAATAGGGACACCAGTTATCTAAAGCAAAACTTCAGAGATGCCAAGCACACAGGACACCAGGAAGAATGAGCACCGCGTGGAAAAGATCTTGGTGTTAAGTGCTGTCGAGTTAGTTCTAAACCATAGTGACCCTGTATAGGGTTTCTGAGGAGCGACGGGTGAGCTTGAACCACCAATCTTGTGGTTCAAACCAACTTTGCAGTCCAGCGCATTAGCCCACAGTGCCACACCAGGACTCCAGGGCACTAAAGGAAATCAATGCTATTGTATACATTTTATATACAATAACTGTCCTTTTCAATTCCAACCAATCAGATACAATCTCACATTCAATTTTCTCTCTTGGACCACACAAGAACGCACTAGCAGTCTTCTAACCACATAACGTGTGGAATACATATCTAATCCTGAGCAAATTGTCTTCAGATTGAGTATCTATTGTTGTTGTTGTCAGTGACGTAGAGTCAGGTTCTGACTCATATAGGTTCTGACCCTGTATAGGAGCCACTGGTGAGCTAGAACCACTGACCTTCAGGATCAAGCGAACTTTGCAGTCCAGCACATTAACCAACAGCGCCACACCAGGAGTTCATACCCATTGTATTTTAACGTGCACTTTGCCATTTCTCTCACCCCCATCGGGTATCATCAATAGTCCAGTGAATTGTGAAAATTCCACCTCAAAAGACAGAGAGCAAGTGTGCATGCTTAAAAATATTATTTCAAGACATGAAACACTGGTGGGGATCTATGGAGGACCTATCAACAAGTATCATACGACAAACAAATGAAATTGTTTCCGACTGCCTTGTAAGTACTATTTCTTTTGACTAACTCAAGATCTGGAGCACAAAATTATATATTTCAAATCATCATTTTTCTTACTAATTTTCAAATATAAATTTTTGGGTTAACATCCAAATTTGTATGTTGTACTTGTTTTAGAAATTATATTTGTTTTCAATTATTCAAATGTATTTCCCACAGTAGAACTAAGTCTTAAAAGTGACATAATCTTTCTATCCAGATAAAATGAAATGGTAACATCTCAGTGGCTTGCAAACAGAAGCTTGAAGAAAATCAAAAAGAAAGGATTTGTGAATCTCTAGGGTAAGTTCCAAAATTAACTTCTCTTTTTAAATGTAATAAAGCAGAAAAGAGTTCTGTTGGAAACTTGAGTTCAACTCTTTTCAGTGAAATAAGTTGTTGCTGTTATTAGGTGCTATCGAGTCGGTACCGACTCACAGCGACCCTATGCACAACAGAACGAAACACTGCTTGGTCCTGGGCTAACCTTACTACTGTTGCCACACTTGAGTCCATTGATGCTGCCATTTTGCCAATCCATCTCACTGGGAGGGGTGGGGGTTCTTCTTTTTCTCTGACCCTCCACCCTACCAAACATGATATCTTTCTCCAGGAACTGAGCTCTCCTGACAATATGTCCGAAGTATGAGAGACGAAGTTTGGCCAAACTGGCCTCCAAGGAGCACGCTGGGCTGCACTTCTTCCAAAATGGATCTATTGGTTTTTTTGGCAGCCCATGGCACTTTCAATATTCTCCCCTAACACCATAACTCAAAAGCATCAATTCTTCTACGGTCTTCCTTATTCACTGTTCAGCTTTTGTATGCATATGAGGCTATTGAAAAGACCGTGGCTTGGGTCAGGCACACCTTATTCTTCAAGCTGACATCTTTGCTCTCCAATACTTTAAAAATGTCTTGTGCAGTGGATTTACCCAAAGCAATACGTCCTTTGATTTCTTGACTGCTGCTTCCACAAGTGTTGATAGTTGAACCAAGAAGAATGAAGTCCTTGACAACTTCAATCTTTTCTCCCTCGATAAGAATGTTGTTTATTGGTCCAGTGGTGAGGATTTTTGTTTTCTTGACATTGAGATGCAATCCATACCAAAGGCTGTGTTCTTTTATCTTCATCAGTTAATTTTTTAAGTCCTCTTCACTTTCAGCAAGCAAGGTTGTATCATCTGCATATCGCAGGTTGTTAATGAGTCTTCCTTCAATACTGATGCCACGTTTTTCTTCGTA
>NW_006408521.1:47185072-47206289 GCF_000296735.1 Chrysochloris asiatica | reverse complement strand
CTTATAGCATTGTACCTCATGACTGATCTGGATATGTTCTTTTTGACAATGAATGCAACACCATTCCTCTTCAATTTGTCATTCCCAGCATAGTGAATCATGTGGTTCTCAGATTCAAAATGGCCAATACCAGTCCATTTCAGCTCACTAATGCCTAAGATATCAACGTTTATGCACCCCATTTCATTTTTGACAATTTCCAATTTTCCTAGATTCACACTTCATACATTCCATGCTACTATTATTAATGGATGTTTACAGCTATTTCTCTTCATTTTGAGTTGTGCCCCATCAGCAAATGAAGGTCCTGTGGGCTTTTCTCCCACGGGCTTTACTCCATTCACATCATCATGGTCAGCTCTATTTTAAGGAGGCAGCTCTTCCCCAGTAGCATTTTGAGTGCCTTCCAACTTAAGGGGCTCATTTTGTGGCACTATATCTGACAGTGTTTCTCTGCTATTCATAAGGTGTTCAGTGACTAAATATTCAGAAGTAGTTCATCACTTCTTCTTCCTAGTCTGTCTTCATCTGGAAACTCATCTGAAACCTGTCCACCATGGTTGACCCTGCTGGTATTTAAAATACTGGTGGCATAGCTTTCAGAATCACAGCAACTCACAAGACACCACAGTACGACAAACTGACACGTGTGGTGGTATGAAATAAGTAGAGTTCGATATTTCAGTTTGTAGATTCCATTCCTGATCTCTCTTATACAGATCAGCCAAGTATTGTTTTAAGATACATAAATTCAAAACATTGGACTAGTACTGCAGTACTGGGATTTGTAATACATGAATGTAACAAAATTTGTTTCAAAGTCTTCATTCTTTGTATTTTGTTATAATAAAAAAATTACTGATGGCGTAGAAAGTGAAACTATTTTAGAACTTGAAATTGTTGCATTGGCCAACCTCATAAATAACAGAAACACAGTTTCTACTTTGAGGAATTTTTTTCCCTAATGAGCTCAAGTATTGCACTGAGAGAGGATCAAGTAATCGTCAACATCTCTATGGCTCATTTACAATGTTGTCTCAAAAAGTTCTAGATGATAAACAAATAAGCTCTGTAGCTAGGATATGTTTCTGCAACACAAAGCTACTAGTGAAAATTATGTGAGGGAGTAATTATGGCACCTGCTGTATTCTCCACCAATCAACTCTGTATATTGTTTTGTATATTTGATTCTTAATTTGCTACTGAAGGATTTAGTGGTTCTTGCCACTTGCATATGATTGATAAACATGGAAACAGTTTGATGCGCAGAGACTGGGTGTTGTTATATTTAAACCAAAGACCTGGTTTTCACTTAATTCATGAACTGGAAACATAAATGAATGCATCATGTCAGTATTGGAAACATGGTGTTACCAAAACAGTATTTGGCAATATGGTGTTTCTCTCATTACAATAATCGTTGAACCTGGAGGATCTTTTTGAAGGAGAAATGAAGAGTTTGAATCCTCACAAAGTGAAAGTTGGGGGATGGGAAGTTTACTTGAAATTGTTGTTTAGTTTGTTCCATTTTTAGCAAATCACATCTCAAAATACGGTAACGCAGGAAAGGGCAACCCATCGTTTATGTCTAAAACGGTGAAAAGAATGAGTACGTTTATTAAATAATAAAGCTTGTTCAACTCTTTTCAGTGAAATAAGTATAGCTCGATATTTCAGTTTGTAGATGCCACTCCCGATCTTTCTCATCCAGATCAGCTAAATATTGTTTTAAGATACATGTCTCCAAGCAAATAGTACATCTATAGAGTGTCTTATCACATTTTATAGTTTAAAAAGTCACACCAGTGAAGAAATTGCAAATTAAGTACTCACAATTTATGTGACGTCTGCAAATAGGTTTTTCTAAGTGCAGAAGTGAGTCGATGCTGTCTATATGTCAGGGCATTAAAAAGGCGTGCAACTGAAAGTTCTGGAATATAACTGATATGCCATTTTCATACTATGTGCTGCACAGTCACTGAATCTTATAGGACAAAGTGCAGTAGGTTGTTGCCCAGAAGCAGTGGATTTCTGTTCTACTGTTCAGTTACTCTACACATTTTTGCCACCTGCACTTACCAATGAGCAGTTCTTACAACCTATTTCAGCAATGATTATCAAAATACATTTCTAATATGCATTAGGAGGTGCATGCTTTAGCAGAGAGGGTAGTCCTAGAATTGTACACTCTGATTCTAGACGCAATAAAAAATATTGCTAAAAAACAGGCACAAAAAGAGGAGATGCAAACATTGTTACCAAAATGCAAACACTAGAGTATATATCCATGTTGGTTATATGGAATAATATATTATTGCAGCATTTTCATGGAATAAGTCAAGGTCTCCAAGATTCAAAAGTAAATTTAAAAACATGCACAGATATCCATCAGTCATCAACAGGATATACATAATTTAAGAGAAATTTTTTGAAAACACGACATGATAAATACTGCCAACTGTTATCAACAAGCAGTTCCCCATGGCAGAAGCGTTAGAATGGAGCAAGTAAATGATGGCTGTGGTCCAGAAGTACCATGGAGTCCCAGAGATCAATTTCACATAACACACTACACCATTGTTGATGCCCTTGAACCTAACATGGAAAGAAGGGCAGAGGTGAATGAAATTCTTTCTAATAGATTTTCTTACTTAAACAATGTGTATAGAGTTTATGAAGAATGCATGAAGCCATCCAAGAAATTAGTGTAGGCTTATTCTGATGATTAAATATTGGGCTGCTAACCACGGGTCAAAGGTTCAAACCCACCAGCCACTCTGCAGGAGAAAGATAAGGTTGTCTTCACCCATCAAGATTTACAGTCTCTGAAACCCTAAGAAGCCGCTCTACTGTGTCCTGCAGGATTACTCTGAGTTGATGGGTTGGTGGTTTGGGTTTATCCCAATGACTTCAATACAAACTTTAAGAAGAAGTTGATAATGTCATTCTTACATGAAAGCTAAGTTTACAAATTCAGAAAATACAAGTTGTATGCATGTAGGCATGTATGATTGATTCCAAATACAATGTGTCGTTCCCAATGTTAGGATTGTTTATGCATATTCCTAACTTTAATGATGACAAACTGCACAAAAGAATGTTTATTTTATTCCTAAAAAGACTCAGAAACCCTCAGCATACACAATGATTCAAGAAGGACTCAATGCATTATCTTTATTATCTATTCAAGTAGATATTGTTTGGCAGCTTAAAATTGTTATGAAATCATCAAAGAATTTAAAAGAGCAAATAGAAAGAAATGTTTTTAGTTATAGATGTTAGAGGGGAAAGAGCTATCTAAAAATAAAATATAGTAACTTGTTATAAGATTTGTTTTCTGATCATTAAATTTTCTTTGATGATACTTTTTCATTTGTTCAGTTATAATTATAACATCAAGGTTGATGTGCGAGCCCTTTCAAAACAAAATAGGTGGCAGTCCACTTTTCCTTGATCAACAAAATTTTACATTGGTTGTTGAAATAAGTTTACAGGTTCATTTTCTTTGTTGTAGAATTTGTGGAATATTCTTTTGGTAGAAAATGTGGCACATAGTAAAAAATCTTAGTACCCCATATCTGCTCAATATTTTATAATCTAGTTCATTTCATGCCGCTAAAGTGGTATATGCCACTTTGGTGTTCAATCATTAATGTTATACTGCTATTGTTAAGTGTCAGTGAGTCAATTCCAACTCATAGCAACCCTCAACAGGCTTTCCAAGGAGTGATTGGTGGGTTTGAACCACCAATCTTGAGGTTAGCAGTCCAGTGCTTATTCTGCATTGTCACAACAGGACTCCACTAATATTAGGTTGTTGTTAAGTACTGTCGAGTCATTCCTGACCCCTAGCGACCCTATATAGGGCTTCCAAGGAATAGCTGGTGAGCTTGAACCACCGACCATGCAGTTCAGATGGCTTTGCAGTTTGACACATTAACACACAGCGCCACACCATGACTAATGTTATAGTAACATTTAAAAAGATGTTACATCATGGATAGCTAAGACATAGACACACACATATATGTTGTCGTGAAATGCTGTCGAGTCAGTTCTGACTCATAGCGACCCTGCATAGGGTTTCCCAGTAGCTGCTGGTGAGTATGAACCATCAATCTTGCGGTTCAAACTGACCTTGACCTTGCAGTCCAGTGCTGATTCTACAGCGCCACACCAGGACTCCGTGTGTATATATATATATCCTGTTGGAATGCGTAAAACAGCAGAGGCGTAGAAGAGGGGACATCAATGTTTATCATTGATTATCAATGCTCATGACACTCCCATGTCTTAATCAGCCTGGAGATCCTTCAAACTAGTCAAGGGGACCAAGATTCAGAGGCTCAAGCTTCCCACTGTTTAGCTGCTGCTGTCAGCTGCTGTTGAGTGGATTTTGATCCATGCAGACCCTATAGGCTGGGTCGGAGTAGAACGGTACCCTGTGGGGTCTCAAGGCTCTTGGAAGCAGATTTCCAGTCTCCCAAGGTTCCTCTCGGCAGGTTCGAACTCAACCATTGGTGTCATCCAGGGAGACTGAGTGTTTAGCAGTGCACGTGTTGTTAAGTGCTGTTGAGTTGGTACTGACTCACAGCGACCCTGTATACGGTTTCCGCGGAGCAGCTGGTGAGCCTGAACCACCAACCTTGAAATCCCTTTTTAATTTGCATGGAATAAGGAAAGGATACAAGAGTCAGTTCTTGGACCCTGAAAGGAAAATATGGCACACAACCTCAAATTCCAACCCAAAACCAAAACCTACTGGACTGATTGGAGTCCTGGTGTGACGCTGTGGGTTAATGCGTTGTACTGCAAGATTGGTTTGAACCACAAGGTTGGAGGTTCAAGCTCACCAACCGCTTCTTGGAAACCGTATACAGGGTCGCAATGAGTCATGACAAAGGTTGACTCGACAACCCTTAACAACCACAACAACAACACCTGGACTGATTGAGACTGGAGGACTACCCACGACTAGTGCCCTGAAGTATTCTTCAAACCTGATATGGAAACTAACCCCTGAGGTCACCTTGAGTTAAATAACAAATGGACTGAAACAAAAATCAACAAAACAAAGATGGCATGAATATTATCTGTACAACTCTGCTTCTTTAAATAATCACCTATGTTAGATTCAATGGGTCAGCAAGTATGTAGGACAAAGATGAGAAAATAAATGGGCAAGGAAACTAGATTCAGGGAAATAGAACCACCAGAATAGAGATCATGAGAATGGCCACACATTGTGAAGAAAATAACCAATATCCTTGAACAACTCGTGTAGAAATTATTGAAGGAGAACCTAAACAGCTGTGTGAACCTTCACTGGAAACAAAATAAAACATGTAAAAGAAGAATGAAGGAGTCTGGCTTTGATTGATCTGTCTGGGCCCCTTTCCCACACATGATTCTGTGTGTGTGTGTGTGTGTGTGTGTGTGTGTGTGTGTGTGTAAGTGTGAAACTGGGAGAAAGAAGCAGGCACCCTACTCCTGCCCTTCACCCACCCCATCTAGCTGATCCTGCTTCTTCCGTTTGACCCAAGCTTGGGGCTCCCACATAGGCTGACATACAGATGTGATGATGAGAAGCCACCACAAGGGAAGGCGTAGAGACATCTAGATTTCTGAAAGATGCCACAGGTCCTGCTGGATATTAATTGCTAAACCGGGCAAACATCGGTCTCCCCCAATCCAGAAATGGGATAGTGCCCATGGATGTGCAAAGCCTCAGAACATGGACTTAGGGAACAGGGGTGTAGTCATCAAATCAGGACATCTAGAGTCTGTGTCCCAGTTTTTCATCGGCTCTCAGGGTATCAGATTGAAGATCTGCCGTCCCTCCCTTTTTTAACTGATAAGGGAGCTGAGCGTCCCCGAGAGGATGTGACTACCCCATAGTCACACACGTGGCTGGGCCAAACTTGACTCTATCAACTGAGAAGGAAATGAAGGTAAATCTACATTGTTATTTAGTGCCATTGAGTTGGTTCCAACTCATAGTGACTCTGTATAGAGTTTCTGAGGAGCGGTTGGTGGGTGTGAACTACCAGCCTTACAGTTAGGAATCCAGGACTTCTCCTAGAGTGCCACCAGGATTCCCATGTCTATGTTAATTCTAGGAGAAAGCACATCTTCTGTCAAAGGTACAGACTAAAGCATGCTGATACGTTACTTCTTTGTATCCCACACCCTCCCAACCATTCCAAGGGCCTCAGATGAGAAGAGCTCTGAATCCCACTCGCTGATGGGACAGGGAGGCAAGGAGGGGAGTCCCCAGTCTGTAGTCACCAGTGCCTTGCACTCACTCCAGAATAATTTCTCCTAGATGCCATAGAGACCTGAGACTCAGAAATTCCCAAGATTAGTGCAGACATGGTACCCTGGGGGTCATGGATCTCCTGGGAAGTGGTCAAGGACCCCAAGTCTTTGCAAAGGTAAGCAGAGCACTCCAATGGACAAAGGTTGCAGTTGAGAAAGTATTGTTGGCTTTCTCTCCACACCCCACACCCACGGGGTGCCAGGTGCCCAGAGCAGGGTGGGCACCAAGTAGAGGTGACCACTGTCTTAGGCCAGGTTTTCTAGGGAAGCAAAACCACATCCGTATGTACATATAGAGAGAGAAGTTTATCATTAAGGAAATGGCTTACAATTACAAGTCCCAGGTTCCCAGCAAAAGAGAGACAGAGAGAGAGGGAGAGTCTTTCTCGATTATCCATTATATTGGGGGCAGACCACACCCCCAATGAAACATCCCTTTAATTGATTTAGAGCCACTCAAGGAGCTCTGGTAGCGTAGTGGTTACGAATCGGGCTGCGAACCTTAAGGTCAGCGGTTCAAAACTACCAGCTGCTGCGCGGGAGAAAGATGAGGCTTTCTACTCCCGTAAAGATTTACACCCTCGGAAACCCTGTACAGGGTCGCTATGGGTCAACCCAACTCAATGGCACTTAACAACAACAACAACATCATAAGCTAACTCTGCCTGTATTAGGCTTTACCACCATGGGAATAAGCACACCCCAACTGCAAAGCCTCTGGAAATCCTGGCCCAGTCAAGTAGATACAGAACACTAATCATTGTGCCCACCAACTCCCAACCCTTGACTGGAGCCTACAGTGAGTCTGGCTGAGAGGCCAGACCCAGGCAGGTTTAGGGAACACAAGGAACTTTCTCTCCACTATGGTCACCAAGGGAGCACTGTGTCTCTGTGGGATAAGCACTGGACTTCGAACCAGAAGATGGGGAGTTTGAGACCACCAGCTGCTCCAAACAAGAATGAAGAGGCTATCTGGTCCCACAAAGATCTGTTGTCTGGGAAAACCTATGCAGGGTCACTATGAGTTGGAACCAGCTTGACGGCACCTAACACTGGCATTGTTATACATATGATATGTACTATTTACTATAAATATTTACTATTTTAAATAAAATTACGTACTTTATAAAATTCACATTCATTATAAAAAAAACCGTATGCTAATTGCAGGGTTGGTGGTTCAACCACTCTTAGGAAACCCTTTACAGGGTCACAATGAGTCAAAAATGATTCAACAGCGCTTAACAACAACATATACAGGTTTGATGGCACTTAGCAACCACAACAAAGGAGTCATGGCGGTGCTGTAGGATGAACACTGGACTGCTAACTGCAAGGTCGGCAGTTCGAACCTACGAGCCAATCCATGGGAGAAAGGTGAGGCTTTCTGCTCCCGTAAAGATTTTTGGAGACCTGGGGTAGCTCTGTAGGATAAGCACTGGACTGCTAACCATGCTAACTGGAAGATGAGTAGTTCAAACTCACCAGCCATTCCCAGAAACCCTGTTTGGGACCACTATGAGTTGGAACCGACTTGATGGCCCATGACAACAACAATAATCACTGTTCAAAAGAGGGATGGGCACAGTGTCAGCAACAATGGGCTCAAACAATTGTGAGGATGGCTCAGGATTGGACAGGCTTACAGTCTGTGTGCAGAGGGTCTGTATGAGTCAGAACCGACTCCACAACAACTCACAAGGACCTACTACTACAATAAACAGCAACACCTATATATTGCTACATTGAAAAAATAAATCAACAACTAGTAACATTCGGGATCGATGTTTTTTAGTCCCTCACCCGTTTTTATTCAAAAGTGTTTTGCTTTCTGACATAGTTATATCTAAATGGTCCACCCAGTTTTTTCTTCCCAGTTAGGATAATTATTGTTGTTAAGTGCCACTGAGTTGGTACCGACTCACAGCTACCCTGTATAGGGTTTCCAAGGCTTTAAATCTTTGCAAGAGTAGATGGCCTCATCTTTTTCCAATGCAGCAGCTGGTGGGCTCAAACCATGGACTTTGTGGCTCACAGTCCAGTGTTTATTATAGGAAGCCACCATGCTCCCAATTAACATGATAGCAAAAGAATGTAAAAACCTTATGAGACTTCTCAGGGTTCCTGTGAGAGCATGGTGGTGTTGTAGGGTAAGCACTGGCCTGAAAACCACAGGGTGAGCTGTGTGTCTCCACCAGCTTCTCTGAGGGAGAAGGATGAGCTGGCTGCTCCTGCAAAGATTTACAGACTCAGAAACCCTATAAAGGGTCACTGTAAGTTGGAACCGACTGGTGTGGTGCTGTAGGATAAGCATTGGACTGTTAACCACAAGGTTAGTGGTTCAAACCCATCAGCTGCTCCTTGTAAACCCTATACAGGGTTGCTAGAGTCGAAACTAATTTGATGGCACTTAACAACAACAAACAGATAAACGGCCTTCAAGGAGCAGTAGACACAGCCTTGGAAGCACTGCTGACTGGAATGAGGGAGGGGCCATGTCCCTCCAACTTGTGGGGACAGCCTCTTTCCAGCACCCCCTCTTCCCGGTCCACTATTCGAAGCCCCTACTCACCATCCCCCACTTGCCCCCATCCTTTTCTTCTTCTCAGTCACTCCTTTTCTTCTTAAAGTTTAATTGCAACTTTTTTCTCAGCACCCTGATCTGGATAAGCCACATCTCATTAGAAAAAGATTTAGCTGGAGCCAAAGCAGGCTGGAGAAGGAATCCCTAATCAACTGAGAAAAGACTTGGGTGTAATTGCTCTCTCATGCCATCTCGCCAACCTCCCGCCTCCAACCTTGTTCCCATCAGTCTGAAAAGGATTCTAATGTTCTGGTGTTCAAGCATCTGCTTCTACTGAAGTGCTTTAGGCTTTCTCTGCGGGGGGAGGGGAGCCCATATTTGTTAGGGTATAGGAGTGAAACATTTGGGTTCTTGGGGATTGTGTATGTGTGTATAGGAAGCGGTTTGGATGTGGTGAAGCTCTTTGGTTGGATGGTTGGTGTGTGTGTGTGTGTGTGTGTGTGTGTGTGTGTGTGTGTGAAATGCTTTGGTTATGAGGGAATGTCTGAGTAGGTGTGTGAAAGGTTTGGGTGTTTGTGCATGTATGTGCGTGAAGGCCTTTGATTGTTGCTATGTATGTATGGAGCATTCTGGCTGTACTTCTTCCAACACAGATTTGTTTGCTCTTCTGGCGGTCCATGGTACTTTTGATATTCTCCTCCAACACCATAACTCAAGTGCATCAATTCTTCTACAGTCTCCCTTATTCACTGTCCAGCTTTCGCATGTGTATGAGGTTATTGAAAATAGCATGACTTGGGTCAGATGCCCCTTAGTCCTCAAACTGACATCTTTGCTCTTGAACACTTGAAAGATGTCTTGTGCAGCAGATTTACCTAATGCAATACATCAAAGTAACCAATCTGTTTTGGAAGAAGTACAACCAGAATGCTCCTTAGAAGCCAGGATGGCCAGACATCATGTCTCATACTTCAGACATATTATCAGTAGGGACCAGTCTCTGGAGAAGGGCATCATGTTTGGTAAAGTGGAGGGTCAGAGAAAAAGAGGAAGACCCCCTTGAGATGGACTGGCCAAGTCGTAGCAGTAACAGGGTCAAGCGTAGCAACGACTGTGAGGTTGACACAGGACCAGGCAGTGTTTCGTTCTGTTGTGTGTTTAAGATCAGTCAATACCAACCTGATGACACCTAACAACAACACATGTGCGTATGAAGCACTTGATTACTGGGGTGTGTGTGTGTGTGTGTGTGTGTAAAACACTTTTGTGATTGGTGTCTCTGCGTGTATATATGAACCCTTCCACTGAAAGGTGGTGTGGGAAGATCTGTGATTGGTGGTGGTGGTGTGTGTGTGTGTGTTACTGGGGGACATTTGTGGATGTGAAGAACTTTAGGGCTGGGTATCAGTGTTGCAGAGCAGTGGGCGGCCCTTTGGATGTAGGAGATGTGTGCAGTGCTTTGCTCCACATGTGTGTAAATGTGTGTGCCTGTGACTTCACATTCATAAGTAGCCCCTCTTGTATTTTCCTCTCACCCCAGTTAAATCCTAACATGATTATATGGTGATCCACAGGGACTTAATCCAGAAACAGACTCCCCACACACACCCAGGCATGGACCCCGGGCCCTCACACCCACTTCTCCCGACCCTGATGAAATGACGTAGCAATTTCATGCAATTCTTCCAGAATTTTGAACATTTCTGCAATGATCAGGCACAGCTTTTGTAATTGGTAGGGGGAGTGGAAGAACATTTTAATTAGTTTGTTTTTTAATTGAAAAAGTAATACATATCCCTCTAACATAAGAAAAGGAGTCTTGCATACTCCGGGTAAATGTGCCTATTACAAACCCACCTCACTACCATCAAGTCAATTCCAACTCCTAGCAACCATGTATCGGGGTTCTGAGACTATATATCTCTGTAGGAACATCCAACCTCCTCTTTCCGCCCCAGAGCAGCTGGTGGATTTGAACTGTCGACCTTGTGGTTACCAATCCAGTGCTTACCCTATAGCGTCAGCAGATTCTTTGAATATTATTACAAAGAGAGAGAATTAAAAAGTCCCCTTCTCTCATACCCCTGTCCCCAAACATGCGCACTGAACAGTGACTTTTGTACCTTTCTACATTTAGGCTAGGCATATACAAGAGAGCTTCAAAAAGTTTGTAGAAAAAATTCCTTCTGTTTTCATTCCCTTTTACACAAACTTTTTGAAGTCCCGGTATATTCTCCACGGGTACGTATGATAGATGATCCTGCACTTAGCTAATACATCTCAAAGAATGTCCTCGACCAACAGAGATGTCCCTTAATGTTGTGTCTTTAATTCCACAAATTAGGTAATTGAGAAAAATAATAAGGTGGCTTCGTCCAGGACAGGGTGTGATAGTAACGTGCCAGCCTTCTCCACAACAAAATATAATAATAGTAGTGTTGTTGTTGTTGGGCCTGGCAGGATGCTAAGCCTCACGTTTATGGCCTCATTTAATCTGCAGAAAACTTTAGGAAAGTGTTCCTACCTGTTCATAGCTGAGGACGCTGAAGCTGAGACTAGACAAACTTTAAGTGACAGAGCTGGGGTTTGAACCCAGGCAGTCTGGATGCTGAACTCTGGCCCTAAACCACAGTCTCTAGAGAAAAGACAGGCTCCACATGAGAGCTGGGAACAAAGAGACAATGGATGGGAGCCTCTGAGACCCACTTGAGAACACTGTGTCTAAGGTGTGGTACTTGGAAAGTGATCCTACTCTCTTCTTGTCCTCATCTGTTTCCCCACCCAGCTCCAAGGCCATGCTGTTCAGCAACTGTGGTTTCCCGGTGACACCTTGAGGGCGAGGCACTTCTGGAACCTTTTTCTATTTCTCTGAGCACAGCCCATGCACAATTGTACCCTTTACACCTAATAATTATCAAATGTAGGTAATGGCCACAGAAGGCAGCTCCCTTGTAATGAGGAGGCTTCCTCCCAGGCCAGAGAGCTGAGCTAGGTGTGACCGAGAGGAGGAACCATGCTGGAGAGCAGGGCCAGCGTCCAGGGCCTCAGGCAGCCAGAGCCCTGGGCTCCAGGGCCTCTCGGGGAGGGCACAGTGCTGCCAACTCTCCTGTCAGCTCACTTTGCTCTTCACTCTTCTTCCTTGTTACGGCTCAGTCTTTCCTGAACACTCCTACCATCCCAAGGATGAGCTGGCCTGGAACGTCTGCAGAGAGGGGGTGGGGGCAGTGCAGTGGGAGTGGCAGGTTTTCAAAGGCAGCTTGGTGACCTGCTCAGAACACAGAGGGCCTGGGGTTCAAGGGTAGACCCTCTAGACCCTTCCAGAGTCTAGCCAAGAGCCACCAAATAAGGGGCAAATATAAACACTCTTGAAATATAGGCCCTTGTGCTCAGTGTCCATTGAAGGTCTAGAACCCTGCTGGCCACTCACCATGTGAGGTTTTGTAGCACTTGAAGCCAGGTTAGTTGGAACTGAGGTATTCTTCAAGAGTGAAATGGTGTCTTGGGGAGGATTAACCGGTAAACCTGCTAACTGAAAGACTGGAGGTTCAAGGCCACACACAGTTGCCTCAGAAGGAAAGCCTGGAAATCTGATTCAGAATATTCAGAAATTGGAATATATGGAATATAACACATCATGAAATATGTATTTAAAAATCTAGCCCATTGCCAGTGAGTCCAATTCATCTCAAATCTCCGTAGGCTTTTTGAGATTATAAATCCTTCTGGGAGCAGACACCCTCTTCTTTCTCCCAAGAAGAGCTGGTGGGTTTGTACCACTGACTTTTCAGTTAGCAATGCCCAACCCACAGTGCCGTCAAGGCTTCTAATAATATGAATATAATAGTCATATATTTTATGATCATGATTTCCATTTTACCCATGAGCAAACCAGCCCAGAGGTTGGGTAGCTTAGCTGAGGACACCCACTAGCAAGTTCAAATGCAGAGAATCCCCATGAGAAACCTGTGATTTTCCCAACTTGATGAAACCCCTAAAACATTAGACTTATCATTTTAACAAGATCCTATGAAGAAGTGTTTACGGGGCCCTGGTGGCATAGTGGGTTACACGTTGAGCTGCTCACCCCAAAATCAGCAGTTTGAGTCCACCAGCCTCTCTGAAGGAGAAAGATGTACAGCCTCGGAAATCCTACAGAGAGCGCTAAGAGCGGGACCGAAGCCGGCTCCATGGCAGTTGGTTTAGATTATACAGATGTGTCTGGTGGCACAGCTCTGGCAGCCGGAGCAAGACAAAACACAAGCCTGTGACTCAGGGGCTAGGGGATGTGTGCCCCTGAGGATGTTGGGGTGTAGGATGATTCTCAGTGTGTGGGCAACTGCACTGTCCTGGCCATGAACCCAAACAGCCCCTGCCCCTCTCTAAGCCTCAGCCTCTCCGTCTATAGACTGAGCAGCCAGACTAGCTGTGATCTGAGGTTCACCAGGATTCATGAGGCATCTCAGCAGAGTCCTCTCTCCCAGGGGTTAAGAGTGAGCTCTAGACAGGGTCAACTGGGTGACCTTCGGGAAGGGACTCAACTTCTCTCATACCACCTGTAGAGTGGGGCTGAGAAGAGTGTGGACTTCAAACAGTTGTCCTGAGGACACACGAGCTAGGGGCAGGCCAGGCCCTGCAGATGCTGTCATGGTCATAGTGCCAGTAACTAGGTTGACCACTTGACTTGGATTGTTGTGGGTCAGTAGATGCAGATTCACAGGCAGTACCCCCCTAACCCAACACACTAGAACACACTAGCTTGATGGAAAGCAGGTTCCTCTTGGACTTGGCCATCGAGAGGTTCCTGACCACTGCAACTCAGTTCCTCGATTGGACAGAGAATGGTTTGGCTGGGGGCCTGGAGGACAGGACTGCAGAAGGTCCCTCAATGGTCTTCTCACAGAGCGCCTCAGACATATTGGGAGGAAGATGGGGAATTTCCACAGCCCAGGCTGTGTTTTGGGAGGCTTACTCCGGTGCCCTGGATAGGCCGGTCAGTTGCCATTTCTCATGCTAATCCGTGGTCCCAGGCCTCCTTCACCCTCTTTTCCCCAAGCTGGGAAGACTCAGTCCTTCTTTCTTCTCAACAGCTGTTTTCATTTTGGACCCCAGAATTGAAAGTAAACAGCCTCCTTTGTTAGATAAAAGCTTTATCAGCTGACCGCCTACATACAACCTGATTGTCACAGAGTAAGCAGACCTGCGTTTGGCGTAAGTGTAACACAATTTTGCTTCCCAAGTGCTATCTTGCGTTTACTTGGGAGGAACCCTGAGTTAAAAGCGTAGATGCCAACTGTCTCTGGTGTTCATCGACTGCCATCTGCTGGGCTATCCTGGTATGGCATGATCTTCTCTCTCCAAGCTCCTTCCCAAGGGCGAAGAGCTTCTTTATTCAGTCAAGAAATGTTTATTGAGCAAGAACTGGTGTGTGCCAGGAAAGGCCCTAAGCGCTTTTTATTCATTAATCAACAAACGAAACAAACCTTCTGGAGCTAACATTCTTTCAGAGGGTTGTTGTTGTTGTTAAGTGCCGTCGAGTCGATTCCGACCCATAGCGACCCTGTACAGGATTTCCAAGGCTGCAAATCTTGACTGGAGTAGAAAGCCTCATCTTTTTAACTGCTGACCTTAAGGTTTGCAGCCCGATTCCTAACTACTACGCTACCAGTCGCAGACCATAAATAGGCACCGCGCTATGGGATAAAGCACTGGGCAGCAAGGGCGGTTTGAAACTCAAGGTGAGTAGTTTAAATCCATCAGCTGCTCCTGGGAAATTCTACACAGGGTCGTTATGAATTGGAACCAACTCCACGACCCTTAACAATAACAAACTTCAGAAGCCTGGTGCGGCCCTGTAGGAGAAGGATTAGACAGCTAACCTCAAGGTTGGAAGTTCAAACCCACCAGCCACTGCTCGGAAACCCTATACAGGGTGACTGTGAGTCGGACAGAGCTAACACTTTACAATAATATAAGGATCTCTGGTAGCATAGTGGTTACGAATCGGGCTGCTAACCTCAGGGTCAGTAGTTCGAAACTACAAGCTGTTCCACGGGAGAAAGATGAGGCTTTCTGTTCCCGTAAAGATTTACCGCCTCGGAAACCCTGTGCAGGGTTGCTATGAGTCAAAACTGACTCCACAGTACTTAACAATCACAACAAAGT
The DNA here is from genome assembly GCF_000296735.1 of Chrysochloris asiatica. NCBI lineage: Eukaryota > Metazoa > Chordata > Mammalia > Afrosoricida > Chrysochloridae > Chrysochloris > Chrysochloris asiatica. The sequence continues at coordinate 47,191,285 of NW_006408521.1, read as the reverse complement.
CAAGATAGCATAATATGGTATACCAAACACCTACCTGTTGCTGTAATACCTGGTCACCCCATGTGTTACCAAGTAGAACTACTACATAAGGTTTTATGTATTTGGTTTTTAAAAAACTTTTTATTGTGAATAGGACAAAGACTTACAGAAGGGATCCGTTTTCCATTCAACAATTCATACACATTTTATTTCAGTCCAATGGCTGGCATCCCCACAATGAAGTTTTACTTCATTTCATTCAATCAACCCCGCCCCCCAATGTATGTTTATGTATTGTTGTATTCAATTCATTAATATTTTGTTAAGGAATCTCAACCCACTACCTCCGTGTGTTTCCTACTCCCATCTCCCCTTTTTTCCTAACCCTTCTGAACTTTATTCTTGGGTAAAGACACACACATGGTGGCTCCAAAAAATTCCATTTCATTCAGTTTTTCTGAAAACTTTTGGAAGCCCCCTCATATGTGTGTGTTACATGCATATATTCTACATACACACAGATATATACATGTGTACGGAGTCCTGGTACGGCATTGTAGGGTAAACACACTGGATCACAAGATCAGTTTGAACCACAAGGTTGGTGGTTCAAACTCACCAGCTGCTCCTCAGAAACTCTATACAGGGTCATTATGACTCGGAACCAACTCAACAGCACTTAACAACAACATACATGTATAGATATGATACACACATGCATGCATACATATTCAGTCAATTCTCTTTATTGATGGTAGTTATATCCTATCAGCTTTGTTGAACCTCAGATAAGAACTGGCACATTGGGAGAACTCAAAATGTTGTTGCTCTGTGCAAGCCCATTTCTGGGAATGACTATCAAAAGCCAAGAGTATGCATTTTGAATTTACAAATAAATTTTGTCAAGCAGCAAAGATGGAGCCCATGAATGAGGATACATTGTGTGTGTGTGTGTGTGTGTGTATTTTATATGTGTTCAAAGAATGAAAGGGGTTTTATCAAGGAATAGATAGTAGACATACATATATGATACACTATGTTCACTTTAAAATACTAATCAGGCTACATAAATACATTTTAGACATGTATCTCAATAGTAATGCTATTAAAACAGTTACCAAAAAGATACATATGAACAATTTCAGGATAATGTTCCCTCTGGGGAAAGAAGGAAGAATGTATGGAAGTTGGCTTTTAGCTATATTTCTGTTTAAAGAAAAACCTGAAGCAAATATAGGGAAAAAACTTCAATTGAATCTTTATACATATTAATTCATTTACTAAACACAAATACGAATCTTAAAATGTGTGTGTTGTCGTGTTTTGGAAACCATGAGCAATGCAAACCGCTAATACACTCAAACTACAACTAAAAGATTGGAGGTTTGAGTTCACGCAGAGGCACCTCAGAAGAAAAGCCTGGCTCACTAGCTCCGAAAAACTAGTCATTGAAAACGTATGGAGTACAGTTTGACTTTGACACACATGGGGTCGCTGTGAGTCAGAACCCACTTGACAGCAACTGTTTTTTATCCTTGTATTTTAAGTAAACTGAGGCTCACTGAGTTAACAAATCACACAGAAAACCTGGAATTGAAATTTGTTATGTGTTAAGTTCGATGCAGAGTCCATTTTCAACTCGTAGCAGCCCCATGGGACACAGTAGAGCTCTTCCACAGAGTGGAATCTTGATGAAAGCAGATCACCAGCTCTTCTTCCCGCGGAGCTCTTGGGGTAGTTTGAACCACCAAGCTTTCAGTTAGCAGCTGAGCACTTAACCATTGTGCTACCAAGGCTCTTTAGCAGTAAACATTTTAAGTCAGCCTAAATCTGAAGTTTTACCTCATTTCAGTCAATCAACCCATCCCCCTAATGTATGTTTATGTATTGTTGTATTCAACCCATTAATATTTTGTTAAGGAATTTTGCATCTAAGTTCTTGAAAGGCATTGGTCTGTCATTTTCCTGTACTGTTTTCATCTGATTTTGGTATCGGGGTAACAATAACAAAATAAGATGAGTTGGGAAGTGTCGCCTCCTCTATTTTTTTAAAAAGATAGTGTAAAATTGGTGCTCATTCTTCTTAAAATGTTTGGAAGAACTTTCCAGTGAAATCTTTTGGGATTAGAGACCTGGGACTATTTTGAAAGATTTTAAGTAATAAACTCAATTTTTTTTAAATGGTTATAGAGCTAATAGGGCTATTCAGTTTGTATACTTCATCTTGGTTGAGTTTGGGTAGTCTGTGGTATTTGGAGAGGTACTCTCTTTCCACTATACTGTTGAATTTATGAACATAAAGTTGCTTAAAACAGATCTTTTTAATTACCACGGAACATGTAGTTATAGCCCCTGCTTTATTCCTGATATTGGTGATATTTATCTTAGCCTTGTTATCTTTGTCAGTTTCACTAAGAGGTTGTTGATCAATTTTACTGATGTTTTTAAAGATCCAACTTTTTGTTTCAGTGAATTTTCTTTGTCGTTCTCCTGTTTTCCATTTCAATAATGTCTGTTCCTATCTTTATCATTTCCTTCTTTCTCCTGCTTAATGTTCTTCTCCTTCTAGTTTCTTGAAATGGGAACTTTGAGTCTCGACTTGTGTTGTGACTGTTCCTCTTTTTTCATGTAAGCAGTTCCTGCTATAAATTTTCCTCTCAGCACTATGTTAGCTGAATCCCACATATTCTGATGTTAAATTTTCATTCAATTCTATGTATTTTAAATTTTTTCTTTGAGATGTTCTCTTCAACTCATGTATTATTTAAAAGTCTGTTGCTTAATTTTCAGGTGTTGGAGATTTTCCCGTTGTCTTTCCATCCATTAAATTTTAATAACTGTCTGTGGTGATTACTTTATCACCATAAGACCAGGATTTTGTCTATTTATTTTACCACACTAATGCTGCAAACAGGACACTAGTATGTACTCAATAATCAAGGATGCAGAACGATTGAAATACTGAATTTAAAAATCGATAAAGAGATAAATGAAGGATCAAAATGGAGACGGAGATGTCAGAATGTTAATGGTGATTCTTGATGGGTGGATACTCAGCTACTCCTCTTTTTACCTTTTGAATTTTCTATATTATCAGCAATGAACATGTGCTACTTTGATCTTTGGGATGCAGGACATGCCTCCCTCTGGAGGTTTCCATCCCTTCCTGGCAGGTCACTGCAGAATTTGAATTGCCTAAGAAGCTGAAGGAGCACCTTCAAGAAAAGCCCAGAGCTAAACTGGCGCAGATTCCCCAGGGAGACACATAAGTAAGGGCCTTCTTGTTGCAACAGTGACTTTGTCTCTCATTGAGATCATGTGTTTTTAGAATCAGCTTCTTGCTTCTCTTCTCACTGCCCGGAGGCCTCTAGAGATCTCATGAATTAGTGTCTAACCCAGGAGATCTACCTGCCTCGGTAAATCAAACAGCCGTATGTCTAAGTCCAGTTGTCAGAATTATACTGACAACTTACTCTGCAAAGGCGGCAGTGGCGTTTGCTTTCAGAGTTTACGGTGTGCAAAAGATTGCTAAAAATGCAGGAGCACAGGAAGGAAATACAGTAAGGGTGTTTTTGTTTGGTTGGTTGCTTTTTAAATATAACTATCTTTTACACTTTTGTCACAGTCTCTTCATGATTTTTCCAAGGCAGTTTCCTTTAGGAGCCAAAGCAATGATACGATTTCATGGTGACCCTAGCTGACCAGGGTCTCTGCCCAAACAGTTCTTAGCTAAGGACTCTTTCTGCTTTGAACATTAAAGCTGAGAATGTAGTTTGAAAAACGTTTAATATCTTCACTCATCAAAGAGACAGCCTAGATCTGGAAAAGTGTTTTTTGGTTTTCTCACCTTTTTTCTACTTTTGGCATGAGGTGAGGACCTACTTTTGATTTCTTGCAAGATCCGGGGAGTTCCTGTGGGGAAGAGGGGGGCAGGATTTGCAAATATGGAATCAGGTGCCAGCCTCCCACTCCTGGTTGCTGCAGCTTGCTCAGATCCACATTGATGTATTGGAGTCCTAGAGAGAAGTCAAGAACAGGAGAGTTTGGGAAGCAAAGATATATCTTGATGGAGAGGTTGGGAGGAGGAAACAAAATCCCAGATCCCCAAAGCAATGTGTATCAAGGAAGCCAAGCTATGCTGAAAGTGCCAGAGGTAGAATTATTGCTGTTGTTGTTAAGTGCCGTCAAGTTGGTTCCGAACCATAGCGACCCTGGCTGTAAATCTTTACAGGAGCAGAAAGCCTCATCTTTCTCCCACAGAGCAGCTGGTAGTTTCGAACTGCTGACCTTGTGGTTCACAGCCCGATTCGTAACCACTACACTACCAGAGCTCCTTAGAATTATTGCTGTTAGGTGCTATCATGTCAACTCCAGCTCCTAGCGACGCTATGCACAACAGAACAAAACACTTCCTGAGCTCTGTAAACTTTCACCCAATTCACAATACAAAGTTTTTGTGTATATTTTTTAAGTCTAAAAAAAAAACCCTGCCTGGCCCTGCGTCATTCTCCCAATTGTTATGTTTGGGCCCATTGTTGATTTTGAGTGCTGTCCAATGTGAGGAGCTCGCCTCCCAGCACTGTATGGGACAATATTCTACTGTTACTAATAATGTTTTCAGTGACTCAGCATTCAGAAGTAGTCGGTCTCTCTTTCTTCCTAGTCTGTCAGCTCCGCTGAAATCGGTCCGGCATGGCTGATTGCTGGTATTTCAAATATTGGTAGAGAATTGTGGAGTGTAAACCAGTCTGCCATTCAAATAAAGAATCTGATGTTTGTAGTTATTGGGACCTGATTAAGAAGCTCTAGTGACACAGTAGGATAAGCACTGGACTGTTAACAGCAAACTTGGCAGTTCAAGCCCACCAGCTGCTCCTCAGGAGAAAGATGAGGCATTCTGCTCTCGTAAAGATTTATAGACTCAGAAACCCTATACCGGGTCACTGTGAGTCAGAATATACTCAGTGGCAATGAGTTAGGCTTGGTTTTTTTTCCTTTGTTTTTGTAGGTTTTTTGTGGGTTTTTTGCAGGGGAGAACTGATTGGCTTTTTAAAAATTGTTGCTGTTGCTGATTTTTTGCACTGAAAACATCAAAAGGCAGAGATTCATTTGTTAATTTAGTGTTTGGTAAACACCCACAGTTCAACCAAATTAAAAACATCCATCGCTCCTCCATGGCTCCCCAGTGGGGACCACCCTTGTCCACTTCAGGGACATCAATGCTGCACATCAAATATTTCTGACTATGTTTTCTAAGCATATTAGGATTGCACGTCCCCATCCCATGACAGGCCAAGTAAATTCCTTCTTTGTCAAAGCATGGGCCTTGCTTTAGCCAATGCCATGTGTGTGGAAATGACACTTCAGGAAGAAACTTCTGGCCAGTGTGCGATTCAAGTCATCTCCCCGTGGTGAACATGCAAGCAAGCAACCAGACAAAGCCAACCTGGGTCCCAAAGTCAAGATGCCATGCACAGCACCCCATGCTGACCTGCACTGAGCAGGTAATATGCTCAAGAGAAGGTATTTATTGTGCACGGTCACTAAGACTTAGAGATGCAACTGAAACACAATGCAGCAGTGGTGGTGCAGTGATTAAGCACTCAGAAGCTAACCAAAAGGTCGCAACCCGAAGATCACATGATAGAATTTTGCAAGACCAATGACTTCTTCATTGCAAATACCCTTTTTAAACAACATAAAAGATAACTATACACATGGACCTCACCAGATAAAATACACAGAAATCAAATTGACTACATCTGTGGAAAGAGATCATGGCAAAGCTCCATATCATCAGTCAAAACAAGGCCAGGGGCAGACTGTGTAACAGACCATCAGCTGCTCATATTCAAGTTCATGCTGAAGCCAAAGAAAATTAAAACAAGTCCACGAGAGCCAAAATACGACCTTGAACATATCCCTTCTGAATTTAGAGGTCATCTGAAGAACAGATTTGGTAAACTAGACACTAAAGACCAAAGACTAGAAGAGTTGTGGGAAGACATCAAGAACATCATACAGAAAGACAATAAAAGGTCATTAAGAAAACAAGGAAGACAATAGGGCTCTGTGATACAGGGATCAAGGCATAGTCTGAAGAGGGGAAATAATGTTAAGATCTTTGACTATCTTATGAATTTAGTTTCTCTTGCCTACTATTGTAAAATAGACACTGGAGTGGGAAAGAAAGGAATGTTGGGAAACATGATTACAGAAAGCTTGTAAGCCCGT
>NW_006408521.1:47183720-47184272 GCF_000296735.1 Chrysochloris asiatica | reverse complement strand
CCTTAAGGTTCACAGCCCGATTCATAAACACTATGCTACCAGAGCTCCTTAGAACTCAACTAGAGAAAGATTTTAAAAATCAAATTGTAGCAATTTACCCTCGTTTCCTTTCTCAAACATAATTTTTTTTGTCTTCCTCTAGAGCTCGACTAGAGGAAGATATGAAAAGCTATTTTTGATAAAGGAAACAAGGGTAAACTTCTACAACTTGATGAACTTGATCTATACTCATAGAGGTAGTGACTCTAAATACCAATAGAGAGTTAAGGAGTCTTCACATCAAGTATAAATGCTATCCCCTCTGTACACAGGGTAGATAGGTACGGGCAACTTAGACATTGGCTACCTAAAATGAGGGGTGATAAAGGCACAAAGTGACTGGCTAACAAGTTTTCAAGGGGGAGTTTAGTTTAAGAGTGTTGGGGGGGAAATAGAGTCCCCACTGAATAGTTTTCATCTTGTCTAGATGGGGCTGGTGAAAAGAGATGGGGAAAAGTTTTTTGGTTTTTTTTTTAAGTTTTCACTGTGGATTGAGTGAAAGTTTACAGGGCA
>NW_006408521.1:47182855-47183620 GCF_000296735.1 Chrysochloris asiatica | reverse complement strand
CTTGTAAGCCCGTCTTCAGCCTATAACTGATTGGAATACCTAAAAGGGGTTCTAGAATTTGCCCAGTGAAATAGGCCTTGTACAGAGCCTTTGAAGTATATAGGACCTTAGGTGGACTTCTGAGCCCCATCTATAGCCTTCTGAAGTGGGACATTCCCACTAGAAAGGAAAAGCAGACCAGCCTGGAACAGCTAGAGCAACAGAAGATACATCTTCAAAGAAAGATTAGGAAAAAAATCAAAACAAAAGTGACAGTATGACTGGCTCCTACAAGAATAAGCAAGTTGTTCACTGGGAAACCATCAAGGCGAGCAATCAAGTCCCTTCAGGACAAAACACCCTCTTAAGACTGAAACTCAGAGGGAACACATGAGCAGGCATGTAAGCTTGCTAATGACCACATTGGACTACTGGTGAATTGAAGAGGGGGAAAGGCAACAATGAAGAAATGGGCTGAGTTCAACCACGTTCCATAGACTCCTGTTGACCTGGAGATGAGAGAAGAGGAAGGGCTGGTTTGTCCAAAGTGTGGTGAGACCTGGTGATACCTGAGTCCATGGACAAGAACATAGCCCCAAAGGACTAGAGTTAAGAGTGAAGCATCCAGCTGATCTGAAGTGAGGGGAGACGTACAAGATCACCCAAACTTGCAAATAATACCCATTTGACCTAGCCTCAATGGCTTGATAATCAGAACTCAACTGGTGGTGGTGGTTATGTGCCATGGAGTCGGTTCCGACTCATAGCGACCCTGTACAGGGTTTC
>NW_006408521.1:47170580-47182150 GCF_000296735.1 Chrysochloris asiatica | reverse complement strand
ATTTAGTTTCTCTTGCCTACTATTGTAAAATAGACACTGGAGTGGGAAAGAAAGGAATGTTGGGAAACATGATTACAGAAAGCTTGTAAGCCCGTATTCAGCCTATAACTGACCCCTCCAGGTACCATCAGTTAGCAGTATTACTGAAAATGAAAACTTAAAATACATACTGACGAAGATCAAAGACTACAGTATGGGTTGCATCTCAAAATAAAGAAAATTAAATCCTCACCACTAGGCCAATAAACATCTGTATAAAGGAGGAAATATTGAAGTTGTCAAAAAGACTTCATGTTGCTCAGTTCAACCATCAGCACTTCTGGAAGCAGCAGTCAATAAATCGAGCAACGTATTGCATTAGGCAAATCTGCTGTACAGATCCTCTTTAGAGTGTTGAAGAGCAAAGATGTCAGTTTGAGGACTTAGGTGCAACTGACCCAAGCCATGGTATTATCAGTAACCTCATATGAATGTGAAAGTTGGAGAGTGAATAAGGAAGACCGTAGAAGACTTGATGCATTTGAGTTATGGTGTTGGAGGAGAATATTGAAAAGTACCATAGGCTTCTAAAAGAACAAACAGATCTGTGTTGGAAGAAGTGCAGCCGCTGTGTTCCTTGGAAGCCTGGATGGTCAGACTTTGTCTCTCGTACTTTGGACATATTATCAGTCCCTGGAGAAGGTTATCATGCTTGGTAGAGTGGAGGGTCAGAGAAAAAGCGGAAGACCCCCAGTGGGATGGACTGGCTCAGGCAGCAGCAATGAGACCAGGCATAGCAATGATTGTGCGTTTTTGACCTGGGATCAGACAGTGTTTCGTTCTGTTGTGTATGGGGTCTCTATGAGTCGATACCAACTCAATGGCACCCAACAACAACAAATAAAAGATTTACAGCCTCGGAAACCCTATACAGGATCACTATGAGTCCGAACCAACTCGATGGTACAAAACAGCCACTGAGTGGTAAGGAGCCCTCATCGTGTTGTAGGCTGAGAACTACAAGCTCAGCAGTTCAAAACCACCAGCTGCTCCTGGAGAGAAAGATGAGGCTTTCTGCTCCAGTAAGGCTCAGAAATCCAACACAAAGTCAACGTTGACTCAGTGGCGGTGGTTTAGGGTCCTACGTCGGTGGCTATAAGCTTATTTGGGAATGGGGTGCCTTTGTCATGCTAATGGGGCAAGATTAATGTAGGGTGTATCTTGAGTTGATCTCTTTTATTAGTATCTTAATAAAAGATATTAAACCCACCAGCTGCTCCTCAGAACCCAACACAGAGTCACTATGAGTTAGAAATGACTCCAGGGATTCCACAACAACAAAACCAAACACAAGTTAGAAGCAGACACTGGGTAAGGTAGATGTCAAGACACACGGAACTCTCCAAGGGGCTGGGAAACAGGGGAGAAACAAAGATGCTCACCCAGGGCCAACAGAAAGAAAGAAAGTTTTTTGCTCGGTCAGCACCCTGATTTCGGACTTCTAGCTACTAAACTAGAAGATAAATTCTGTTAAAGGTACCCAATTGTGGTACTGCCGTTATCACAAATGAACTAAGATACCACATGAGGGTCATTTACAAGCCAAGGATCCCCAAGGAACCAAGCTCAGGGCACCCACAAGGAAGGAACCCCCCTGGCCGAGACCCTCGTCTGGACTTTGAGCCTACAGAACTATGTGAAAGTAACTATCTGTTCTTAAAGCCACCCACTTTTGTTTCTGTTTCAACAACACTCAGGACTAAGACGGGGCCTTGGTAGGAGATTGGAGGGGGAGGAGGGGAGATGGTCTGTCTTGTAGGGTCACCTCAGGCCCCCTTCACTCCTCAGCTGAAGGTCATTGTACCTTTCAAGAAGACCTTCTTCATTTGACAGTGACTTTCCAGATTCTTCCATGACCCTGTGTGGCCCCTGGGGTGGGGATAGGCCAGCACTTACTAACTCCAATGTTCCCTTTGGGTTTCCCCGCCCACACCTTTGTAAACAGTCTTTTTTGAAAATCTTCCTAACATTCTCCTAATTTGAATGTGCCATCTGCTTCCTGTAGACCCTAAAGGGTAGACAGATCTGCCTTTAGGGAGAAAGCCTTACGCAGAGGAAATGATCAGACTCTGTCTAATTATAGGGTCAGCTGGTTAAAGAGGCAGGAGGCTTTTAACAAATGATCAATTCTTCATTAAGAAATGAATTATTGAATGGCTCTGCTTTCCCTTCAAAGTGGAAGATCTGGCTCACAAGGAGAAAAGGGTTGGAGGCACAGTATTAGCGTCTTTGCACCTGTGCTAAGTCTGCAGGCTCTTGGACTCAATCTCTTTGCATGTGCTGGGGACAGAACCAAGGATGATGTGGCATGTCGTCTCCAAGGAGCCTCCCCAGTCCCACCTTATCAGGCAAAGTTGCCACAAGAAATCCAACCACTGTCATCAGCTTGAACCTGAGGGCAGAAGCTCAAGGTTTAGGTGCCCAAGGAAAATTCTAACCTTTCTTTTGAGATGACAACCTAGGTGAGGTTGGTTTTGCTGGTCCACCATTAAGACTAAGTAGCAAAGCAATGGAAGATATGGCCTTTGCTGAACAAGACTCCTGTTTCTCTCCAAACTAATATAAAGCCAAAGCAGGTGCAAGTGACCCAGTTCAAGAGCCTGGGAAGTTTGGTAGTAATGATTCAAGTCTTAGCCTAATGACCAAGTGCGCTGTTTCAGAAAGAGGTCCCTTCTGTTGGCCAAGGTCCCACCAACTGGGAGTTCTCTTTTGTCCTGCCTTAGGGTTCTGTGATGACTGTACTGGGTTAATTCAGTCATTGGTTCATTGAATCTTTAGAAGAGTTCTTGGCTACATTCTCCATTTTCCCCATTCCCCACTACTCAGCCTCATCCCACACGGGGAAGGTGCAGCCAGGAAGGGGTTGATACCTGGAGCCCCCGCATTTCCCAAAGCAGCTGCAGCTGCTGGGGCTGGACCCAGGGGGGCAGCCTGCTCAGACACGCCAGGATATAAAGTTAGAGGAAATGCAGACGGCTATTTGAAAGATTTAGGAGTACTCGGGCTGTCGTTAGATTTTACTGTGGTGTCATTGATATATGTTTGTATCCTCTGCAGAGCAGATCAGAGATGGAAAAAGGAAGGCATTGCCGTGTGCCGGATCTGCCTGGTTAAGCAGATGAGGAAAAATGTGGAGGAGGGGGGCGGGATTGTCCGGAAGTCCAGGATGCTGTTTTCTTATTGGATGCCAGCCAGAAGGGGCATGTCAGTGCCTGGGGCTGTGCCCACCAGAGGACTGACACAACCACAACCACGTCGCTTGCATTACAACAATGCCCTTGAATGAAATAAATACTCAATCTGTAAACAGCAGAGACTCAAGCCCCTGCCATCAAGTGGAATCCACCTCATAGCGGCCCTATAAGAAGTGCCCCAGACAAAGCCAACTGTCATATAGGGGAAAGCCGACTATCCGATCTTTCTCCATAGGAGCGGTTGGTGGGTTCGAAGCACCAACCTTGTGGGTAGCATCCACTGTCCCACCACAGTTCCCTAAACAGTGAGAATTTCTCATAATAATTGTGAAGAATGGCACAATAATTTTTTTTTTTTTTTTTCTGGAAAAAGGGAGGGGAAATAAGGCAGTAAGAAACAAGAGTTCAGGAAATGCCCAGGGCATCCACCCTCTTCCCAATCAGGACTTTGAACTGGTGCATTCTGGTTCAGCCCACTGCTGAGAATTTCCATCTGTACCCCAAATATACTGAATCCGAATCTACATTTTAACCAGCTTCCCTGGTGATTCCTATTGTGGGTGTGCTAAGCTCTTTGCATGGTGGTCTCGTGAGTCCTCAGAACAGCCCTATGTGACAGGTACTGTTACTAAACCCACATTAAAGATGAGAAAACCAAGGCTCTGAGAGGTTAAGTAGCTTTCCTGAGGACACCAGGTAGGACGAGGAGAAACTGGAACTCAAGTGCAGGCAGGCTGAGCCTCAGTCCAGGTCTGTCTCCTGGGGACTGGGCCTCAGATCTGCTCTTGTCCTGGAAAGAGCTACTGGACAGTCAATGAGAATCAGGGACCCAGTGGTTCCAGAATCTGATGGGGAGTCTACTGGATGGTACTAGGAGCAGAAGTATCACATCTACAGTTTGATGCAGCCGCCTCCCCTAAATGGACACAGATTCAACACAGCCCTGGCCTCCAGGTCCTGCCCAAGGCCCCCTTCTGTCCTGTGGGGAGGGCAGGGCACACTGCTTGGCTTTGTGAACTCTCGCTAAGCAAAGGTAACATCCTCTCTCCTTCCTGAGCCAGCCTGGATCTACACACCCACTCACACACACAGCCATGCACAACCACACACTCACATCCACTCACACACACAGCCATGCACAACTGCACGCTCACATCCACTCACACACACAACCATGCACAACTACACACTCACATCCACTCACACAACCATGCACAATCACACACTCACACACACAGTATGCAAACCATACATACAGCCATGTACAACTGCACATTCACATCCACTCACACACACAGTCATGCACAACTGTACATTCACATCCCCTTACATATACAGCCATGCACAACCGCACACTCACACATACAGTATGCACAACTACACACATGCATTCTCACACTCAAATAGATAAGTTCACATTCCCACACATACACCCATAGCCATGTACAACCACATACACACATTCACATACACTCAGTTACATACACAGAGCCATGTACAATCACACACACACACTCACAGACACACATATCTCCATGTATAACCACACACACATGCTCACACTCACACACAGCCATGCACATCACACACACAGCCTTCTAATGACCATTTGTCTCTTGGGCATGTTAATGCTGTAGACTGAAGTGAAACGAAGTCTTTGCTGTTCTCAGCTCTGACGGGTTAGGTTCGTTTTCTAGCCCACCAACTCAGAAGACAATCAGATTTCCTATAACCACATTCCTTAGGGACTGGCCCCTCTGATGCCCAGAATCCCTTTCTTTTTTTTAAAGGCTCCAGTGGCTCTGTACAGCCATTGCCCTTGTCACCCGAAACCAATATGAGCCATCTTAAAAGGTCCAGAATTGATGGTGTATTTTTGGTTTTGTGTATTTCACATCCTTTCAAGGAGAAGTTGGAACATTGCATTCCATGTTGATGTTGCTTGGGTTCTGCGGGCTGCTGCTTCTCGGATTGTTGGTTTGTTTCACAAGAGAATCTCTCCTAAACAAACTTGAGAACCAGCTCAGTGGGTCCACCTTTGCTCTTTATGCTTGAGTGAGCCTGTTACCCACCACATGCTGCTCCAGTGCTGTTAGCAGGCCTTCTATGGGCATTCCTTGTGGATTTGCCACCCACCAGGCAGCCTTAATAGCATCAGATAAGAGGGCTTCTGCTATGCTGTGCCTGTTTTCAAAAAGTGTTATTGACCTGCAGCCTGTTGTTGACTGTCCTCGGATCAATTCCAATTTAGGGCCATCCCATGTGTTACAAGGTAGAACTGCTCCGGAGGCTTTCCTGGTGTGGTGCTGGAGGATAAGCCCTGGACTGCTAACTGCAAACTCAGCAGCTCCTGGGACACCCTAGACAAGCACAGCAATCTTAACAGAAGCAGATTGCCAGAGCTTTTCTTCCATGATAGGGCTGGGTGGGTTTGAACCACCAACCTTTAGGTTATCAGTCAAGCACAAACTGTTTGTGCCACTTAAAGACTTTCAGTCCACTTTGTTGTTGGTGTTGTTGTTAAGTGCCGTTGAGTCGCTTCCGATCCAAAGCAACCCTATATAGGGTTTCCAAGGAGGAGTTGGTGAGCTTGAACCACTGACCTTGCAGTTCAAACAACTTTGCAATCTGATGCATTGGCCCACAGCGCCACACCAGGACTCCCTTGTTACCCACTAGTCAGTCCAGCTTTAGGGACACTATAAATACCCAAGAAGGCCAGGCATGCCCTGGACCAATGAATCCCTCAGGAACTATGCGCCATAGGAACTCCAGAGAGGAGAGATTACAGAAGGTTGAGTGGGTGGGGGAGATTTTCTGTATAATATGAGACTCGGAGGCCACTTAACCTACTACCATGGAATTTGATTCCCACTTAGAGCGACCCAGTCAGTGTAGGGTTTCCGAAACTGTAAATCTCTACAGGTGAAGACAGCCTATGTCTCTCCCTCGGAGAAGCTGGTGGGTTTGAACTGCCGACCTTGCAGTTAGCAGCCCAACCAAGGCTCCTAACACCAGTTGTTAAAATTAATAGTATCTGAGCAATCCTCCAAGGATCCCTGGTGGTGCAGTGGTTAAGCATTTATCTGTTTACTGAAAAAGCAGCAGTTCGAACCTACTAGCTGCTTGCTCTATGGGAGAAAGACTTGGAAACCTTTCTGCCCTGTAAGACTTGGAAACCCTGGGTGGGCGGGGGCGCTTCTGCTCTGGTCTGTGGGGTCTCTATGGATCTAAATCAATCCAATGACCGCCAGTTTTATGAGCGCATCCACCCCCTGCCACCCCACCACTCCATCACTTGATGAGCTGTTCAAAATGACCTACCAGGGGGATGAGACTCACTGAGAGGGGGCCTCCACTGGCTCACATAAGTCTGAACTGCTGCAGAACCAATTCAGACTTGGTCTGTCCCTCAATGCAGCACCAGGAGGCGCCACGGAAGAACCCTGGCCCAGCCCTGCCTGCGTCCTTGGTCCTTGTTCCTGTGTGGTGCTTCCTACAGCTTGCCAACTCGCCCTCCTAACACACGAGCTTTCCAGTCTCCAATTACCCAGTAAGAAAAGGCTTACCTGTACTTACTTACTAATCTGTAGTGAACAATTTCATATTTCTTTCACCACATCAAACATTCTGCCTCTAGGTCTGGCTGGCATCTGTCTCTCCCCACCCCACAGCACCCTTCTATGGAATCAGAGCCTCTTTTCAAACTTGTGATCCCTCTATACATGAAAAAATGGTTGAAATGGCAAATGTTTCCTTGTGTGTGTATATATATATATATACAAAATTGTAGCAAATATATATATATTTGCTACAATTTTTTAAAAAGAAGAAGAAATACATTTAAAAACTGGAAAAAAAATTTTTTAAATTAAAGTCAACACAAAAGGCAAAAATAAAAGGAATGATGAACATTCCCAGCCCCAGATAGACATGTGATTCGTTTGGGTTGGGGGTTCACCAAGGGTTCAAAGCAAGAGAAGTTTCCTGGGTGGGAGCGTCAGGGGAGGACTGCAGCCTCCTAGTCTGAGGGATGGAAGAGCTACCTTCTCTGACTCAGGAAATACTAAGCCTTCTCTTGCTGACCTTGGCCCACACCAGCTCCCGGCAACACACACACACACATAACAATGCCTGAGCTTGCTTACTAATCAGAAGTGAACAGTTTGCCATGTTTTTCACCATGTTTACTTTGTGTATTGGGTAATCCGCCCCTGCCCACATACCTGACCGGGAGTCACGGGCAGTGTGAGCTAGTAGGACCATGGATTCAAGGACCTTAGCTCAGTGTGTGCTGTTGTTACTCCGTGCCATCGAGTCAGTTCAAGCCCATAGCCACCTTGTGTAGGGATTCTTAGATAGGCTGCAATTGTTTGCAGGAGCCAAAAGCCTCATCTTTCTCCCACTGAGCAGCCGATGTGTTCAAACCACCAACTTAGTGGTGTGCAGTCTAGTGCTTATCTTACAGAGCCACCATGCTCAATGTAAAGTTAATAAATTAGAAAGATAAGGGCTGTGGTGGGCTAGAGCTACAAGATTTGACATCATCTCTGGGGTGAGCAAGGGAGGAAAGGTTGTCTATGCTTAACCCCACCCCCATGCACTGCTGGATCCCCCTGGCAGGGACTTGTCCTCTCCACTGCCTCTCCACACACCCCTGAAGGTGGTGAGATCACTTCCTTTTACAGTCTCTGGATGGTGCAAATGGTTGAGGCACTTAGCTGTTAGCCAAAAGGTGGGAGGTTCAAGTCCACCCTTGGAAGAAAGGTCTGGCAATCTACTGCTGAACACCCTCTATGGAGCACAATTCTACTCTGACACGTTTTGGGCCTCAGTGACTCAGACTCCTCTGGAGAGCAGCTGGTTCCATGTTGGTTACAGACAAGAGGCTCGACTCTGCTCCTCACAGACAGTATGCTCTCAGGGCCCTGACAGGTTCTCTGTGAAGTATGGCAGAAATAACCCTTCCTGCTTAACAGTGATTGCATTCTTGGTTTGCTGACTTCTTTTCTGCCCCACTTCCCACTGACCGGCCACCTCCTTAGGGGCAGAGTCCCATGTACTGTGTGCCATGCATACAGTTGACACTCAGTAAAGATCTACTAAAAAGCTATCAGCAAATCTGGTAAATCCTAAAGGCCCTGGGGTTCCCACTGAATGTCTGTGCCCTGAGCTGGAATTCACTGTGTCCCCACCAAAAATGCCCCCACCAGCACAAAGCTGAGGCCTGGGCTGCCAGACTTGAAGCAGGCTGGGGTCCCTGCCTCACTCTCACTCAAGAGTGTCAGGGGACCCTATGTTTCTTTCTGTTTTGGAGCTGAGCAGGAGTAGGGAAGGAAAGATGTAAGTCTGATCAAAGTCATTTAAGCAAAACAAAAGGATGCAGTCCAGGAACAGAGGACCCTAGGACCATCACGGGAGAAGAGCACGAGCAGAATATGGGACCCTATCCAGAGAAGCAGCAACACCAGAGTTGGAGGCAGAGATGGGGACATGGAGAGACAGAGCAGCTGAGGACTCTAGACTCACAGAAAGAGAAAGGCTGTGTGCTGGCGGCCAGGAGGCAGGCTTGCAGAATATGCCCTTTGGTTGTTTAAATGATTATGTATTCCTAAGTGTTTGGGGGTACATCCTTCCTCCAAAAAATGGAGGGAATAGAAGCAAATACTGTTGAATGTTGACACACGGAGAAGATTGAAATCACTGCAATGAAACGATGAGTGTAAAATCAATGTTCTCCCATGTAAACTATAACTCAGTTCACAATAAACACTTTAAAAAATAAGACATACAGTCCCCAGCAAATCTTTGTCCCTCAGCTTCCCAGTTACCTTTTTTGAGGCAACTACTGTCTCCGATGTCTCATGATCCTCTTAGAAATGGTTCTGTGTATATGAGTACATAAGTACATGCATACATAGAATTTTTAAAAATCCAAGTGTGATCTTGTTATAACACTACTGTGCACCTTGTTTTGGTGGAGTTTCTCTGTCATTTACTAACACACACTAGAGATGCCTATCAGTCTACCTCATGCATCTGCCAGTGTTGCCGGAAGCTATGCTGTTGTTGATAAGTGCTATGGAGTCAGAAGTAACGCTGATGATATTTTTAAACACCAGCAGGGTCACAGTGGTGGACAGGTTTCAGTAGAGTGCTCAGACTAACACAGACTCTGAAACAGGAGCAGTACTAGACGATTTCTGAATGTCACTTAAAACCTTATGAATGACAGCAGAACATTGTCAGGTATTGTGCCAGAAGATGAGCCCCTCATCTTGTAGGAAGGTACTCAAAATAAGATTGGGGAAGAACTGCCCCCTAAACGTGAAGTTGACCATGATGAGGCAAATGGAGAGTTTTTAGATCCTCATCTGCGGATGGGGCACAGCCCAAAATGAAGAGAAATAGCTGCAAACATCCATTAATAATTGAAACATGGACTAGATGAAGTATGAATCTAGGAAAATTGAAAGTTGTCATAAATGAAATGAGACACATGAATATTGATATCCTAGGCATTCGTGAACTGAAATGGACTAGTTTGAGCCATTTTAAATCAGACAACCATATGGTTTACAATTCATATGGTTGAATTGTCAGGAAAGACAAATTTAAGAGGAATGGCATCACATTCACATCAAAAAGAACTGTCTTGAAGTACAATGCTGTCTGTGATAGGATAATATCCATGTGCCTACAAGGAAGACCAGCTAATACCACTATTATTCAAATTTACACACCAGCCACCAAAGCCAGTGATGATGAAACTGAAGAATTCTACCAACTTTTGCAGTCTGAAATTGATCTAACATGCAATCAAAATGTATTAATGATTACTAGTGATTGGGATGCAAAGGCTGGAGACAAAGAGGAAGGATCAGTTGTTGGAAAATATGGCCTTGGTGATAGAAATGATATTGGAGATTCCAAGATAGAATTTTTCAAGACTTATTAATTGAAAATACCTTTTTTAAACAGCATAAAAAGAGACTATACATAAGGACTTCACCAGATGTAATACATAGGAGTCACACTTATTATATCTGTGGAAAGAGACAGTGGAAAAGCTCAATATCATCATCCAAAACAAGGCCAGGGGCAGACTGTGGAACAGAGCATCAATTATTCCTATGCAAGTACAGGATGAAGGTGAAGAATATTAAAATAAGTCCATGAGAGCCAAAATATGACTTTTAATATAACCCACCTGAATTTAGAGAGCATCTCAAAAACAGATTTGATGCATTAGACACTAATGACCAAAGACCAGAAGAGCTGTGGCTGGCATCAAGAACATCATAGAGGAAGAAAGCAAAGGTCATCAAAATGACAAGAAAGAAAGAAAAGACCAACATGGATGTCAGAAGAGACTCTGAAACTTGCTCTCCAGTGTAGTAATGCTAACACAAATGGGAGAAATGAAGTCAAACTGACAACCAGAAATTTTCAAAGTGCGGCTCAAGAAGACAAAGAAACATTACAGGAAAATGTGTGAAGCCCTAGAGTTAGAAAACCAAAAGGAAAGGACATGCTCAGCATTTCTCAAGCAGAAAGAAGGGAAGAAAAAATGTAAACCTCCACTTGAAATTTAAAGGAATTTATGGGCAGAAGAACCAATAAATAGATCCATTTTGGAAGAAGTGCAGTCAGAGTGCTCCTCGGAAGCCAGGATGGCCAAACTTCATCTCTCATACTTCGGACAGATTGTCAGGAGAGACCAGTCACTGGAGAAAAATAGCATTTTTGGCAAGGTTGAGGGTCAGAGAAAAAGAGGAAGACCCCCAACGAGATGGATTGACCAAGTGGCAGCATCAATGGACTCAAGCATGGCAACAGTAGTGAGGTTGGCCCAGGATTGAGCAGTATTTTGTTCTGCTGTGCATAAGGTCGCCACGAGTTGATACCAACTCAACGACACCTAACAACAACAACAATGGGAAACATATTGAATGATGCAGAAATCGTCAAAAGAAGATAGAAGATATGCACAGAGTCACTGTGCCAAAAGATAAACAGTGGGTGTTCAACCATTTCAAAAAGTGGCATATGATCAAGAATTGGTGGTACTGAAGGAAGAAGTCCAAACAGCACTAAGACACTGACAAAAAACAAGGTTTCAGGAATTGACAGAATATAAATTGAAATCTTTCAACAAACTGATGCAGCACTAGAGGAATTCATTCATCCATGCCAAGAAATTTGGAAAACAACTACCTGGAATTGATTGGAAGAGATCTTTTTTTGTGAACATTAAAAGAGAGGTGACCCAATGGAATGTGGAAATCATCTAGCAATATCATTAACATCATATGCAAGTAAATTTTTGTTAAAGAT
>NW_006408521.1:47167924-47168975 GCF_000296735.1 Chrysochloris asiatica | reverse complement strand
GGGGCAATGCACAAGAAAGGGGAGGGGAATGGAAGAACAAGGTGGATGGGAAAATAATCAGGCAGGTTTGCATGGGCTAAGTGGGATGTATGTACAACCTTGGAACAACAGGGCTCTGGGGATACAGGGATTGAGGCATGGTTGGAATGGGCAAAAAGGGGGAAATAATGTTAAGATGCTTGGCAGTTTTTTTAATCTTGGGTTTCCTTGCATTATATTATAAAATAGACACTTGAGGGGGAGAGAAAGGAATAGCCAGAACTATCACCATAGAAAGCTTGTAAGTCCATCTTCTGCCTATAACTGATTAGAATACCTAAAATGGGGCTACACTGTGTCCAGTGAAAGAAGCTTCCTGCGGAAACTCTGCAATACATAAGACCATAGGTGGAATCCTGAGCCCCTGCAGAATCTTCTGAGGTGGGAAACGTCCACTTGAAAGGACAAGCAGACCAGCCTGGAAAGACTAGAAGAACATAAGATACTTCTTGAAAGAAAGACTGGCAGGAAAAATACAAAATAATAACAACAGTCCAACTGACTACTACAAGAACAAGCAAATTGCTCGCCCAGAAGACATCAAGCAAGTGGTCGGGTCCCCTCAGGGCAAACCCCCTTCCAAGACTAAGACTCAATGGGAATACACGAGCAGACATGCGCTCTGACCGGTGACCATGTTAGTCACAGATAAGGAGAAGTGAGGGGAAAACAACAATGAAGCTGCGAGCTAAGCCCTACCACGTTCAATAGACTCCTGTGAACCTGGGTGGAGACCTGGTTGGCCAGCAATATGGTAAGACCTTGGGACTCCTGGGCCCAGAGTCAGTGACATAGCCACAGAGGATACAGTGGAGAATGAAGCATCCAGCTGATAAGAAGAGAAGGCATATGCACAAGAACACCCACAATTGCAGATAATACCCACTTGACCTGGCTTCAATGACTTATGATCAGAACTCAACTAGAAGAAGAAAGAAGAGGAAAAAAAGAGTAATCTGATACAATTTTGTGAATTTGACCTACACCTATGGATACAGTAGCTCAAAAGAGG
>NW_006408521.1:47165633-47166984 GCF_000296735.1 Chrysochloris asiatica | reverse complement strand
AGCCAAATTTATATGAGGACGTGGAACTAGGAATGTCATTGCTGATATCAGATGGATCTTGGCTGAAAGCAGAGAATACCAGAAAGGTATTTTGTTGTCATTAAGTGTTGTCAAGTCGGTTCCAACTCATAGCGACCCTGTAAAGTATTTTCTATGAGTGACTACTGAACTTGAACCACTGACCTTGCAGTTCAAACTGATCTTGCAGTCCAGCGCATTAACACATAGCACCACAGTTTACCTGTGCTTTATAGACTATGCAAAGGCTTTCAACTGTGTGGATCATGACAAGCTATGGACAATATTGTGGGAAATTAATATTCCAGAACATTTAATTGTGTTCATGAGGAACCTGTCCATAGAATCAAGAGACAGTCATTCAAACAGAACAAGGGGACATTGAATGGTTTAAAATCAGGAATGGTGTGTGTTAGGGCTGTATTCTTTCACCATATTTATTCAATCTATATGCTGAGTAGATAATTCAAGATAGATTATATACCTTCAGGATTGGAGGAAGACTCATTATAGGCAAATGATACAACCTGCAACATGCAAATGATGCAACCTTGTTTTCTGAAAGCGAAGAGGACTTAAAATATTTACTGATGAAGATCAAAGACCACAGCCTTCAGTATGGGTTGCGCCTGAATGAAAAGAAAACAAAAATCTTCATCACTGAATCATTAAATAATATTATGATAAATGGATAACAGACTGAAGTTGTCAAAAGACTTAATTTTGCTCGGATCCACACTCAGCCCTCATGAAAGCTGCAGTCAGATAACGTATTATATTAGACAAATCTGCTGCACAAGATCTTTAAAGTGTTCAAAAGCAAAGATGTCAGTTTGAGGACTAAGACCCAATTGACCCAAGCCATGGTATTTCAATTGCCTCATATGCATGTGAAAGTTGGTAATGAATAAGGAAAATCATAGAAGAACTGACGCATTTGAGTTATAGTGTTGGAGGCTACTGCAAGTACCAAGGACAGCAAATAAATCTGTGTTGGAATAAATAGTCAGAATGCTTCTTAGAAATCAGAACGGTGCGACTTTGTCTCTCATACTTTGGACACATTATCAGGAGGGGCCAGTCCCTCCAGAAGGACATAGTGCTTGGTAAAGTGGAGGGTCATCAAAAAAGAGGGAGCCCCCCAATGAGATGGGCTCAAGTGTAACCACAGTTGTGAGGATGGTGTAGGACTGGGCAATGTTCTGTTTTGCTGGAACCAACTCAAAGGCACCTAACAAAATAACACCAACCTCATTCTGTCTTATACATTGTTGGCATTCTGTGTTATTCAATAGGTATTATCCAGTCTCCTAATAAGGAGTATTTCTGAAGC
>NW_006408521.1:47143894-47164488 GCF_000296735.1 Chrysochloris asiatica | reverse complement strand
GAAACTCTAAATACCAACAGAGAGGGAAGGAGTCTTCACATCAAGTATCAATGCAATCCCCTCTGTACACAGCACAGATAGGGACGGGCAACTAGATACTGGCTACCTAAAATGAGGGGGCAATAAAGGCATGAAGTGACTGGCTTATAATGTTTTAAGAGCGAATTTAGTTTAAGAGTGTGGGGGGGAAGAAAGAGTTCCCATGAATAGTTTTCATGTTGTCTAGATGGGTCTGGTTAAAAGAAATGGGGATAAGATTTTTATTATTCAATAGTTATTGTTATCATGACTAATTGCTACGGTCAGAATTGTAAAGGTAGAAGTTTTGTAACAAAAACAGGGGAGTGGTTAATTTTACAGTCCAGAAACAGAGGACCCTAGGACCATCAAGGGAGAAGAGCACAAGCAGAATGTGGGAACTTATCCAAAGAAGCAGCGATACCAGAGATGGAGGCAGAGATGGGGACATGGAGAGAAAGAGCAGCTGAGGACTCTAGATTCATGGGACGAGAGGGACTAAGAGATAGCGGCCAGGAGGCAGATTTGAAGAAGGTGCCCCTTTGGGGGTGTAAATTATTATATATTCCTGTTTTAAAAAACAAAGGAGCTAAAGTGAATAGAGAGAAATACTGTTAACTGATGGTACATGGAGGGGATTGTAATCATTGTGATGAAACAAGTTGTATGATTTGTTCATTGTAAAAACTGATGATCTGCCCTGTAAACTTTCACTCAATCCACAATAAAAACTTTAAAAAAAACAAAACTGTATGGGATCAAAGTGACAACAGAAACTCAAAAGAAGAGATAGGAACCTTAGGAGGGGGCAATGAGTTTCTGTTCATGGCCGAAGAACAACTCAGGAAAGGAGGCCGAAAGTGGTTGCACACTTTGAATAACATCATCAGTGTCACTAAATGGGACAAGTCACTAAATGAATAATGTCATCAATGACACTAAATGGGACAAGTCACTAAGTGAATAATGTCATCAATGGCACTAAATGGTACAAGTAGAAAGAGGTGAATTAAAACAATCAAATTAAAAAAAAAAAAAAAAAAAAAACTTGGTGTTATTCTCCTGTTGAAGAATTGTTGTCGTTAAGTGCCATCAAGTTGATTCCAACTCAAAGCAACCCTGTATAGGGGTTCCGAGGAGTGGCTGGTGGATTTGAACTGCCAGCCTTGAAGTTCAAGCTGACCTTGCAGTCCAGTGCTTTATCCTGCAGCATCACACCAGGACTCCTATTGAATAATTGTTGTTGTTAAGTGCTGTTGAGTTGGTTCTGACTCACAGCAACCCTGTGTAGGGTTTCCAAGGAGTGACCGGTCAGTTTGAACCGCACCCTAAATTCTCTTCTTTGACAGGGATTTTTTTTAACCAAGACTCATTTTCATTAGCTTTCTGAGTGGAAAATAAATTCTCCCCAGTGAAAAGCTATCACTTACTTGTCATTGTTGGTTTCATATTTCTCATGCTGACTGACCCAAGCCCCCGACAGCCTGGGTGCTGGCCAGGACCCTGAGGGAGGGTGATGTAGGAATCTCTCTGACAGATATTGTGTGGGGACACGGTGTCTGGGTGCCTCTTGCTGAATCTTCAGGGTTGTAGGAATGCCAGCAATCTGCTCTCCACTGCCCAGCCTTGTCTGCAACACTTGAATTTTCCTCACTGTTCCCTTCCAGTTCATGCCTAAGGTTCACCTGCTGGAGAGAGCCTCTCAAAGCCACCTCTTCCCTGTGGCCTCACCTTACCCTGGGACTCGCCTTCTCTCTCCTTCCAGGCCAACTCTTCTGAGGGTTGTTATTTTGATATGTATCATCAATGAGTTTGGGAGGTTTTGTTTGTTTTTTTATGCTTGTGAAAACATATTCACCTTTATGTCCCGCCACCCAGCCCCAGACAAAGCTGGGACGGGTCCTATCCCCAAGCTAGCTTTTGTAATTTAATAATATATCCTGGCCATTGTTCCAATTCTTGAGATATGGATCTGACTCATTCTTTTTCCACAGCTGTTTCGTCCCACTGCATGTCTGTCCCCTGATTTTTATCAACCATTCTCCTGGTGATAGACAATCAGTTTGTTTCCAGTTTGGTGGCCCTCTTGCTGTTATTATAAACAACTCTGTGGCTGTGTAGACCAAACCTTGGACTATGAGTCATAAGATCAGTGGTTCGAGCCCACCAACCACTCTGTGGGATAAAGATGAGTCTTTCTGCTCTGGAAAAGATGACCAGCCTGGGAAACCCTATACAGGGTTGCTATGAGTTGGAACTGATTCGATAACACTTAACAACAACAATTTCTGTGCATCTCTCCTGAGATGTTGGGGTTTGGGTCCTCTGAGAGGGATTGCTGAGACACAGGAAATATGTTTAAAATGGTAGCTTCTCAAGAACATCTTCCAGTTCTCACGGTTTCAGAGTAAGTCTTCAACTCCACAGCCAGAGGGTGATCCTGTCTCAGGGAAGGCTTTTTTTTACCCCTACTTCACTTTGAGGTAAAGCATGCGAAATGACTTAATAAACTCAAAAGAACTCGCTATTCACTTGTCACCTGATAAGAATGCTTCCAGTCTCCATTCTATCGACTTCCCTAAATCCATCACCCTGTACCCCAGGTGTCTGGAAATGTTCCGTTGTGGAAGAAAGGATTTTATAGTTTCAGGGTCCTGTCTGAGCCCTTGTAGATTTTTACAAATGAGCCTGGTGATACGGTGGTTAGGTATGGGGCTGCTAACCGAAAGATTGGTGGTTCGAACCCAGCAACTGATCCATGGGAGAACTATGTGGCTGTCTGCTCCCATAAAGACAACAGCCTTGCAAACCTTAAGGGGCAGTTCAACTCTGTTCTATCAGGTTGCCATGAATCAGCATCCAGCAGACAAAAGATTTACAGCTTGGGAAACCCTAGGCAAGGTCGCTGTGTGTGGGAATCAACTCCACTGCACACCACGACCACCAGACAAAAGAGGGTTTGGTTGGGGATCTGGTTAAATGACGAGGGGTGAGACTAAGAAGAACCATAAAAAAAGAACCAAGACATCTCCAAGGGATTCCGATGGTGTTTTGCTGTCTCATGCCATCTTTATAGCTGTGTCTTAGCTGGTCTCCTCATTTATGCTCTGTCCCCACCGAGACATTGTCCACAAAATGACTGAATGAGTTTGCTGAATGCAAATCTGATTCTTCTCTTTCTGCCTAAAACTTTTGATGGCTTCCATTGCCCCAAGAATCAAGTCTAAACTTTCCAAAGAGTCATGGGACCCTTCGGGATGGTGCTCCCCAGTTCCCTTTGTCATTGCTTCTCACCTTCCAGTGGGCTGAGCTCTGTCATTTCCCCACCCTCCAGGTCCTGCTTGGTCCATAGGATTCCTCACTGCTGGGCCTTTGTGCAACCCACTGACCCCACTGCTTTCTCTTCCTGGCAACCACCCTGAGCGGAACACCTTTACTGATTTCTGAAAGGAGGCCTCTCATGTGGAAGCCATCTGGCTTTGAAAGCATAGGAGCCAGGTTGTGAAACCAAGTCTGTCTAAAGTCTGCCCTTTCAGACATCATAACTGCCAGCAGAGCTAGCAGTCCCAATACAAACGATGTGTCAGAGCAGCAGCTTGAGAAATATTTGCAGGACAAGAACAGCTTACCTTGAGTTATCGTGTTACCTAACAGGACCCTGTAGTCCTGGTATGGAGCTGTGGGTTAGTGCACTGGACTGCAAAGTGGGTTTAAATCACAAGGTTCAAGCTCACCAGCCACTTCTTGGAAGTCTTATACAGGGTAACTATGAGTCAGACCCCACTTGATGGCACTTAACAACAAGAGAACCCTGGGGCCAGGGACTTTCCCTGGTAGGAAGAAATCAGGAAAGATCTAGAGCACACCTTTACGTCTCAATACTCCTTTATATTCTTAAAATGCTAATATTGTTGCTAAGTGCCATAGAGTCGATTTTAACTGCCCCCCCAGCCCCCCACCCCCGCTTTTCTAGACTGTGATTTATATGGGAGTTCGTCTTTCTT
The DNA here is from genome assembly GCF_000296735.1 of Chrysochloris asiatica. NCBI lineage: Eukaryota > Metazoa > Chordata > Mammalia > Afrosoricida > Chrysochloridae > Chrysochloris > Chrysochloris asiatica. Next base: position 47,160,466 of record NW_006408521.1, on the reverse strand, counting down.
CTGTAGGGCTCTTGTTGTTGCTGTTGTCAAGTGTTGTCGAATCAGTTCCAACTCATAGTGACCCTATATAGGGTTTCGGAGGAGGAGATGGTGGGTTTGAACTGCTGGCTTCATGGTTTGAAGTCCAATGCTGATCCTACAGAGCATACCAGGAGTCTGCAGAGCTGTTAGTGGGTTCGAATGACCAACTTTTCAGTTAGCAGATGTGTGCTTGCCTGTTACACCAACCCAAACCCTCAAGCCGATTCAGACCTATAGCAACCCTCAATAGGATTTCTGAGGCTGCAAGTCTTTATGGGAACAGAAAGTCTCATCTTTCTCCTGAGGCATGACTTGTGGGTTTAATCTACCGACCTTGAGGTTAACAGTTCAGTGCTTATCCTAAAGTGCCACCAGGGCTCCTTTCTGTACCACCAGAACCCTTTAAACTGTTACTGTCATTTGCTTTAGAAATGATTCCAACTCACAGCAACCCTCTATGACAGAGCGGAGTCCTGGTGTGCTGCTGTGGGCTAATGCGCTGGACTGCAAAGTCATTTGACATGCAAGGTCGGCAGTTCAAGCTCACCAGCAACTCCTCGGAAACCCTTTACAAAGGTCGCTATGAGTCAGAACCAACTCCACGGCACTTAACAACAACAAGTACCACATTACAGCCTACGCTGGAAACAGGGGACACTGATGGGTGCAGAGAGGTCGGAGAACCCGCCATGCTCACTCCTCCTGGGTACAGTGTACCCCCCAACATAGCAACAAAGCTCAAAGCTACCCAACACTCAACAGTCACCTGGGGCTATACCTTCCTGGCCTTCTCCAGGGACAGACCCAGCAGAAAGGCACTCTGGGTTGTTCTGGTAAATGAAGCTGGAAAGAACAGTTGGTGGAGAGCAGCTTTGCTCTGACACCCCCACAGAACCCACAAGAGCCACAGCCAGTTTTTAAAAGGCTTATTTAACAACAAAAACAAATCAGCTTATTTTCAGTGTGAAATGAGTTATGTTCAGACTAATCCCCTCTGGTCAGTCAGCACTCTGCAGTTATGCCAGCTGTCCCAGTCCCTGCAGACCGCCTGAGTGAAGGTTACGTCCCCTTTTTAATGACAAGAAGCAGGAATCCAGTAATGCATTCAGTGCAGTGAAGACTTAATCCCAAATATCATTTTTACTTGGGTGAGGAAAGGTAACCCGGCCGCAGATTCAATTCGACAAACATTGTCTCTGAATTGAGGTCAGCCGTTTACTTAATTGTAAAACTGCTGCTTCTCATCCAAGCTTCTGACCAGTGTTCCAGCCAGGCCTCCCTGATGAGCTTGGTTCATTGGATTTTCTGCTCCCACTCCTGGTAAGTGGAGTCAGGAGAGAGGGGCAATTGGTAGCTTGCTCCCGCAGATGAACACCCAGCAACTGCTGGCATTATGGGTCAGCGTAGGGGGTCTCACGGGCTGTGGTAGATACTGGAGGAGTCCTTTGGGAAGGAGGGCACCTGGGCTTCAGGATAAGGGTGGTGGGGGCTAGTTGACCTGACAGGAGGGTCCCTTCACTACCAGTATAGGATACTCCGAGGAGCTCACTCCGAGGCAAGGGAGAACTGAAAACCAGTTGCCATCTCAGGCTGGGGTGGTGGCAGGGCTGAGGGCTTTCCTTTCAGAGTTCTTCCTCAGGTGTTGGGTGGTGGGGACCAGTACAAGAACAGAGGCGAACACTGTAGAAGGCTACATCTTCGGGCAACAATCAGAGCCTGCCCCCAGCAGCTGGACCCTCCCAGACAGCCTCCCACTTTAGACAAAGATGTCTCCCTCCCGATCCCATTTCTCCAGCCTTACCAATGAGCAGTGCTGTGTTTAGACAGCCAACAATGAGAGAAGAGGCTGTTCACCAAGGAGACGAGAAAGGGTCTCACCAGTGTCTTCGCAATTGGCAGGTGAGACCACTGAGTGTGGCCATGCGGGCCTCCGAGGGGGAGTGATCGATCACAAATGCTGATGCCACAGCCAACAGCACTGAGATGCCAGTGATAAGTCTAGCCCTGGTCTTGACTTAGGAAATCCTTGAAACGCCACCAAAAAAAAGGTGGTTGTGGTTATGTGTCGTGGAGTCGGTTCTGACTCATAGCGACCCTGTACAGGGTTTCCGAGGCTGTAAATCTTTATGGGAGTAGAAAGCCTCATCTTTCTCCCATGGAGTGGCTGGTAGTTTCGAACTGCTGAGCTTAAGGTTCGCAGTACGATTCGTAACCACTACGCTACCAGAATTCCTTTGTTGTTGTTGTTGTTGTTGGGTGTCATCTAGTCAGTTCCAACCCATAGTGACCCTGTATAGCATGTCCAAGGAGAAGCTGGTGAGTTTGAACTGCCGGCCTTGCAGCTCAAACCGACTTTGCAGTCCAGTGCACTAACCCACAGCACCACACCAGAACTCCAGAGCTCCTTTCGGGACCATTATTCTTCCCATTTTCCAGATGAAGAAAGTGAGATACAAGGAAGTGAACTATGTTGCTTGGGGTCATAGAGCTCCAGAGAGGCAGAGCTGGGTTTGTGTCTGAACAGCCCTTCCAGAACTAACCACTCCATTATGCCACCTCATCTGATGCGTGAGGCCCTCACACAGGTAGGTGCCTCCGTGTTTGGGTTACACACTAGGTTCACCCAGGGAGCTGGACAAAACCCCCGGGCCAGTGGTGGCCTGACGGTGTGGCTGAGAGGAAGTAGAAAACGCACCTACCCATGAATCTGGCTTTTTTCTCCTGCATCCCTGTGCCCAGGCCAAGTCCAGCCTCTGGGAGAGGATCACCAGCAAATGAAGGAAGAAACCGGCACCAATCAGGAAGGGGCAGCTACGAGGACAGAGGACAGGGACCCTGGGCTTCAGGAAGACAAGAGTAACTGATGGGGCAGACACTGATACCTATCAGAGGGTTTCTTACCCTCTGTGCCCCTCACCTCCAAGACTTTCCCATTACAACTGTAGACACCTTAGTGACAGAGGACCTATGTTCCCTCAACATGCAGCAGCCCAGGGGTCCCTCTGATCCAAATGGCAGGGGCCACACTTCTCAAGTCAGCCCTGGGCTTTTCTCTTTCCCTGAGGAAAAGAGCTAAGTCTGCCTTGGAGCTCAGCACAAGCTCGGAATTTTAATTCTGGACTTAATTCCTTGTGGGTTGAGCCGGGAGCGATCTGAGGACGGATTAGCAGCCCTGACATTCAGCCTCTAGTCTCAGAAAGTGACCTGAATCAGCACCCACCAGGCTGGTTCCTGGGGTCTTCTCTAACTTCTCACTGTGGCTTAGGTAACACTCTAGGGAATGACCCCCACCCCCCCACCGCCGGGATTTTTCATCATGTTTTAGGGAACACTACCCATCAGGAGCAAGCACTCGACTAAAGCCAAAAGAGAACATGGCGGGAATGTGAGGTCTAATACACAGAGCCATGGCTTCCTCAGATAAGAGGATTTCCTCTGTGTCCCATGCTAGGGGTTGGTACAGGACACAGCCAGGAAGTCTGAGGAGTCTGGACTTGATCTGGAAACCAAGGAGATGCTTAGCATAAAGCCCATTGGTGCTCTGAAAGAGGTCTCAGAGGGCTCTGAGCAAAGGTCGGACTGACTTGCAGGTGCCCCAGCCTGATGCTAGAGCAAGGACAAAGGCAGGTGGGACTGAGTGACTGCTGCCCTCGGGAGGGTCCCTGTAAGGAGCGAATCGTACAAAGTATGTACAACCTGGAACGTCCTATAAAGTAACACACGTCAGACCTTTCAGAGAATATTATTTCTTATCCTTAAACTAAACAAAACTCCTGATGTGACACTGTAGGATAGATACTGGACTGCTAACCACAGGGTCAGCAGTTCAAACCCACCAGCTGCTCCTCGGAAGCCTTATACAGGGTTGCTATGAGTCAGAACAGACTCCACAGCACCTAACAACAACAACAACAAACTATCTCGGCTGAAAGTGTTAGTGATAAACTTTGCAGCAGAAATCAACCTCTAATAACAACCAAACTTTTCATGCGTCATTTTTGTCTGATTGGGCTGCTGCTTGCCTCATCTGAGCCATCAGGAACTGCCTCAAACTCTTACAGTGCCCCCCACCCCATTGCAGTGGTACCTCAAGCTTTCTCACAGTAGAGTGGCCTTCCCCCACATAGTGACCAGGAGCGTACATTCCTACGTGCTCTGGACACCTAGAACTTCGGTCACCTCTCCTGCCTCCTGACCTGCTATAGCCACCAAGGCTGGGAGGCTTCAGGGGCTGGTGGGTAGAGGGCACTAACCCATGTGCCTCCGTCCATGAGGCAGCAAGAGATTGTTAGCTTCCTCCCCTGCACTGCTCTCAGCCTGGAACCTCCTCTGGGCCACTGCAGACCATGCTGTTTGGTGGTGTGTAGACTCATTAACTCATCCTTTTGCCATCTGGTATGTGAGGATTTCATTATTTTCATCACGATGAGCTCTGCATTTGATTCCCAGAACTGCTGGGACCAAGTACCATAAGCTGTGTAGATGAGAACAATAGAAATGCATTCTCTCATAGTTCTGGAGGCCAGAAGAGGTCAGTAGGTCAACTTCTCTCCAAAGGCTCTAGGGCAGGGATGGAGAACGTCCAACCCATGGCCATAATGTTGTTGTTGTTAAGTGCCATCGAGTCAGTTTCAACTCATAGTGACCCTGTAGAGGGTTTCTGAAGAGCAATTGGTGGGTTTGAACTGCCAACCTTGTGGTTTGCAATCCAGTACTGATGCTACGGCACCAGACCAGGAGTCCATGGGCCATAGAAGGCCCACAAAATCATTTGGTCTGGCCCTTCCAAGACAAACACAGTTCCAGCCATCACATTGTTGCTGTTGTTGTTGTTAGGTGTCATCGAGTCGCCACTGACTCTTAGCAACCCTATGCACAACAGAATGAAACACTGCCCGGTCCTGGGCCAGCCTCACAATTGTTGCCACACTTGGACCCATGGATGCTGCCACTCTGCCAATCCAACTTGCTGGGGGTCTTCCTCTTTTTCTCTGACCCTCCACCTTACCAAACATGATATCCTTCTCCAGCAACTGGTCCCTCCTGACAATATGTCCAAAGTATGAGAGACGAAGTTTGGCCATCCTGGCCTCCAAGGAGCACTCTGGCTGCACTCCCTCCAACACAGATCTGTTTGTTCTTTTGGCAGCCCATGGCACTTTCAATAGTCTCCTCCAACACCATAACTCAAAAGCATCAATTCTTAGTGTGAGTTAATTAAATGACCAAATGCAGCAGGCTAAATTTTCAGCTCATAGTTTTGTATGGCCCATGAATGATGTTAGAAATGTGGGCAGAAAAACACTTCACCGCCCCTGAGTGTAGATAGGGGAAGATCCTTCCGTGTCTCTTTCAGTTCCTGGAAGCTTGGCTGTACTCTGGCTTGAGGGAGCATGACTCCAGTCTCTGTGTCCATCTTCACATGGCCAGCTTCCCTCTGTGTCTCTTCTCCTCTTCTTAGAAAGACACCAGCAATGGAGAGATAAGAGTCCTGGTGGTGGTCGACTGCTAACTAAGAGGTTGGTGGATCAAAACCACCCTGCACTTCCCCAGGAAAAGGGCCTGGTGATGTGGTTCTGTGAAGAAAGAGACCCTGGGGGCAGGGGGCAGTTCTCCTCTGTCAAGTGAGGGTCACTGTGACCTAAAATCAACTCAATGGCACCTAACAACAACAAAGAGATTAGAGACCACTCTGATGACGTCCTTCTAACTTAAATAATTGCATCTGCAAAGACCCTATTTCCAAATCAGTTCCCTTTCACAGGTACCAGTGTTTAAGACTTGGACTTATCTTTTGAGGAAATATAATTTAACCTATGGCAAGACCTTAAGGAGCTTTGGTAGTGTAGTGGTTACGAATTGGGCTGCGAACCTCAAAGTCATCAGTTTGAAACTACCAGCTGTTCCACGGGAGAAAGATGAGGCTTTCTACTCCTGTAAAGATGTACAGCCTCGGAAACCCTGTACAGGGTCACTATGAGTCGGAACTGACTCCACAGCACATCACAACAACAACATAGCAAGACTTTATGGGTATGTCCTTGATGAATAGGGGGATGGAGGGCATGAGGAAGGGAGTAAAGACAGGGGGGTACAAAGTAGAGGGGTTCCTCTAATGGCTAGAGAGAGCAGGGGAGTGGCCTTTCCCAGGGATCTAGAAGGAGGGTTCCCAGTGCCCACGGAGGATTTTGGAGTGAGCTGGAAAGAGACGGTGCCATGTTCCACTCTCTGTCCACACAGAATTTTCCTCACTGCTGTGTCCCATGTAGAACTGAAGAACAGATCTGCTTTGAGCCTTTTCTAAGTTCTGTGTACTTAAACACGTAATGGTAAACATTTAGGGCAGAGCACTGTGATATGAAGTCCTAGTGTGGTACTGTGGGATAAGCACTGGATTGCTAACCACAAGGTTGGCGGTTCAAACCCACCAGCTGTTCCTCAGAAATCTTATACAGGGTTGCTGTGAATCGGAATCGACTCAACAGCACTTCACAACAACAACTGGGACTATGGAATCCTGAGTGGGTAAAACGATTAAATGCTCAACTACCAGCTTCAGACTCACCCCAAAGTATTCAGAAGAAAGGTCTACCTACCACTCTTATTCTGAAATGTCACAGCTTGAAAACCCTATGTCGCACAGTTCTACTCTGCATATGGGGTTGCTATTAGCTGGAAGCAACCCCAAAGCAATTGGCTTGGATTGCTTTTTACTGAGCATGTACCAGTTCGATGGCACTTAACAACAATCTTTAAACATCAGATCACCAGGCATTTATTCCATGACACCGCCGTTCCGATTCATAACAACCCTATATAGGGTTCCCAAGGTGTGGCTGATGAGTTTGAAAACCACTGGCCTTACAGTTCAAACCCACCTCGGGATCCAGCGCTTATTCTACAGTGCCACACCAGGACTCCATGGAACCAAATGACCATCTTGTAGTTAAATGATGATTGTAAACCGTTGGTGTCACCCAGGGACTTATGTGTAAGGGGTTGCTGCTTTTGTTAAGTGTCCTCTAGTCTATTTTGGCTGATCACAGCCCATGTGACATAACAGAACTGCTCCACAGGGTTTTCTAGGTTATAATTTTTATGGGAGCCGATTAATAGATCTTGTCTTCCTCAGAGTTTTTGGATATGTTCGAACCTCCAACCTGTGGTTAGCAGAGGAGTGTTTAACCATTGCATAAGGAACCCTGAATGAGCTGGGGGAAGAGGTAAGCAGCAGGAAGAGAGCCCCATGCCCCCTTCTCCCCCAGGCTTGGGTGCACACAGCTGGACAGAAGTATTGCAGCCAGGTTTCTGCTCCAACCTGAAGTGGCTGCTGATCTGCAGACCTGGGTCTTCGTTAGAGAGAGTCTGAAGAGGCTGCTGGCTGGCAGATGCCACATAGACAGAGAAAACGGGTGTGCAAAGCCACAGCAAAAGGAATCTGGGTTAAGCTGTCTTGGCTTAGGATCTGGGCTTCCAGCTTCATCTTGCAACCTGCAAGCAGCGCAGGAATTTGCAGCAGAAGCATCATCGGCAATAAGATGCACCAACTGCTGCCTGCCAACCTCTCAGGCTCAGCCCTCCCGGAAGGTCTAGAGAGCAAAGGACTACAACACTTTTTGGTATGTGTTATGCTGTCTCTGGTGACAGCAGGCATCTGCTTCCTACACTTTCAACACTCCGGAGAGGTGACCTAATAATGTGGGTCACCGAGTTCCAGCCTGACCCCAGGCTTGCTGCCTCTTGCATACCAGAGCTTGGCTCTGAGGCCAGATCTTTGAGGGTGGGATGGGCCTTTCCCAACTTAAGCATCTGGGTCACAGCTTTGCTATGTGTTTGTTTCTGGGCAGGCTAAGTTAAGAGTGACTAAGCTTGAAAATCATGTAAAATATAGTAGTAAACCTGTCAGTGAGACTGTTTGCCTTTCAGGACACCAGCCAAGGGTCTTCTTCAGCAGGGTATAGCCTCTCAGGCAGCCCGCCTGGAAGGTGTGTAAATCTCCTAGCTTCTTCCGAGGTCCTTGCTGATGGCAGGTCCAGCTTTATTACAGATGAAGATGCAGCACTGAGTGTGGGAAGCAGGAGGACCGAAGATTAAAATTACCTAATGACTGAGACATGTCATTCTTGGAAGGTCTTTCTGAATCCATGGGCAGGAAATGCTGGGACTTGAAGGGTTCCCTGACTTAGCTCATTGTAATGCCTTCAGCGTCCCGAGGTCGTTTCCACATACCAAAACCGTGATGATTCATGTGTGACAGAGTAGAACTTTCCAGAGGGTCTTCTTGGCTGTCGTCCTTATGGTCAAAGTAGCCAGGCCTTTCTTCTGTGGGTGGGTGAGTTTGAACCACCAACCTTTCTGCACCACCCAAGGACGTTTTTCACACACAGAGGCCATGTTAACTTACCAGGAGTCTGAAGAGCCTGGTCACATCCCAGTTCATCTCTCTACCTCCCAACTTATTTTTCATGTATAAAATGGGAAAGATAGTATTACCTGGTCTGTACATCTCACAGGCATTTGATATTCAGAGGGTTTGAAAGAGAACAGAGCGCCAGCAACCATGAAGACTAGCAAGTTCTTGAGAATCATCCAATAAGCCTTTACCAAGTGTGCTGGGCACCAGGGCTACAAAGAAGCTACAGTCCCTGCCTCTTTGGGGCTCACACCTCTGAGGGCTGCTAGGAGGAGACACAGGTACATACCGAAAGTGTCACTGATAGCAGTAATGAAGATAGTTTCATCACCGAGCACTTTCTGTGACCCAGGCCTGAACTAAGTAGTTCACATATATTTAGTCCTTGGACACCCTTGGCAAGCAAGTACAGCTATTCCACTTTGCAGATGAGAAAAATGAGACTCAGTGGAGTGGAGTCATATGCCCTGATAGCTAAGAAGTGGCAAGTCATCTGGTTTCAAAAGCTCTCCCCTCCAGGCATTAGCCACCTTCTTCTAGACTTTCTAGCATGCATGTGTTTTAGGTCCTGTTTTCTGTTCCAGTCTTCAGCATCGGAATTGAAGGCTGTAGGCATTATTACATCCATGTATAAAGGGGATGTGTATTCAAGTGTCTTCTTGGCTGTTGCTTGTCTTGGGGTCCTGTCACACCATCAGTTGTAGGAATTTTCTTCACCCTCTGTAGTATATCTCCTCAGTTCCATCCTCAACCAGATGAACATGGTTGGAGAAGGTGACTCTCTGCTCTTCCGCTCCCTCATCTGTAACATGAAAGGGTCATCCCATTCTCCCCACCTGTGATACTGGCCATTTCTAGATGCACATCTCCCACTTAGGTGAGGAGAGGGAGGACTGCAATAGTTGTTTCAGCTCTGCTCCAAATTGGCTGTGTGACTTTAGCAAAATCACTCAACCCATCTGGGGGTCAATTTTTCCATTTGTGAATTGGAGACAGACTACATGTCTGCATTCTCCACTACCTCACCTCCTCCAGCCTTGAAGTATGGATCAAATAAGACAGAGGCTATGAAAATGGTTTGAAATGGTTATAACCATGTTATTGTTGGGTGCCATCGGGTCAATTCTAACTCATAGCAAGTCTATGTGACAGAATACAAGTGCCTCATAGAGTTTTCTAAGTTGTCATCTTTATGGGAACAGATTGCCAGGGCTGCTTCAGACTTCTGTACTGCGGAGAAGGTTCAACCTCTCTGGTGGCAGCCGAGCGCTTAACCTTTGCACTCCTTTGTTATAATGATGAGGGTGTGTCAGACCTGCTACTAATTATTGCTGGGCCAGGGTGGAAGAGGCTGTGAAGGACAGCAGGGAGCCAGCCTCAAAGCCTGTGGGTCGCCTTCAGCAGGGCTCTGTCATCAGGAGGCTAAATGTCCCTGTCAAACTCACTGGACACTCATTAAACACTGCTTCTAGGAAGTAACTAGTTGTTTTAATTATTCTAATAGCTGACAATCGTTGCATGTGTGCTAGGCACTCAGCCAAATCTTATGTTATTTCAGCAGTTCAAGGTCAAATAAGACAAACCCTGGTAATTGAAGCATCCTTTTTTCAGTCAAGATAAATCAACACCATTTATGGAAGGTGTCAAAGTTAAAAACATGAGCCAATCTAGTGGGTGACAAGCTAACGTTGCCTTGGGCATCATAGCTTTCAGCCTCAGTCGATGCATCTGAAAACCGAGGATGCATCTTCTAATCGTAAAGGGACACTGTGCGCATTTAATTGGTAGTGTTCGTGCCAGACTCAGGACATGGAAACTCTTGGGGTGCAGACGCTGGCTGAGTGGCATTGGGGTGGTTAGAAGCAGACCAGACCTAAACCACCCTGTGGTGTTCCAGGAACCACCAGAGGATGAGCAGGGTGGACCAGAGTCTCTGTTCCTCCAGGAAGCCCCACAAGTGCCGGAAGTCTTGCTCTGTGAAAGCTCTCTCTATCCACTGTCCTCTCTCCCCGCCTCTCCTCTCTTCCTTCTCTCTTTCTCTCCCCCTCCTCTCCTTCCTCTTCTCTTCTTTCCTAACTCCTGCTTCAGAGAGATGTCCTAATGATTCCAGCTATAGCCTACCTCAGCTATGACCACTCAGGCTGCCCTCCCTGGGAAAGAAAGGACAGTGACCAGGAGGGATCAGCCCAGCTGCTGATAATCAAAGACTCAGAACCCATGTGAATTTTCACCTCCGAGACTGAGGCATCTGCAGACTAAAGCCTTGGAAACCCAATGTGACACATCCAGGGTGTTGGCTGTCTCTGCTGGGAGGAAGGGATGTCTCAAAAGAAAACCCCAAAGCCAAGAGGAAGGCAAAGAAAACGGAATTGGCTTTTTGTCCTTGGCCAACAAGAGGGAGATGCTTCCTCAAATAGCTCTACCTCAAAATGCCGGAGGGGCTTGTTTACATCCAGACTCCAGATACTAACTGGAGTAAATCTGGAGTTAGGCCTGGGACTATGTATAGAACAAGGTCTTCAAGTCAACCCTATTTGGCACCTGACGCAAGTCTCCAAGAAGGAATTTGGGGTGTAAATGTGGAGTTATTAGAACACACAGATCCTAGAAATTGATCCAATTCATGCTTTTGGGCCCATAATTATCTTGGTCTCTTCTCTCCTGTGTGATAAAGCTGAGACAATAGCAATCTGAGTGAAGGGACCAGGTGACATTTGGGGCACCTTCCCCAGCCCGAGGACTTGGCAAGGTTCAGGGTTCAAAGTGGAGGCAATGGCTCCTTCCAGCTCATTTACATACATGAGTCCACCAAGCAAGCACAGCTCAATCTCCTCCCCAGCACACACCCTCTACTGCCCCCTAGGGGTTCGGATGACTAGTCTCCAGGCCCCAAGAGCCTAGCCTTTCAGGTCAGGAGGTAACCCCAATTTTGGAAGCAGCTCACTTCTCCTCTGCTCAAGTTGGATTCTTCTCTTCAGCCCAACCTTCCACCATTTGAAAGCAAGTCAACCAACCAACCAACTGGTCCAAGTCCAGTCTCCTTTCCCTGTGGTGGACCCCTGAGCAAGCTCCCTCACTGCACTAGTCTTCTCTGTGAAGTGGGGAGACAAGTGACAGCTATTTTGAAGTACTTTCAGGGAGATAAAATGAAGAGAAACTGCATCCTGAAGTAGATAGCTTCCAGAAAGACTTCCTCCTACCATCTCTCCTCCTTCATGACTTCTGGGTCCTCAAAGAAAAGGCTGCCTTCAGCTGCCCAGCAGAATCAAGCTCCTCTTTTACTCACTGGGAGCTTGTCCTACTTCTTAGAGGACTCTGTCCCAGCAGAAGTTGACTATTTTTTACCTGCTGGAATGACAGGATGGTGCTGATTGGGGGAAGACTCTCCTTCTCTGGGTTTTGGCCCCCCAAGGTAGAGATTCTCCCACAACACGTTGTGTCTCAGTTAAGGCTGTATACAGACATCTGGGTCAAGCATCATTCAATGACAAACACTTGATGGGTCCCAGTTGGCACAGGGATTGTAGAGATAAATCTTTACCTCAAGGGGACTCTCCTGGGTCAGAGCAGCATGTCTTCATACCTTGGAAGCAAAGGGCTACAGGTGTTTCCATGAGCATCTTTATGGGGAGCCATTAGGGCTCAAAGGTGGGAGTGGGTACTCCTAACAGGGGCCAAAAGGGGGAAGATGGGGGGAGTTCTGTATGAGAGGCTTTCATTTTAAGAGCTGGGGAACAGGTTTTGAGTTTGCCAGACAGAGGACTGGTGACAGCGATGGTGGGGCAGCACGAAGCACATTCTGGAAGCCACGTGTTTTCAGTGTGGTAGAGCAGAATGGTCTCCCATTTTGGGGAATGGTGAAGCCAAGGAGTGGGAAGCGGGGGCAGTTAGCTGAAGAAAACCTAAAGGATTGTGGATGCTCTGGGCAGCCCTGACTCAGGGACATGACATGACTAGAGGCAATACTCGCGTCACATGGACTAGACGGGAGGGGGGGTCCTTGAGACTTGAGGGCCACAATGGGTTGGGCATGGCCTCCAGAACTGTGAGAAAATAAATTTCTGTTTGTTAAAGTCTCCCATTGTGGTATTTCTGTTATAGCAACACCAAAGAACTAAGACGACCAGGCTCTTCCAAGTTTTGTTTCAAGTCACGTGGCCTTCTTGGCTCTTACAGGCCTTATAGACTCTTCTATATCCTCAATCAAAACAGAGATGCAGTGAGATGTCCCCTATGGAATAATTCCCTGTGCACAGTACAGACACCCATCACTACAGGCTGTTCCTCCTGCTGCAAACTGGAACACTCGTAAGCACTGGGCACGGGGCTTCCCTGCAGGGGACTCATCCGCTGAAGCCGCCCCTCAAAGATGGGTCTCTGTAACGTCTATCACCAAGGTATTCAGGTGTGCTTACAGCAGCATTCTTACCAAAAAAAGAAGAAGAAGAAACAAGCGACTCCCTGAGGTGGAAGGAATGTGGCGTCTTCCACTCTGGAGCCTTTTCTCATCCTTGACTAATAGATTGAGGATCCGTTACAGTACGAGGCAGAGCTGCGTCATCTGAAATATCTCAATCCCAGGACCAAGTTACAGAGTCAACATGAGGCCAGTCAGTAAAATCTGCCAACAATATACAAGGAGAGGAGGACACCAGTGGCTGCAGATGTCTGCCTGGTCTCCCTGGACCTCTAGCCTTGAATTAGCATTCCCAAAGTCATCTACTCACCATACTGTACCATACTGCTAAACTGTATGAAGAACGGGATTAGAAGTCAAGACGCAGGTACTTTCATGTATACTTTATATCCAGTCTAATTGATCACAATGAAAATGTGTTCTTGGAAATACTTCTTCCTTTTAAAGTGAAGGTGGGAACCGGTTGGTAGTCCCTTTTGGTAGCTGTCTTGCTGAGATGAGAGGTTGGCCATAGAGAAAATGAATCCATTCTGTACAAAGGTGACTTCAGGTGACCACACCCATGCAATCACAAGTGAGGATTTCATCTGATTTGACTGACTCTGAGGATCAGACAGTATGTGCCTCCCAGCTGCTTAGTGGCTCTGCTTTGATTTCCATTCTGCTAGTGAAGTGATTTCTTGGGCTTCCGGAGGACATTCACATAGACTTCCAGAAGCTGGAGCAAAGGAATGGACTCACTCACTCTTGAGGATGTGACCGTGAACTTCACCCCAGAAGAATGGGCTTTGCTGGACGATTCTCAGAAGAAGCTCTACAAAGATGTGATGATGGAAACCTTTGAGAACCTGAACTCAGGCTGATTATAGAGAGAAGTTTTCTGTAAATAAGGACTTCTGGTCCTCCGTGCTAGAATTTTTTCAATTCAGTGACGTTGAAGATGAGAACAATGACCAGAGACAGTGTGTGAGAAAATATATGCTAGATTGCTTCCGTGAACCTAAAGAAGGTAAAGAAAAGAAAAATATAGAAGATAATCAGTGTGAAACAACTTGTAGCTCGATTGCACATCTTACTAGACTCAGAAGAACTTCAACTGGAGTAAAGTCTTCCCATTGTCATGATTATGAAAAAACCTCCCTGGATCATACATTAAAGTATAACGTCAGCACTCATACTCATCATTCTAAGGAATGTGGAGAAACCTGCAGTTGTCCCTTTCATCGAAAACCTTATATAAGAACTCTTACTGGAAAGAAACTTTGTAAATGTGAGATTTCTGTGAAACGCTGTAGTTCCTTACCACTCACTAAGCATTTAAGAGCTCACTCTGAAAAGAGGTCTTATGAGTGTACAGAATGTGGGGAAAACTTTACATGTTCCTTAGACCTCAGTACACATATAAAAACGCACAGTAGAAAATGGCCTTATGAATGTAAGGAATGTGGGAAATCCTTTACTCGTTTTTCAAACCTCACTAGACATGTACTTTGTCATAGCGGAGAGCGACCTTTTGAATGTAAGGAATGTGGGAAGTCCTTTAGTCGTTTTTCAAATTTAACAAGACATATAAGTTCTCACAGCGGAGAGAAGCCTTATAAATGTAAGGAATGTGGGAAAACCTTTGGTCATTTATCCTATCTCAGTGTACATGTAAGAACTCATAGTGGAGAGAAACCATATGAATGTAAGGAATGTGGGAAAGCCTTTAGTCGGTCCTCATGCCTTGCTAGACATAAAAGTTGTCACAATGGAAAGAAGCCTTATGAATGTGAGCAATGTGGGAAAGCCTTTAGTCGGTCCACATACCTCACTATACACACAAGAACTCACACTGGAGAGATGCCTTTTGAATGTATGGAATGTGGGAAAGCCTTTAGACATGCCTCATCCCTCACAGTGCATACAAATATTCACAAGGGAGATAAGCCTTATGAATGTAAGGAATCTGGGAAAAGATTTGGTCGTTCCTCACACCTCACTGCACATATAAGGGCTACACTGGAGAAAGACCTCACACCTCACTAGACATATAAATTCTCACAGTGGAAAGAAGACTTACAAATATAAGGAATGCGGGAACGTCTTCAGAGCCCCATTTACAGTACATCCAGATAGGAATACTGGATTAAAGCAATATACATGTAAATAACATTTAGCTTTCATCCGTTATCTTTACTCAAACTTGTAAAGATATGTTGCTGATAAACTATAAGTATAAGGAATGCAGGAAATCTTATTTTTCCCCTGACTGTCAGTGACATTCACGCATATGAAAAAGCCTTATCTGGTTAACTAATGAAATATTAGCTAATGAAATGCAGAAGCATCACGTGAACGTAAAGTACCTGGGAACATCATGTGAAATTAATTTTGTATTGATCCTATGAATGTAAAAGATAATGAATGTCTTCAGTGTCCCTCATCCTTCAGGATGCATATGTTAGCCTGAACAGTGGAGGGACCCTGTAACTGCAAGCACTGAGAAAGCCCTCAATCGCCTAGGATATTTGTACAAAGATCATTATTTATATTAAGGAAAATCTTATCAAATGTATGAATGTGAAAATTGCCATTCCTAATCATATGCATTCATTTCTACTTTTTATTGTCTGTTAAGAACAAAAAATTTTCTTTCCGCTCCAGAATATGAATTTTGATAAATATTATTTACTTACAGTTAATTTATATAAAAATTCTCTTCATTAGAAAACTTGATCAACATGTGTTTTAAAGAGTGTGATTTTTCATGAATTAAATCAAGTTTTAGTATTTTGGTACAAAACAGTATGTTCTCATGGCAGAAATTTTTATTTTAAATAAAAATAATAGGTAAAATTTAAAAAAATAAATAAAGTGAAGGTGGGGGTTGGTGGGGATCGGGAGGTGGGGATGGGTAGTGGATGGAGTTGAGAGGTGCTTCATGCCTGAAGTAAGAGCTTCTTGTCCACCTAGCACATGCTAAGCTAACCGAGATGGGGGAGGGGTGCTGCCCAGCCCTTCCTTCTTGCCTCCAAACACTGGGTGCCTGTTGATGGAAGACTGCAACCATCTTTAACTATTTTCAACAAAATTTTACTTCCATATTATATTAGTGATATTGTTCAATGATTTCCTTATTCTGTTGGGTCACCTTTCTTTGGAATGGGCATAAATGTGAATCTCTTCCAATCAGTTGGCTAGTTAACTGTCTTTCAAATTTCTTGGTGTAGACTAGTGAGTACCTCCAGTGCTGTATCAGTTTTTCGGAAGATTCAATTTGTATTCCACCAATTTCTGGAGCCCTGTTTTTCTTGGACCTCTTCCTTCAATATCAGTTCGTAGTGGTACGGACCTCTTGAAATGGCTGAACATTGACCAGTTCTTTTTGGCAGAGCACCTCCATGTATTCCTTCCATCTTCTTTTGATGCTTCCTGTGTCTGCCAGGATTTTGTTCATGTTGTTATTCAACCATTTCTTTATATTGAGATGCAATCTATACGTAAGTGCTTCAAGTCCTTTTGATTTGCAGCAAACTTGTGTCATTTGCATTATTCAGGTTGTTAACGAGCTCTCCTCCAATCCTGATGCTGCATTCTTTTTCATATTGTCCAGTTTCAACTCATAGCGACCCTATGCATAACAGAATGAAACATTGCCCAGTCTTTCATCATCCTCAAAATTGTTGTTATATTTGATCCTATTGCTGCTACTGCTACTGGGTCAATCCATCTCATTGGG
>NW_006408521.1:47137072-47141909 GCF_000296735.1 Chrysochloris asiatica | reverse complement strand
TTATTGGAATTGCAAAATTCTTCATGTGATCTCCAGCATCTTTTCTATCACCAAGACCATATTTTCCAATTACTGAGCCTTGTTTCCAACCTTTACATTGCAATCATCAGTAATTTTCAAAGCATCTTGATTGCATGCTTGATCAATTTAAGACTGAAGATGTTGGTAGAATGCTTCAATTTCATCATAACTGGTTTTAATGGTTGGTACATAAATTTGAGTCATAGTGGTATTAACTGAGAGTATGGACATTATCTGATCACAGACAGCATTATGCTTCAAGATAGATCTTGAAATGTTCTCTTTGATGACAAATATGAATTGAATTTGTCATTCCTGGCATAGTAAACCATATGATTGTCTGATTCAAAATGGCCCAAACCAGTCCAGTTCAGCTCACTAATGCTTAGGATATTGGTCTTCATGCATTCCATTTCATTTTTGACAACTTCCAATTTTCTTAGATTCATACTTCCTACATTCTTTATTCTGATTATTAATGATTATTTGTAGCTATTACTCCTCATTTTGAGTTGGTTTATCAGCAAATGAAAGTCCCCAAAGCTCCAATCACATCATTATAATCAACTCTTCTTTGAAGAGGCATCTGTTCCCCAGTTGTATTATGAGTGCCTTCCAACCTGAGGGGCTCATCTTCTGAAACTAAATCTGACAATGTTCTGGTGTTATTCATAATGTTTTCATCTTCTGGCATATCTGACAATGTTCCAATGTTATTCATAAGGTTCTCAGTGGCTAACCATTCAGAACTAGTCCACCTCTCTTCCTTCCTAATCTATTCTATTCTGGAAGCTCCACTGAAATCTGCCCACCATGGCTGAGCCTGCTGGTATTTAAAATATGGGTGGCATAGCTTCCAGCATCACAGCAACACATAAGTCACACAGGACAACAAACTGACAGATGAGTGGTAGAGTTTGCTCTTAGAATCCTTCAGTATTGTAACCTGAGACTTGAATTTTTTTTAGTTCTTTCAGCTTGAGAAATGCTGAATGTATTCTTCCATTTTGGTTTTCTAACTCCAGGTCTTTGAACATTTCATTATAATACTTTATTTTGTCTTCTCACACAGGGATATAGGGAGATATAGTAAAGTTCATATTTTGGTTCTCATGGGTTTTTTAATTTTTTTTCTGTTTCAACTTGAACTTGTATATGAGCAATTGATGGTCTGTTCTGAAATTGACTCCTGCCTTTATTCTGACCGTCTTTGAGCTTGTCCATTGTACACTCCGTCTAGAAAAGTCCATATATTTGGTCACTGTTTATGTTGTTGAAAATTTTATTTTCAATGATTAAGTCATTGGGCTTGCAAAATCCTATCATGGAATCTCCAGGACCATTTCTGTCATCAAGATCATATTTTTCAGCTAGTGGTCCTTCTTTGTTTTCAACTTTTGCATTCAAATTGCCAGTAATTAACAATGCATTTTGATTGCAGTTTGATCAATTTTAGATTGCACACGTTGGTAAAAATCTTCAATAGCTTCATGTTTAGTATTAGTGCTTGTGTATAGATTTGAATAATGTTTGTATTAACTAGTCTTTCTTGTAGTCACATATATATTGTCCTACCATTGATTCTGTCCTGGTATGGTGCTGTGGATTAATGCACTGAACTGCAAAGTCAGTTTGATTCACAAGGTTGGCTGTTCAAGCTCACCAGCTACTCCTCGGAAACCCTATACAGGGTTGCTATGGATTGGAACCGACTTGATGGCACTTAACAACAATGACAACAACCACTGACAAAAAGATCTTGAAGTGTTCTTTTTGACAATGAATGTGACACCGTTCCTCTTCCATTTGTCATTCCAGGCATAGTAGATCATATAATTGTCTCATTCAAAATGGCAAATACCAACCAGTGTCATTACTAATTCATATGCCAAGCCTAGGATTTCAGTCTTTATGCTTTCTGTTTCATTTTTTTTCCAATCTTCCAATTTTCCTTAATTCATATTTTCTGCATTCTACTTTTGTAGCTCTTTCTCCTCTCCTTTTGAGTTGTGCTTCATCAGCAAACGAAAGCTTTACTGTATCCACATCATGAAGTTATACTCTACTTTGAGGAGGCAGCTCTTACCCAGTCAGATTTTGAGTGCCTTCCAACTTGAGGGGCTCATCTTCTGGCCTATATTACACAAGATTTTACTGATATTTGTAAGGTTTTCACTGGCCAATTTTCTCAAAAGTAGATCACCGGACCCTTCTTTCTAATCTGTCTCAGTCGGAAAGCTCCATTGAACCCTGTCCACCATAGATGACCCTGCTGGCATTTGAAATACCGATGGCATAGCGTCCAACATCATAGTAACACTCAAGCCACCACAGTACAGCACACTGACGAGTAACTGGAGGTCTCTGACCATTTCTGATCTTGTCTCTGGCTCCTAAGCATCATGAAGGCAGACAGCAGAGGTCTTTCCCTTGTCCACTCCTGCATTCCATCATAGAGCTAATGATGGAGAGAGTGCTGAAGAAACAATTGGTTGTTAGAGTCAACAGTTTGCTAGTTTTCCTGGATCTTAGTCATGACCTCATTGGTGAGTGTTGCCACAGCCCTCCCCTAACTTTCTAAAACATTCAGGGCTGTCAACATGTTGTACTATCTTGCCACCTTCCTCTCTCCCTTTTCATACTGTGCCAGCCAGTATGTATATTTAGCTCTTTTAATCTTGCTTCATAAATCATTCCTGCAAGTCAAGTCCCTGAAAAAATTTCCCCTGAACTCTCTCCAAACTGTATCTGTAATACTTATCTCCTGGGAAATGCATCAGGTCCAATGTCATCTGTCACCACCACTTTCATTACGAGGAGAAAGATGATAAGGAAATTGCTGAGAAGCAGGGAAAGGCAGGGCAGTGGCACTCAGTAGTATAGAAGACTTTGGGTCCTTTTTGTAATTTAAAGAGACTGGAACACATTGAAAGACTTCAGATGTGATTTGCTTCTTCCTGCCGGTATAATCTAGTGGTTAAGGGTATGTTTGGACTCCAGCAACTGAGTAACGAATTCTGGCTTTATCGCTTATTGGCCTTGGGATCTTGTCCAACTGACTTCACTCTCTGTGCCTCAACATTCTCAGCTGTAAAATGGGAATGATGAGTACCTTAGAGGCAGTTATGAGAATTCCGTGAGAGAATGCATGGAACGCTCTCAGCTGGTGCCTGACACTTGGTAAATGCTCAATACAGTTTAGAGGCTGGGGTGGTGTTTCCCGCAGCCTCCTCTCTATCCATTCTCTTCTTCTTCGTTGTTTTCTTTCCTTCATCATTTTTAACAGACATCTGGTTCTCAGATGTGTGCCGAAAGAATTCAAAGTAGTCATCATCATCACCTTTTTGCTGGCTTCCCTTGCAGCCAGGAGAAGTCACGTGTTCTTGACAAGGCAAAGTCTGCTGGAGTCCTGATTGTGTTCCCGGGAGCGCTTTCATCAGAAACTGAATTGGCATGTACCTATCCACCCTACTTTCCTTCCCACCTTCTCTGGTTCAGAATGTGGGTGTAATATCTGCAGCTTCAGCAGCTATATTTTGACCCTCAGCTAAATACTAGGATGGCAGCCGTACGTTCAGAATGGTGACACAAATATTTAGATTTAGAAAGAACTCTAAATCTCTTCTTTCAGATGATAATGCAGAATTGACATACCAACTCCTGACTGCCTGCCTTTGGACTTCATAAAACCAAATGAATGTGGCACTGTAGCATCAGCAATGGACTGCAAACCACAAGGTCGGCAGTTCAAACCCACCAGCTGCTCCTTGGAAACCCTATACAGGGTCGCTATGAGACAGAAGACTCGATGGCACTTACCAACAACTCTGCTTAAGTCTCTGGATTGTTATTACTAGCAGCCATACGCGTTTCCTACACATTTCCTCCTTAGAAGCAAGGATGGCAAAATGCTGTCTCTCGAACTTTGAATATGTTATCAGGGAGGGCCACGCCCTGGAGGACATCATGCTTGGTAAAGTGGAGGGTCAGCAAAAAAAGAGGATATGGGGTGGCAGCAGCCAGGGACTCAAGTGTGGCAACAATTGTGGGGTTGGCACAGGACCAGGCAGTGTTTTGTTCTGTTGTGCATAAGGTCGCTGTGAGTGGGAACCGACTTGACAGCACTTAACAACAACACACACATTTCCTAACTGCTACAGGCATTAAGCTGTTTGGGATAAAAAGCATCTCTCCGGTTAGAACTGAAGGGAAGTCTGTTTTATTCTTATACTGTGTATCCTAGAAGCTGAGGGGTTCCATGGAGCCCTCTGTTGGGCTGAAGATTGGAGGTGGAGGGCTATGGGGCCAGCCCAATGATCTTTCTCTACTCCACTTTTCTTCCAACTTAGCTTTAACATATTGTAAGGGGAAAGGTGGACCAGTTAGCTTTTATTTAAAGAACAGATTCTAGGGCAAAAAAGTAAAAGGCTTTGGAAACTGCTGTTCTTGCTCAACTCCGTGTTTCACGGATGAGCGATCTGAGGCCCCGAAGTACAAAGCCCCTTGCCCAGTCAAGCTCAGCCAGGCAGAGCCAAGAGCAGAACCCAAGTTTCCCACTCTTTCCAGAGGCCCTGCCAAGTCCTGGAACAGCCACACAAAAAAAGCCGATCCCAAGGGTTTACAATCATTGACAAAGGCCCAACCTACCAGGCCCTGCCCAGCTGCCCACTCTAGGGGGAGTTGAACAGCCCCTCCAGTTAAAACTAAGGAGCCGGAGGAGAGCCTTTCAGGATCCTGGGCAGCCAATTTGCCCTACTGCTGAGAGAAAGTTGGAAGAGGTTTCTCTTCTCTAGCTAGAGTAATTTATTAATTGTTT
>NW_006408521.1:47131781-47136972 GCF_000296735.1 Chrysochloris asiatica | reverse complement strand
TTTACATGGGAGAACATTAGTTTTACATTCATTCTATCGTATATCGTCTCATTGCCATGGTTACAATCCCCTCCATGCCTCATCAACCAACCAAAGGGTGTACCCTGCAATCCTTCCCATGTACCCCCCAGGTCTTCTGGACACAGTCGCTCTCCCTCTCTGGATCTAAAGTCTCCAGCTGCCGTTTATTTTTTTTAAAAAGCACACATATACTAGATGTGCGGTGGGAAGGGGGTGAATTGATAGTGTGAAAGCCTCAATACGTGGATTCTTTATCTCTGTTCTTTGCAAAATGCTGGCCTACCCAATGGGCAATCAGTGGCTGCTAAGTTGCAGTTGTAAACACCACCTAGTTCAAGGTCAATTCAAGAGCGGCCCAGTGGTCTATAGCAGAACACCTGTGGGAGGGGTGGCAGGGAGTGGATTTATCATGGCGCTGTCAGTAACTATTTAGAGATTCTGCCCTCAGGGATTTGCCCTGTTTGGGAACAACTGGTCAATTCAGTAGAAAACAGACACTTAAGTGGAATGACCACCAATTCCAAATACTTCATCCCAGGACTTCAACTAGAAAGGATTTTCCCCATCCCTTCATTCCATCTATCTGTGTGTCCATTTGTTTATCCATCTATCCATTCATCCACCCATTCATTCAAGAAGTAACTCTTGAGCGCCTACTGGTGTCCCTGACACTGACCAGGAGGCTAGGCAAGATCCCCACTTAGAGCTTATTTGGAGGGATGGGGGAAGATTGAGAACAGACAAGGAACCAAGTAGATAAGCAATGGCGTTTCTATCAAGGTGACTGCTCAGCAGGGAAAACAGCCCAAAGGAGGCTGCCCTACGCCCCCTATTAGTGGCAGCCTGGACAATGCAGACCGACTCCAGGGCTCTGACTTAGAGCCAACGTAACCACAGCTTTGGAGTCCTGGTGTGTTGCTGTAGGTTAATGCGCCACACTGCAAAGCCGTTTGAACTGCAAGGTCAGCAGGTCAAGCTCACCAGCTGCTCCTCGGAAGCCCTATACAGGGTCGCTATGGGTCGGAATTGACTCGACTGCACAACAACAACCACGGTTTTGTTCACTATCAGATGCCAGGCCCACATTAAATGCGTTACATGGATTCTTATGTTTTAACTTTCCATGGAAACATAGCTTCCTTCCCTACCCTCACTCCCAAGTACCCATTGGAAAAGTGCCCCACAAACTCTCAAAGAAGCCCAAATATTGGGACGAGCTTAGCATTCATTCCTTTGGTTTTTGAGTGATGGGCAAGGCCTAAGCCTGCTTATAGACTTCCACTTGTAAACTGCAAAGGTTTCAGGACAGCCGTCTGATCCAAAATAAAGATAATTGCCTATTGTGAAACTTGGGAAACTGAGGAATGGATGTCTTCAATAGCTCAGGGATGAAGTAAGGTACAGACTTGCAAGGTAGTTTAGAATGAGTGGACCTAAAAAACAATATTCCAGTGAAAGAAGCCAGACCCCAAAGGCCACACGTCGTATAGTTTCATGTATACAAAATACCCATAGAGACAGAAGTAGGGGCAGGGCCAGAGGGAAATGGGGACTAGATGCTAAGAGGGGATTGGGTTTTTTAGGGGCGATGGAACATTCTGAAATTAGATAGTGGAGAACTTTGTACAACTTTGTAAATATGCTAAGAACACTGAAGCGCACTTTAAAAGGGTGAAGATTGCTTAATTATATTGAATTATGTCTCAAAATAAATTGAGTGGATAGAATGGAAGCAGCAACATTAGATTAGTTTTTTTATTTTTTATTTTTTTGAGACACTTAGCACAGATGCCAAAGAAGAAGTCATTCTAGAGGTGGGGTGACCCCTAGCAGGTCCAAAGGAAGGCTCTTTAAAGGTGAGAAATCCTGACTTCAGAGGGAAGGTGCTTGTAGTAAGCAGAAGAATGACAACCCCCACCCCCAAGATGTCCTGGTCCTAATCCCCAGAACCTGTGAAGATGTTACCTTGAATGGCAAAGATTGTAGCTGGAATGAAGGTTGCTAATTAGCTGACCTTCAGTTAAAGATGGTCCTGCATGACTCAGGTGGGTCCAATATAATTCAGGTGGGTCCTTAGAAGTGGAAGAGTCGGAGTCACAGAGATATAGAATGAGAAGGACTTGACCAGCCACTACTGCCTGCAGAGATGAAGACAGGAGCCATGAGTTGAATAATGTGGGTGGCTTTTGGAAGCCAGAAGACAAGGAAATTGATTCTCTTCTAGAGCCCTGGAAGGTAACACAATCCTGAGACACCTTGATTTTAGCCTTATGGGATTTGTGTCTGGCTTCTGAGCTACAAGATAACAAAATATGTGATGCATTCAACTCTTTTGTTGTAAGTGGTGATTTGTTAGAGCAGTCACAGAAACTAACCTAGCATGCTATTCCAACAACAGGGACGATTAAAAATAGGGAGGGAACTGAATGGGTATGAGATTGTGGTATGTAGAAAGAATGTTGGTCCAAGGACCAACTGATGTGTGAACCCCAACATTACCACTAAGTTGATTGTGGACCACAGGCGAGTCATCCCTTCCCTCTTTGAACCGCATATTCCCACTTGTGAAATGGGAATGTGGTAGGGGGTGACCTCTAAGGTCTCTCTCAGCTCTGGCCCCTTGACTCCCTGGATTGGCCCCTTGATTTTTGCAGCTGCGGTCATGGGAGCAATGCATGCTGGGTCCCCGCGTGCCAGGTCCCATAGGGACTGCTAGTCTGATCTTTATTTGACACTAAGTCTGGGAGACTGCCCTGCCAGAGAATGATGGCAAAGTAAGTTCAACTAACTGCCTGAGAGGATTTATATCACCTGTCATAACCATCAGCTCTGTGTATATCCAGCCCCGCCTCCCGTAATTCCCCCTTCGAGTTAAGCATTGAAACCATCCACTGGCAGGGACGCGCTGCACGCCACAATCTACCCTCTCCCCCCATTGGCAGACATTGCTAATGAGTTTTGGCTTCAGAATCCTCGTCAACATAG
This sequence comes from Chrysochloris asiatica, assembly GCF_000296735.1. Lineage (NCBI taxonomy): Eukaryota > Metazoa > Chordata > Mammalia > Afrosoricida > Chrysochloridae > Chrysochloris > Chrysochloris asiatica. Next base: position 47,133,966 of record NW_006408521.1, on the reverse strand, counting down.
TGTTCCACAAAGTCACTGCCAAGTGAACAGACTGGCATATTAGGTGACATCTGTAGATGCTTGCTTGGGTTGAAGGATGGCTGTTTCATAAGTACCTTGGGATTAGGTGAGAAGTGGCTTCAATCATGGACAGTAAACTGCTCACCAATGTCCTGGTCAAGGTTCCCAGTAATAAACCATAGAAACCAACTCTGGCTCCCTGAGCAGGCAACACTGAACCCCTACTGAAAGGATACTGGGTTGTTCACAAAATGGGACAAAAAGCTAGAGAAAAGAGGCAGGACCCATGGAGGTTAACCAGTAAAAACAAGCCAAGTTCATGCCAGAGGGAAACTTGATTGAGACATCACTGCTGGCAACACCACAGCTGGACGCTCTCCACCATGGCCACTGCTTTGGAAACTCAGCAGTTACTGCCCTGGATATCCTGGGAGTGCACCTTTCTGGAGGCTTAAACTCCCTGGCTGAGTTAGGTTATGTGCTGCCCTCTGGTGGCTCAAGAGCAGACAGGCTGCCTCTGCCCCACTCCAACTTCGTCTATGAGCTGGGGGCCTGCTTCCCATGTTAACCCATCTGTAGGAGACTATGCCCAAAAAGCAAGTGGGTTCACATGCTTCTTGTTGTTGTTGTGTGCCAATGAGTCAATTCTGACTCATAGCGATCCTGTAGGGTTTTCAAGAAATGGCTGGTGAGCTTGAACTTCCAGTCTCACAGTTAGCAGTACAGTGCTTATCCTATACCAGGACTCCCCATGAAAAGGGTGTAAGGAACATTCTGGAATGTTCCTGCTATAAAAGACTTTTGCAATCTACTAGTTCAACACAATTCATTCAGAAACTCTGAGGGGCTGGTTAGCATCCCCCGGAGACTAGACCACAGGCCTCCTGGCTCTCCCCTCCAGGGTTCTTTCTGCTCCAGAGGACCAACATAGGAGGTGGATGTTGGTTCTATGGTAACCAAAGTCCTCACTTTTCCAGGACTGCTGAATTTTCCTGAGATGTATGCTTTTCTATGAAGGGAGGGATAGCAGCTCTGTATTAATTTTGATACCTTTGTAAACATTACTTTCAGACAAATACATTTACAACTCAGAAGACTAAAGTTTTTGCCATGTTCTGTATTCTCATAGGTTATTCCTGAGAATCTGCTTGTCTGTGGAGTTCTGTCTGAACTGCACACTGAGAGTCTGGGCAGAGGAGCAGGAGGGGGCATCACACCTGGACTGGGAGAGGCTTGGGTCGTGGACAGGAGGCAGGAAGAGGTGACAGCTGGAACTTCTAGAAGCTTCATTCTTTTCAGCATGCTGGCTCAGAAGGCCTGCATCTTGGCTGGACAGGGCAATTAGCAGCTCCCCAAGATCCTAATGAGTCCTTTGCTTGAGGCTGAAGCTGCCCACAGAGTTCCCAAGGGAATATCTTCCTGGAGGCTAATTCCTCAGAAGTGGCTTCCCATGGGCACACCTCTCACAAGACTACTGGATTTAGCCAATTGGTTGGAAATGGGAAATTCTGCATCTAAAGTCAGGGTCTGTAATTTGTGAGGAGAGACCAGGATCACAGTTCAGCCCTAACTCCAGCACCCAGGAAGGTGCCCCGGACACTACCCCTCTGGTGAAGGTCAGAGATACTGCTTCCCTAACCCGGTTTCCACAAAAGGCCCATCAATGCTTTGTACTTGGTTTACTCAGGGTTGAAAATAATTCCCCAAGCAACCAAAGGTAGTGGTTTCATACATAGCAGGGAGCCAAAACTCTGTTCTTAAAAAGAGAGAGAGGAAAACAGGGAAGGAAAGAGGGTTGGAGGAAGGGAGGGAGACCAAAAGAAAGATCAAACCTATTACCTTCAGTTGTCAAGCACATTGTGACTCCAAGTGAGCCCATGTGTCTTAGGGTCAAACTGTGCCCTGTAAGGTTATCAAGGATGTGATCTTTCAGAAATGGATCGCCAGACCTTTGTTCCCAGGTGCCTCTAGTTGGATTCCAGGGAGTCTCTGGTTGGTACCGTTTGATTGGTAGCCAAGTGTTTAACTATTTGTGTCACCCAGGAGTTTGTTGTTGCTGCTATTGTTGTTGTTAAGTGCCGTCGAGTTAGTTCTGACTCAGTGACTCTGTAGAGGGTTTCCAAGGAGTGGATTATTATATGTCACCAAGACATATAATAATCATGCTCTTCAAAATCAAAGATAA
>NW_006408521.1:47095127-47128625 GCF_000296735.1 Chrysochloris asiatica | reverse complement strand
CAATAGATCCATTTTGAAAGAAGTGCAGCCAGAGTGCTCCTTGGAGGCCAAGATGGCCAAACTTCATCTCTCATACTTTGGACATATTGTCAGGTGTGACCAGTCACTGGAGAAGGATATCATGTTTGGTAAGGTGGAGGGTCAGAAAAAGAGGAAGACCCCCATCAAGATGGATTGGCCAAGTGGCAGCATTGATGGACTCAAGCGAGGCAACAGTAGTGAGGTTGGCCCAGGATCAGGCAGCATTTCGTTTTGCTGTACATAAGGTCGCTATGGGTCGGTACTAACAACAACAACAGCAGCTAAAAAATAAACGAATGCAATAAGAAAAAGGAGAACAGAGGGGGAGAGAGAGAGAAAAAAAAAAAAAAACATGGGAGAGAAAAATAAGAAAGAAAGAAGATAGAAAAAGAACTCAACACAATTAGGAAGAGGGTTGAGTAAAAGCTAAAGAGACCGGAGAGTAGTAAAGAAAAATCAAGAAAAAAAATAAGAAAGAAGCAGCCATTGGGGGTTGGGGGGAGAAAGGCAGAAAAAAAGAAAAGTGGAGATAGAAAAGATAAGACACAAGGAAAGGTAAAGAGAGGAAGGGGAAAAAAGAACAAACAAAAACACTGAAAGGGGGAAAACCAGGGTTATGTGACAAATCCAGAGAGAAGTAAAGTCCGGGGCCTTCTGCTCGCCAAGGAGCTCACATGGTGGCTGGGTAAGAGATGGGGTGGTGGTGCTCTCAGCACTCAGTGGAATTCTTATAGGCCTAGGTGTTGTTGGTTGTAGGCACTCAATTCTGTTGACCTTGTTTCACTCTGGGTTTGTCTACGTAACATCTCTGTCTACTATTGGAGCTTCTGTGACTAGTATCTCTGTCTCCTCTCGGAGGTTCCATGACGCTCCCTTCCCATGCTCTTCACCTGGGAAAGCTGCTTGTTTTGTCTCAAGATGACCACACTGCACCAGGTTGACTAGTAGGGCCCCTCTAGTTTGTAAGTCTCCTCATTCATTGTGTGTATTCAGTTTATCCTTCCCTTCAGTGTTCCCTTTATTTCTTCATCCCTTTGTTTGCTACTCTGGCATCCCAGGTAGTTATCTGTGTCTGTTTCACTTGGTTTCATGGTTCTTTGCTATAGGAGGATGGCATGGTGTGTGTTACTAGGTTGCCTTCTTGGGCCATATCCCATTGCTCTCCTTTACTAATGCTTAACAAGGTCTCTGACTCTTTCTCAACACAACACTCCAGGCATTCACTATTGCACTGATTGAAGTTGACATGGAAGACAACATGGAAGTCAAGGACATGCCGTCCTTTGTTCCGGATTCGATTCCTATTATTAAGATCTTTTCCAAAAATCCAGGCTTTTCATTTCTTAAAACATACACACAAAGTGCTTCTTTTTTTTCCTTTTCAAACAAAAATAAATAAAGTGTAATCCCCAAGGAAGATGAAATGGCAGACTCTCTCACCTTCCAAATTGGATTGATATTGGAAACAGAAGCTGATTACGGTGGTGAGCCAATGCTAGCATTCTAAAAGAAAATAGCAATGCGCAAGAATAGTCACATGGCATCTCATTAAGGAGAGAATCTGTCTACCTTGACATATTTCCCTCCACGAAGAACTCCATTTCAAGGTGAGGCAAGCCCAAACTTGTTTACGGGAATGAATGGAAGTTGAGTTAGCTGACCCCTATCTGCCTCTGTGCTCACCACCCCCCTCCCTCAGATTCCTGTGAGTCATTCTCCTGGCCACACTGCTTTTTAGGAAATTGGAAAAACACATTTTAACTATTCCACAAAAGTCCTCAAGGAAATATGGGAAAACACTTAAAGCAACCTGTAGTCTTAAAATGGCTTTCCGGGCTCTGATTATGAAGGACGCAAGGGTAACAGCAGCTAGCTCCATTTCTGAGCCTCCTCCAGGTTCTACCCCTGCCCCAGTGGAAGCTCACAAGAGCCTGAAAACAAACAGTGGAAGTTGGAGACACCAACTACGTGGTGAAAAGGCCACAGGTGTGGAATAAAGTGAGTTGGGTCCAAGTCTGAGTGACGCTATTTATTATTTACTGGGTAGCCTAAACCCTGGCATCTCTGAGCCCATGCCATCTGTGAGGTGGGCATTAACAAAGATGGGCTGGGGTCAGCTGGGCAGAGCAAAGGCGGGGAGGGATGTGAGATGAGAGCTCTCTCCTTTCAGCTTTGCCAGGAGCTACGGCAGAACATGGAACAGAATAATCAGACCGTTAGCTTTCCAGCTTTTTTAAATATGGAAAATTCCAGCCTGTGGAGCTTCCTGGAGGGGATCAAGTCTCAGTGATTTGGATAATCATGTTCATGTAGCCAAGCTTAGAAAAACAAGTTAAACAGTAATTTGTTGTTGTTGTTGTTGTTAAGTACCGTGGAGTCGATTCCGACTCATAGTGACCCTGCATAGGGTTTCCAAGGCTGTAAATCTTTATGGGAGCAGAATGCTTCATCTTTCTCCTGTGGAACCACTGGTAGTTTCGAACCGCTGACCTTGAGGTTAGCAGCCCGATTCGTAACCACTACGCTACCATAGCTAACCATTAATCCACTCTATGCAAACTCATGAACTAAGTGTTTTATAAACAATCCTATGAAATAAGTATGTGATATTACTGTTCTCATGTTACATATGAAGAAACTGAGGCACAGAGAGGTTAAGTGGCTTACCATAGCATGCCTACCTAGCAAGTAGCAGACCTCTAGAAAACCTAGCCTAAGACATTCACTAAAATGTGGCAGAGCTGAAATCTGAATCCATGTATATCTGATCCCAAAGTGTAACTCCAGCAAAATTCAAGTGCTAGGGCAAGAAGAAGGCAAAAGAAAGTATAGCAAAGGGTAGGGAACATGGTCCCTGACCCCTGGGTCTTCTCAGTTCATGAAGGATACCTTAGTGCACTCATAGAAACTGGGACTGCTTATAGGTGCTAATATGTGGTCTTTTGTGACCAGAATCTTTCACTTGGTATAATGTTGTCACTGACTCCTCCTCTAGGACTTGCCTTGGCTGAAGAAAGCCACCTCACCCAAAGACCTGCCCTCTTCCAGGGCAGCTGCATCCAGTGACTGGTATTAAAGGCACAGTCCTCACTCGACTTTGAGGGACATCCCAGCTCCAGAGCTCCCAGAGATTGACTTGAGATCTTTGTTGCAGTTCAAATCCCCTCTCTGCTTACTCATGATGAGGGTGACTTTAAGAGCACTCCCCAGTGAATTTCTTGACTGTAAAGCTCTCTCTCTTAGAGTCTGTGTCCTAGGGAACTGAACCTGCAGCCCAGTCTAATGGGGAGGACAGACTCTCCCACAAGACCAGAAACCATTCCAAGCTACATAGTAAGTACACCAGGAAGGGCCTGAGTATTTAAAGAGCCTTCCTGGAAAAGGTAAAGATTACACAGAACCTTGAAAGACAGGGAGGATTAAAATAGTATTTGACCATAAACATGAATGAAGTATTGATACATGTTACAAATTAAATGAACTTCGACAACACTATGCTAAGTGAAAGAATCTGGTCCCAAAAGACCACATATGATTCTATTCACATGAAATGTCCAGAACAAGTACATCTCTAGAGACACAAAGTTGATAGTGATTGCTTAGGGTTAGGGATTGTGAAGCATTAAGAAAGTAAGAGAGTACAGGATTTCTTTTCAAAGTGATGAACATGTTCTAAAATTGACTGTCAGGATGATTGTACATCTATTTACACTTGCATTGTATACTTCAAATGGGTAAATGGTATAGGATTTGAGCTACATAGCTCAATCAAGTTTGTTTGTTTTAATGATGTTGCTGTTGTTGTTAAGTGCCGTGGAGTCGGTTCCGACCCATAGTGACCCTGAAAAGGGTTTCCAAGGCTGTAAATCTTTACGGGAGCAGAAAGCCTCATCTTTCTCCTGCGGAACAGCTGGTAGTTTCAAATGGCTAAGCTTATGATTCATAGCCCGATTCGTAACCACTATGCTACCAGAGCTCCTTATAGATGGGGAGACTGTGGACAGAGAGACAGGAGGATAAGAGAATTGCAAGAGCGGCACAAACATGAACAAAAATGTGTAGTCAAGGTGAGCGTGGATCTGAGTGGTGTGTGTGTGTGTGTGTGTGAGAGAGAGAGAGAGAGAGAGAGGGGGAGGGAAAGAGAGAGAGGAAGTAAAAACAGCAAAGGCAAACAAGGCTGGGAGGCTACTCAGAGAAAACCAAAATTCACTGCCATCGAATCGATTCCAACTCGTAGCCACCCTCCAGGACAGAGGAGAACTGCTTCATAAGGTTTCCAAGGCTGTAAATCTTTACAGAAGCAGATTGCCTCAGCTTTCTCCCATGGAGAAGCTAATGGGTTCAAACCACTGACCATTCATTTAATAGCACAATGTTAACGCATGTATCACCAGGGTTCCTTTTGGTCAGATAAGCAGGGAGTAGTTTGACCTGGTAGATCTGGGCAAAAGTGAGAAATGTCCCGTTACTGAATAATGAAGTATTAAGAAGAATTACAGTTTACAGCCAACAAATCAGTGAAGAAAGGAGGGTGGGTATAGTAGGGAAGCCCAAAGGGTCACTATGAGCTCTTGAGTTATTCAGGCATAGGAGCTAGGATGGCGTCTTTGTTGTTACCTGATTTAACGCTCATGTACATATACACACAATGTGGTGCTAAATGCCCTTTTCTGTTGTTCTCCATTTGGTGGGTTCATCTCTACCTCTCTCCAGCTCACCTGTCTCACATGCTCTGTCAACCACATTGATATTCACTACCTATCAAGTCCTGTTTGTAAGGTTGTAAGAGTTTGCCTGGAGATGGTGGAGAATTCAGAAGAGTGTCCAACCTCCTTCATAAATCTCATCACTTACCTCAAGGGCACTTTGTCTCTTCTCCACCAAAGCTGGAATTTGTGTAAGGATTTCGTTTCGTGTAAAGATGAAAGTAAGCACTCCTTTCCTCTAAGGCTTACCCATCTGCCCTATGAGACTTCACTGCTTCCATGAGGGTTGATTCTGGATCCAAGCAAAACGAAGTCTCAGACAACTTCAATCCTTTCTCCATTTATCATGATGTATTTATTGGTCCAGTTGTGAGGATTTCTGTTTTCATTACATTGAGGTTCATTCCATATGGAAGGCTGTGGTCTTTGATCTTCATCAGTAAGTATTTTAAGTCCTCTTCACTTTCAGCAAGCAAGACTGCATCATTTGCATACTGCAGGTTGTTAATGAGTCTTCCTCCAATCCTGATGCCATGTTATTCTTCATATAATCTAGCTTTTCAAATTATTTGCTCAGCATACAGATTGAATAAGTATGGTAAAAGGATACAAGCCTGACACACACCTTTCCTGATTTTAAACCATTTAATATCCCTTTGTTCTGTTCAAACAGTTGCCTCTTGGTCTATGTATAGTTTCTTCATGAGCACAATTAAATGTTCTGGAACATCCATTCCTCATGATGCTATCCATAGTTTGTAATGATCCATACAGTCAAAGCCTTTGCATAGTCAATAAACCACAAGTAAACATCTTCCTAATATTCTCTTTCAGCCAAGATCCATCTGACATCAGCAATGATACTCCTAGTTCCACATCCTCTTATGAACCAGGCTTGAATTTATGGCAGTTCCCTGTCTATGTACCATTGGCAACCATATCTTCAGCAACACTTTTACTTGCATGTGATATTAATGATATTTTTCGATGATTTCCACATTCTATTGGGTCACCTTTCTCTGGGATGGGCACAAATATGGATCTCATCCAATAGGTTGTCCAGGTAGCTGTTTTCCAAATTTCTTGACATCAATGAGTGATCAACTCCAGGGATGCATCAGTTTTTGAAAATTTTCAATGTTTTCTCCATCAATTCCTGGAGTCTTGTCTTTCACCAGGCCCTTTAGCACAGGTTGGACTTCTACCTTCAGTACCATCAGTTCTTGATCATACGCTGTGGTGCTGGTGGTTGTATGTAACCGACTTGGTTCTGACTCATAACAACCTTGTGTAGAGTTTCCAAAGCTGTAAATCTTTATAGGATCAGAAAGCCTCATCTTTCCTATGGAATAACTGATAGATTCAAATACTGACCTTGCGGTTCAAAGCCCAGTTTTTACTCCACTACACTGCATGGTCTCCGTTGATCATCTGCTACGTCTTGAAACTGTTGAACTTGATCAACCCTTTCTTTTTGGTACAGTGATTCTGTGTATTCCTTCCATCTTCTTTTGATGCTTTCTGCATGATTCAATATTTTGTCCATGGTGGTGGTGGTTATGAGCCATGGAGTCAGTTCTGACTCATAGAGATCCTATACAGGATTTCCAAGGCTGTAAATCTTTACAGGAGCAGAAAGACTCATCTTTCTCCCATGGAACAGCTGGTAGTTTTGAACTTCTGACACTGAGATCAGCAGCCAGATTCGTAACCACTACGCTACCAGAGCTCCTTATTTTGCCTATGGTGGTGGCTGTGTGCTGGTAGTTTTGAACTGCTGACCTTGTGGTTAGCAGCCTGATTCATAACCACTACGCTACCAGAGCTCCTTATTTTGCCTATAGAATCCTTCAATATTGCAAGTGGAGGCTTGAATTTTTTCTTCAGTTCTTTCAGTTTGAGAAATGCTGAGCGTGGTCTTCCCTTTTGGTTTTCTAACTCCAGGTCTTGGCACATTTCATTATAATACTTGACTGCCTTCTTGAGCTAGCCTTTGGAATGTTCTATTCAGCTCTTTTTACTTCCTCATTTCTTCCATTCACTTTAGCTGTCCTACACTTAACAGCATATTTCAGATTCTCTTCTAACATCCACTTTTGTCCTTTCTTTCTTATCTATCTTGAGAGATAATTGCCATCAAGTTGCCTTTAACCCATGACAACCTTTTGTGGAGCTGAATGAGACGTTGCCTGGTTCTGCGTCAATCTCATGTTTGATAGCAATTCGAGTTCATTAGTGTGGCTATTGTGCTGATCCATCACCCCAAGGTCTCCCATGCCCCTGTTGGCACTCTACTTCTCCAAACACAATGTCCTTCTCCAGCAATCGATCCCCTCTGATGATGCGTCCAAAGCAAGAGGACCAGACACCTTTCTGTTTTGACCCATAGAGTTTTCTTCACTGGTTAACTTTTGAAAGTAGATCATGGAGTGGTTCTTCCTAGTCTATCTTATCCTGGAAACTCTGCTAAAACCTATTTATCATGGACGATCCTGTTTGCTGGAATGTCAATAGCATGGCTTCCGTGTCATAACAGTAGTAAGATAGGGTAGTGTACTTGGCTATTAAGTGAAAGTTTGAAGGTTTGAGTCCACCTGGAGGTACCTCAGAAGGAAGGCTTTGGGGTGTACTTCCAAAAATCTCAGTCACTGAAAACCCTAGAGCACACAGTTCTACTCTGACACACGAGGAGTCTCCATGAGGCAGAGTTAACTTCAGGCAGGGCACTTCGTTTCCCACATCGTCACCATGAAAAAGCTCCATGTTCATGCAACAACCACTGACACCAGGAGCTAAATGTTGGCCAAGGACTTCAGCAAATCAGTCCCTACCTCAACCTGAAGGCCAGTCCCCTGGTTTCATTTCATGGGAACTCTAGTGGCCTGGGTTCAGGGTCTAGTATCACTGTTCCAAGTACCTTCCATTTGGCTGCAGAAAGTCATGAGCTCCAGACATAAACTCCTGAGGGCAGGGACCAAGTCTGTTTCTGTTTATTTCCAGCATCTCGAGAGTAGGTAGACAATAAATAAATAACAGATCAATTCATTGTTGTTGAAAATACACACAGCAAAACACAGCCCAACTCAACAATTCCTACCTGTACATCTAGCACAGTGACATTGATTATAGTCTTCAAATGTGCAGCATCCTCACACACACACTCTCTGATTTGGTCTTCCTATACTGACATTAACTCACTTCTCCTGAGGCTTCCTATCTAACCCTTTCTATTTGCTACTATCAATTTGATTCCGTGTAGATAGGTCTTTAGAAGAACACAGTGCTCACAGAAGATAGACTGTTGTTTAGGCCCTAGGAGATAGTTTTGATTGAAAATCTCAGATTTGAAGATAATCTTAAGGGAAAAGTTTGCTTCACCAGCCCACAGTTCTGACACAGAGATTTGGACACAGCCCAATGTGGCCATGGAAAGAATACTTGATACTGTCAGGAAGTGCCCTAACTTTGTACCTGCCCCGTCTGATTTTCTCTCAGCCCAGCCTTGGGTGATCTTGGATGAGCCTGCTAGGCCTTCTGCGTAAAGGTGAAAGGAAATAACACCACAGCAGTTTAAAGGCATGAGAGCACTTAATCCAAGGTCCCTAAAACTCTACCTCAATGCCACTGTGTCTAGCCCTCGCCCATTTCTATTTCCTTCCACATTGTGTGGTTGTTCGATAACACTTTTTTTTTTTTTTTTTCGTTTCTATTTTTATTCAAAGGAGCTCTGGTAGCGTAGTAGTTATGAATCAGGCTGCAAACCACAAGGTCAGCAGTTCAAAACAACCAGCTTTTCCTTGGGAGAAAGATGAGGCTTTCTGCTCCCATAAAGATTTACAGCCTCGGAAACCCTGTTCAGGGTCACTATGAGTTGGAACCAACTCGATGGCACTTAACAACAACAACAAATTTTTATTCAAGGTACAGATTCTCCTACTCTAAAGAATCAGCTAGTTCTGTCCAGATTTTCTCCCAATTTCCCCACTTAAGCTCTGCTTTTAATCTGTTTGATACACCTGCAATGGTGTGTCCTCAGGAAGGGAATTAGTCAGCCAATTGTTGTTGTTGTTAAATATCGTTGAGTTGGTTCCGACTCATAGCAACCCTGTCTAGGGTTTCAGAGGAGCAGCTAGTGGGTTTGAACCACTGACTGCGATTCAAACTAAGCTTGCAGTCCAGTGCTTATCCTCCAGCAGCACACCAAGAACTTCAATCAGACAACAGAGATGTTCTAAGCCGCTGTAGGGTAAGCATGGACTGCTAACAGGGAGGTCTGCAGTTCAAACACCCCAGTTGGTTCTTGGAATCCCTCGCTGTGAGTTGGAACCTACTCGACGGCACTTAATAACAAAGAACAATAGCCTGTTTTGATTCTTCACCCATCCCTGCTAGACCAGACCCAGAACAACTCAATGGAGCGATTCAGAGCAGGAACCAGAGAACCCAACTCTCTAGATAGGTAACGGCTGCACAGTCTGCTTTTGAGCCACATAACCTTCCCATTCCACTTGATGGAATGGCTCTGCCTGGGCTGAGAAGAGGTTCAATTATCATAGCAGATCAGTACTGACATCCAGTGGTCACAGAGAACTATCAGCTTGAAGTGCACACTCCATCTCTCTCTTCCCGGAAGCCAGTGGGTTTTCACCCAGAGGCCAAATAACCTAAGTAAGACCTTGCCTGTTTGCAGGACACCCCGGTGCTGTCTGAATGCTCACCCCACAGTCATAAGAAGGAATGGAGGACATCACCGGTAATACAGTAAGCACCTACAGAATAAAATATGAGTGGCTATGTGGCCTCCTACAAAACACACTGCACTTACTTAAAGTTGTTGTTGTTAATTACCGTTAAATCGGTTCCAACTCATAGCAACCATGTATAGGGTTTCCAAGGAAAGGCTGATGAGTTTGAACCACTGATCTTGAGGTTCTAACTGACCTTGCATTAGAAACCTTAATTCAAGACCTGATATATATATATGCTGCCTTGAGATGTCTCATAAACTTTCTTAGTGTCTTAGTTTCCTCATCTTTGGAGCCTATTTCCTGCTCAGCCAGCCTCAGAGGATTGTGGGAAAAGTCAAAAGGGAATGGATGCAAAAGCATTTTGCAAACTGTAAAGTAGAGGGTCAACAAAAAAGAGGAAGACCCTCAACAAAATGAATTGACACAGTGGCTGCCACAATGGGTTCAAATAGAGGAAAAATTGTGAGATTAGCACAGAACCCAGCAGTGGTTTGTTCCATTGTGTGTAGGGTCACTGTGAATTGGAACCAACTCAGCATCTCTAACAACAAAATGTTGCACAGCCAGGGTTGCTAGAATGATGGTGATTGACAAGGTGGGGCAAAGTGGAGCTGGTGAGGAGACCTGTGGTTAATGACTCTAGGGCTGGCCCAGATAACAGCTAACACTTCCAATTCCAATTTCACTCAAGCCTCAGAAACTCAGCCTTGGATTGTCAGTGTGAGCTCAACAAAGAGAAGCATTATTTTCCAATGACTTGCATCTCTGAAGTAAGCATCGGTGAGTAACCGCAAGAGCCATCTAACTTAAAAAATTACTTATCAAATAGATTTCAAAAAGTAGAATCATAACCCAAAAGAAAAACATGAGTTATGATTCACTCTTGCATTCAAGGAAGCTATTATGATATCAAGGAGCCCTAGTTGCACAATGGTTAAAGTGCTCGGACACTAACCAAAAGGCTGGAGGTTCGAACCCACAAGCCATTCCATGGGAGAAAATGGTGGCAATCAACTTCCATAAAGACTACAACCTCGGAAACCCTATGAGACAGTTCTAGTCTGCCTTATAGGTGTGATATGAGTAAGAATCAACTATATGACAGTGGATTTGATAGTTGGTTTTGATATTGTTAATATTAGATGGCGTAGACTACACACGTTTTTATTTCTCTGTAAGTTTTTTGGGTTGTTTATTTATTTATTTATTTATATGTGACCTAAGGTTTTGCCTAGGAAAACTATTCCTAGAAAGTGGTTCTAAATGAAATTAACAGGATGACCAGGAATGGAGAAGCAATCTGTAGATAAAAGAGAAAATGTAGAGATCATTTTGGAGACTCAATTAACAACATTCTTGGCTCTTTCAATTTGCGCCTTCAGATTTCCTAAGTTACTGGAATGAAATTTGAAAACATTTAGTCTTTTGTTGTTGTGTGCCATTGAGTTGGTTCTGACTCACAGTGACCCTGTATAGGGTTTCAGATGCTGTAAATCTTTGCAGGAGCAGAAAGTCCCCTTTTTCTCCCATGGAGTAAGTACCTTGTAGATTGAAACCGCTGTTCTTGCGGTTAGCAGCCAAGTGCTAACACACTATGTCACAAGGACCCTTCTCTATAGTCTTCCTGTTGCTGTTATTAAGTGTCATCGAGTTGGTTCCAATTCATAGTGACTCTGTATAGGCTTTTCTAGGAGCGGCTGGTGGATTTGAACCATCAATCTTGTGGTTAGCAAACCAATGTTTATCCTACAGTGCCACACCAGGACGCCCTATAGTCTTGTTGTTATTGTTAAGTTCTGACTCACAGCCACCTCATCCAGGGTTTTTGAAGCATGGCTGGTGAGTTAGAACCACTGACCTTGTAGTTCAAACTGACCTTGAGGTCAACAGCTTGTCCTAAGGTGCCACACCAGTACTCCTAGTCTGCTGCTGCGTGCCATGGAGTCGGTTCCAACTCATAGCGACCCTGTACAGGGTGTCCGAGGCTATAAATCTTTACAGGAGCAGAACATCTCATCTTTCACCCGCAGAACAGCTGGTAGTTTCGAACTGACCTTAAGGTTCATAGCACAATTCGTAACCACTACGCTACCAGAGCTCCTTACTCCTCAGTCTTTCTAAAACCAAAACTCAAACCTGTTACCATCAAGTCCATTCTGATTCATGGAGATTCCATGGGTTACAGACCAGAACAGCTTCATAGGATTTTCACGACTGTAATGTTTACAGAAGCAGATGGTCAAGCCTTTCTTCTGTGGTGCCATTGGATGGGTTTTAACCATCAATCTTCAGATTAATAATTGAGCACAAACTGCTTATGTTACCCAGGGCCCTTTGAGTCATCCTGGTGGTGGTGGTGGTGGTGGTGGTGGTGATGTGCCGTGGAGTTGGTTCTGACTCAGAGTACCCTGGATAGTGTTTCTAAGGCTGATAACCTTTACAGGAGCAGAAACTCTCATTTTTCTCCTGTGGAGTACCTGGTGAACTCGAACTGCTAACTTTGAGGTCAGCTGACAAATACATAACCCACCAGGGCTCCTCTAGCTGAAAATAATTTTTAAAAAGTCAAACAAAGGAACAAAACCCAATACTCTCATGACTCCAAATGTATCAGAGGGGTTTGGTCCCAAGGAAAACATCCTCGTATTTCCTTATTTCCATATAACTGTATTTTCAAATCCATCAGCCACTCTGTAGAAGAAAGAAAAGGCTGTCAACTCCCATAAAGATTTACAGTCTCAGAAACCCCAGACAGCAGTTCTACTCTAGCTTGTAGGCTTGCTGTGAATCAGGCTAAAAGGGTACAGCTGACTCGTCTACCACCAGGAAGCTACAAGGTGGTGGTGGTGGTTGTGTGCCATGGAATCGGTTCTGATTCATAGTGACCCTGTATAGGGTTTCCGAGGCTATAAATCTTTACAGGAATAGAAAGCCTCATCTTTCTCCACAAAACAGGTGGTTTTGAACTGCTGACCTTGACTTTAGCAGCCCAACTCATAACCACTACACTACCAGAGCTCCTTAGGAAGCTACATACTGAACTAGAAAGCTTCCACTCCTTCAGCTGACTCCAGCCCCACACCATAGCTGTCTCATTCCAACCAGCAAATAGGTGCCCTAACACTCTGCCCCTACAAAGTTAGTGGTCAGACACTGAGACTTCTAGTCACGGTCCCAAGGAAGCCCAGAAGAGCACTGTCGAGTTCATTTCCACCTTCCAAATCTCACATCCTCAGTGTCAAAACCAGAATCTAGCTGCAAGGGAGTCTGGAAAATGCAGTTTTCTCTTTCTAACCTATGTAGTCTGGAAGCATGTCAGAATAAAAGCCCAATGAATGGTGAGGGTAAATTCACCATGCCTACCAGCATGGCTTGTTTTTATTTTGTAGCATTACAATCCTTTTTTAATTGCAAAAGTCATTCATGCTCTGCAGTAGATTGTAATCATTGCAATGAAATGAAATACGATAGGATGAGTGTAAGGCTGACGTTCCCCCTTGTAAACTATCACTCAATTCACATTAAGAACAACAAAACAAACAAACAAACAAACAAAAATATATATATATATAATGATCTAAGAAAGTGAAATGATAGACTTTTCCAGCTTGACAAAGTTGAGGGTTACTGCCTTAGTGATTAACATTATAAGACTTTCAGGAAATAAATAAACTTAAAATAAATAAATAAATAAATAAATAATCCATGCTCACTGTTAAAGGTAACAGACAATAAGAAGTTAAATCCCCCCCCCAAAAAAAATTCATTCTCCAAAGGAAATAATTATTAACAATTTTGAGGGTAGTTCATCAATGTTTTTTGTGTCTTTTTGTATCTGATCTTGTGGGCAAATAAGGGACTGCAAAACTGTACTTATATATTGCTTTGCAATTTGTTTTTGTCACTTGAGCATATATGCTGAGCATCTAGAGGATTCATTTTTTTAAAAAGTAGCTGCCTAGTGTTCCATCAAAGAGGTACCCCGCTGATAGACATTTGAGATGTCGCTAATTATTCCCTGTTATGTATAATGCAAAGGGAACAGCTTTGCAGGCATTTGGAAAGGTCAGGTTCTAAGGAGTGAATTCTTTTAAAGCTCTGTCTTCTCATTCACTGCATGGTCAGCAGTCAGGCTAGCTAGCCTGGATTTAAGACTCAAAAAAATTAGCCTAAGCCCTAAAGCATTTCGCTCAGCAGACATGGTGCCTCAGATGTAAGTGACACCCACCCCTATCCCCAAAGGGACAGACAGGCCTATGCACAGCTGGTGGTGATCAGACCCTGTGACCCAGGCCCAGAGAAGTACAGCACAAAGAGCTTGGAGAACAGGAGAAAGGATATGACTTTGACCCCAACAGGCAGCAGTCTAGGGGTATCAGGCAGCCGGAGATAGGAATCCTTCTCTTCCACATGGAGGGGGAGGGAAGGATGAAGGGCATGAGAGGGGTGGACAAGAGGAAAGTTAGCTAGCCACCTAGGACATATGAGCTGTTTGACCGAGTGGGCACCAGCTGCTAAAGATAGCTCCAAAGTGTGTTTCCTCTGCAGCTGTTTTAGAAACCTTCACTTAAGCTGATCTTTTTGCTAGCTGGGCTAACCCAACATTTCAGTCTACAGTGGGATTTGTTCTGGCCATAACTATAAGGCTTTCAGTGGACACTGTCAGTTCCATCCACCACCTCCAGTCCCTGCATGGCTCACCACCAGTATTCTGACTTCCTGTTGGATAACCTCCCGCTTCCATTCTTGGTCATGAGACTCTGGATGAGATTAACTCCCTCCCCACTGCAGCCCACCCCAACCGCCCATCTCCTACAGTGGCTGGTTTCAAGATGGGCATCTGACAAAGCTATTAAGCCATTTTATTGTCAAAATCTGGTCCAGTTAGAGTTTTCTGTTCTTTCCATCAAAAAGATGTCTAAAGACACAGAGATAGAGCCCTTTTGTTTGCATCTCTTTGCCATATGCATCTCATTTCCCTTATAGAGACTCTTGTAATTAGCTGCCCTGGAGTCGGCCACAATCCCAATGATCAATTACAAATCAGTCCTTTGTGATCCATAGGGGTTTCACTGGCCAATTGTCAGATGGACATCAACAGCTTTTCTTCCTAGTCTGTTTTAGTCTAGAAGTGCTGTTGAAACGTTCAGCCTCACAGTAACACACACGTCTCCACTGATCCACTGACAGGTTACTGACTCTGTGTGAGGCTCACTGGCTGCAACTGAAACCCAGGCCTCTAGTATGAAAGGCAAGAATCCTACCGCTGCCCCTCAGGGCTGCCCCAATAGCTAGTTCTTGCTGGCCTCTCAGCCAGTGAGAGTTTTTTTGGCTGCAAGTCCCAAAAAGTTAACAGAAACTAGCAAGAAGCTTGGAAGAATCAAAGCAACGGTCTTCAAAACCATCGGGCCCTCCTTCCACTCTCATCTCACCTTGGTTTTATTCTCCCAAACCTGTTTACTCCCAGAGGGTGGAACATGACTACATCAGCTCTGGGATAATATTTGTAATTCCCTTCTGGTAGCGTAATTGTTACAGGTCGAGCTGCTAACCTCAAGGACAGTGGTTCAGAAACTACCAGCCGTTTGTCAGGCGAAAGATGAAACTTTCTGCTTCCGTGAAGATTTACAGCCCCAGAAACCCTAAACAGATTCCTGTGAGTCGAAACCGATTCCACCGCATAGTGGTTACGAATCGGGCTGCTAACCTCAGGGTCAGCAGTTCGAAACTACAAGCTGTTCCACGGGAAAAGATGATCTCTGCTCCCGTAAAGATTTACAGCCTCGGAAACCCTGTGCAGGGTCGCTATGAGTCGGAACCAACTCCAAAGCACATAATAACTACCCATGAGGAGAAAGCACAGTTCTCCTTCTCCTGATACAAAAAAAAATCCTGAGGATTACTCTAATTGGCCCAGTCTGTGTCACATGCACGTTCTTGAGCCAATCACAGAAGAGTGAGACTCCTGATTGCTCTTGCTTATGTTTTGTATTGCAGGGAAGGGGACAGGATTGTAGCTCCAGGACCCTAGAACCACTTCACTGGAATGCTTGGAAGGCATAGTTCCTTGAAAACAGGGAGACAAAAATCAGAAAGATGTGCTGACAAGTCTGCATGTCCACAACACCTCCCTGAGTTGTGCAGATGGCCGGATTGTTGTTGTTGCTGTATGTCATGAGTCCGTTCAGACTCAGAGTGACTCTGGGGTTTCTGGTGAGTTTGAATTGCCGACCCTGTGCTTAACAGTCCGTGCTTATCCTACCGGGCTGAGGTCCATGGATAATGAGTACAAAAAAAGGTCCTGTAAAAGACTGTTGCTTAAAATCTGCCATGCAATGCTTGTTGCCTTTGGTGGATGAGGAGTCGCTGGCAGTGGTGAAGTTGAGAGGCTAGCTGAGTGATGGGGTGAGCCGACCCTGGCATTCAGGAGTGGTTTGTAACTAACATTCTGACTTAGGGTGAGTCACACAACCTCTCCCAGCTCATTCTTCTTAAGGACTAAATGATGTAATGTGTCCAGCACCAAATCTGAGACTTCAGTATTTTCCTCCTGGTACTAAGGAGCTCTGGTAGCGTAGTGGTTACGAATTGGGCTGCGAACCGTAAGGTCAGCAGTTCGAAACTACCAGTGGTTCCGTGGGAGAAAGATGAGGCGTTCTGTTCCCGTAAAGATTAACAGCCTCGGAAACCCTGTGCAGGGTCGCTATGAGTCGGAACCGACTCCACGGCACATAACAACAACAACTAAGGAGCTCTGGTAGCGTACCGGTTACGAATCGGGCTGCTCACCTCAAGGTCGTAGTTGGAAATTACCAGCTGTTCCTTGGGAAAGAGATGAGACTTTCTGCTCTGGTAAAGATTTACAGCCTCAGAAACCCTGTGTAGGGTCACTATGAGTCGGAACTGACTCCACGGTGCTTAACAAAAACAACAACTTAGAACTAGGAGTCCTGGTGTGGCACTGTGGGTTAATGCTCGAGACTGCAAAGCCATTTGAACTGCAAGGTCGGGGGTTCAAGCTCACTAGCTGCTCCTCGGAAACCCCTATACAGCGTTGCTATGGGTCAGAATCAACTCAACGGCACTTAACAACAACAACTTAGAACTAGAAGTCCTGGTGTGCTCATGCGCTAGACTACAAAATCATTTGAATCACAAGGTCGTTGGTTCAAGCTCACCAGCTGCTCCTCAAAAACCCTATTCAGGGTCGCTGTGGGTCGGGACCGACTTGACAGCACTTAACAACAACAACAACTTAGAACTATCATGGAAGAAAGGCCAATTGTAGAAGTTTTGAAGATGCTAGCTGCAGAAACCACAAAGTGTTGGTAAGGAGGACCCAGCTATCCAAGAGAAGACTGTTAACAAGTCAGCCTTGCCGTGGACATTTTTCCAGATATTATCCACAGCAAAGAAATGCCAAGGAAAGACAGGAACAGAAATATGAGTTCAAGCTGGACGTTTTCCCCTCCTCAAGCCATTGTTCAGTGAATACACTTTGTGTTGGTTTTTTTTAAAAGGTTCAGCCAACATTGTGTCTGCATATCAGTACTTTGGGCTGCAAAGTCTAAGATTTAATAAGGTCATGCATGCCCACCTGACATTGACCACGGGTTGTATTTATGGCCTTAATGAGATGGGCTTATATTCATGTTAGTATCATTTGTCCCAGATTTTCTCAGCTGGTCCCAATAGCCTGCCCTGCTCTCTTCCCAAGTGCCCTCCCTATCCATTCTAATTGTGTGCTGTTTCCTCCCAAGGCTTCTCTTATTCAGAACCGGCTTGGTTACTGGTTTCCTGGTTTACCTGTTTGTTTTCTGCTACCCGCCTTCGTCCATCCTGTTCAGTACAAAATCCCCAACTCTCCCTGTAAAGAGGAGTAGATACTCCTCTCCCTGAGAAGCCCGGGGCCTCTTCCAATCACAGGTTATTTCCATGGAGCAATGCGCTGTCCGTTGCTTTATAGGAAAGTTGTTGTTGTTATTAAGTGCTGTGGAGTCAGTTCCATCCCATAGCATCCCTATATAGGGTTTCTGAGACTGTTAATCTTTAAGGGAACAGAAAGCCTTATTTTTATTGACCGCAGAGCAGCTGGTGGGTTTGAACCACTGACCTTCAGTCAGCAGTCCAGTGTTATTCCTAGAATGCTACACCAGGAGCCCATCTATAGGGAAGAGACAGTGAAAATGAATGAAGCAATCGGTGCTTCATGTCAGTGGAGCCAATACTGCAGTAGTTGCTGTATCTTAGAATGAAACCCAAGGTTTCTAATGCTGACCTTGAAGCTCAGGAAGACCTTTGAATGACAAAAGAAAGCTGAGACAATAGAAGCAGGAGCTTCCTTTGCAGGATTTCCAGTTAGCATTGGACCCAGGGCTTCCAACCCGTTAAAGTCACCTACATGACCCCAAGTCATGCTTGAAGCACCTGCGTCAGACCTTCATCTCTTGGTGTATGGTGCTGAGCTCAGTTTAAAATACATAGTAATAAATGGGTGGCTCTTACCTGCCACTTATAGGCTAGGGCAAGATGTGGGGATTGCATCATTGAAGGCCTGCAAGAGCCAAGAAGGAGGTGATACTAGAGTTGGGACTTGAAAGAAGACTAATAATTAGCTTAGTAAAATGGGGGAAGGAGGAAAGTAAAGACAAGGGGGTTTGAGCATGGGACATTCTGAAAATTTTTTAACCTGAGTAGAGGATACGTAAGGAGTTCTGATAGCATAGTGGTTACCAGTTAGGCTGCTAGCCTCAAGATCAGCATTTCAAAACTACCAGCTGTTCTGAGGGAGAAAGATGACTTTGTCCTGTAAAGACTGTCTGCTCCCGTAAAGACTTACAGCCTCGGAAACCCTATACAGGGTCGCTCTGAGTCTGAACCAACTCCACAGCACATCACCATCACCACCACCAGAGGATGTATGGTCAAGGGTTAGCGCATAAAGGCCCTGAATGTCCTCTGAGTTCTGACTGTTGTGTGTTGTTAGGTGCCCTTGAGTCAGTTCTGACTCACAGTGACACTATGTACAACAGAACAAAGTACTGCCGGGTCCTGCCGTGTGCTCACAATTGTTGTTGTGCTTAAGCCCATTGTAGCCACTGAGTCAATTCATCTTCTCCAGGATCTTCCTCTTTTTAACTGACCTACACTGCACTGTGGGTTAATGCGTTGGACTGCAAAGTCATTTGAACTGCAAGGTCGGTGGTTCCAGCTCACCAGCCACTCCTTGGAAACCTTATACAGGGACACTGTGGGTCAGAATCGACTCAACGGCACTTCACTACAACAACAACACTACTTTAGCATAGTGGTTACAAATCGGGCTGCTAATCTCATGGTCAGCAGTTCGAAACTAACAGCTGTTCCGTGGAAGAAAGATGAGGTTTTCTGCTCCCATAAAAATTTACAGGAAACCCTATGCAGGGTTGCTATAAATTGGAACCAACTCCACGGCACATAACAATGTTAGAAATGAATCCCGATGTTGCATAAAAGACACTTGGTGAGACCAAATTACCTTGGCAAAGTAAAATTTACTCTTGCAAGAGGGTGCGTGCCCATAGCCGTATATACACGAATAAGCCAGCAAGCACACCGAGTGAGCAATCCACTCCGGTTTTTAATCTCTGACGTGAGTCTCAAGGCTGTGTCTCACCCTCTTATTGGCTAGGGTTTTGACTGCACAATCTATTCCCTTACCCGGTTGGCTAATTCAAATTTTTAAGGCGCACATTCCTACTTTAGGAAAAGAAGAAGAGAGCGATCATAAATTCCTTACTCCAGGAAGTAGTTTAAAGAAAAAGAAAGTGATCATAAAAATATTTTTCCACAACAACACTACTTTACCAAGCAGCATGTCCTTCTCTAGAGACCTCCTGATAACAAAGTACCTGAGACCAAGTCTTAACCGTCCTCACTATTAAGGAACATCTGGCCTCAATCGCTCCTCTAAGCAACTGAGCAACCAAGAAACTACTGATTTCTTTTCAGGTAAAGTAACTGCTACGCCAAAGGAGAGAGAGGCTTGTGAGGTGCACAGGTGCTGGGGCAGACTCTGTCCTCCCTATACACAACCTCCATCCCCAGAGGACTTCCTCCTGCTCACTCATCAGTCCCCTTACTGTAGTCAGTTGCCTGGCTGAGGTGAGAGATTAGACCTGGGATGTTCTGTGAAAGCTCAGCTCACTAGGGAGATGGTAGATAAGAATTTGGACGCTGACTGTTGTCCATCAGCCCCAGTTAGAGCTACTGGGACCAGGCAGAGATTAGAAAGGAGAGTCCCCGTTGGGCCTAGAAGACACTGTGCCTGGCCAGGGAGGCTGCAGGGCTGGGAGTAGGACCCCAGAGAGCTTAGCATACCAGAACCAGAGGAAGTCCTGTTTTTCTGGCATTGAAACCAGCTGCACAATGAAAAATGAAGCTGCAAGAGGCAGCCAGGAGCACCACTTGGCTCTTGGCTCTTCCTCTACTCCTGGGAGCACTGGGGACCCCCCCCCCCATGCAAAGAAGCACAAAAGCATCAGGAATTTGTCAGAATGGCTGTGCACCCTTACTCTCTCTCCCCACCCCACCCCCCTTTAGTAAAAGGCAACTTCCCTGATTAATTGCTGGTTGCCTGTCATTGTAGCTGACTTGTAATCAATCTCAAGGTGTGCCAGGATAGTTTAGACTTACTTGGGATTGCTTGCCTAGGCCTGCTGACTTGGCAATCCTATTAGCAGGATTTTGTTTCCATTGTGTTTGTGAAATGAAATAAAATAAAAAGGGTCCTGTCTCCAGAGAATTTTTCCTGCTCTAGTTCTCTGAGTGTCATCAGACTTTGGGGAGATCCTGAGGCACTTTTGGAGGTCCAAGGGTGTTCTCTGCCTCGAGGGCTGAGAAGATATGGGGGGGAGGTGTGGCTGGCTCCTCCCATCAGGCACAAGTGAATAAAAGGCCCTTCTGACTTTAAGGAGTCCTTGAGTGGTGCAAACAATTAAAGGATCAACTAGGTTGCTATGAGTCAGAACCGACTCCAAGGCACACAACAACAACTAACTACAAGTTCGGAAGTTTGAAATCACATAGAGGGCATTGGAAGAAAGTCCTGGCAATCTACTTTGAAGGATCCCAGGGTGCAAAGCCAGGAGCCGAACTCCAGTCCCAGTTCTGCCCCTGCTAACTGGGGACCTTGAACAAGTACTTCAAGCTCTGAGTCTCACTTTCCTCATTTGCAAAGTGGGGAGAATTCCTGTGTCACAGGCTGGCTGTGAGGATTAAATGAAATCTCATACATATACTTCTCTTTGGCACTGTGCCTGGTGTGGGGACAGCATCCTATAAATATTTCAGCCATTGCTTTTGGGGCAGGACATTCGCTAAGTACCATGGCAGAGCTCTGCTGGTGCGGGGGAGGGGAGAGGACCTTTTCTGGGGTTTTCCAAAGGACTAATAATAGGAGTCCTGGTGTGGAGCTGTGGGTTAATGCGCAGGACTGCAAAGCCGTTTGAACTGCAAGGCACTTAACAACAACAATAATAGTGTAGTGGTTACGAGTTGGTCTGACAACCTCAAGGTCAGCAGTTCGAAACTACCAGTGCTTCCGTGGGCAAAAGATGAGGCGTTCTGCTCCCGTAAAGATTTATAGCCTCGGAAACCCTGTGCAGGGTCCTATGAGTCGGAACCGACTCCACGGTACTTAACAACAACAATAAAGGAGTCTAAGGAGCTCTGGTAGTGTCATGGTCAAGAGTCAGTCTGCTAACTTCAAAGTCATCAGTTCAAAACTACCAACCATTCCAAGGGAGAAAGTAAAGATTTACAGCCTCGGAAACCCTATACAGGGTCGCTATGAGCTAGAATCGATTCCACGGTACACCACCAAAAACAACAACAAAGAGTCCTGGTACGGCACCGCAGGACAACACACTGGACCTCCAGGTAGGTTTGAACTGCAGGGTCAGCAGTTCGAACTTACCAGCTGCTCCTCAGAAACCCTATACAGGGTTTAACAACTAACAACACTAAAGGTTCAGGCTTTAAGGGTTTGAAACATACATGTGACTAAATGAGTTCAGAGGGCAGGCAGCCCACCTGATGATCCAGGGAGGTAGTTGATTGCTGAGCCAGAAGAGAGCAGATGGGTACTTCCGCCCGGCTAACTGGGAAGAACATAGGCTCTTTTCTGGGTCACAGACCTCGGCCTAGAACACCACATGTTCCATGTGAAAATTCTTTGTGGTCAAACTTATAATAAATCTATTCTTCTCTGGCCTTCTTAGTGGTCACCTGCTCTATCGCCTCTAGTAGGTACATCATGCAAACTGAAGCTCTCCTAATTCAGGTCCTGGAGAGACCACAGTAAGTTTCCTGGTGACCAATTAAAGAGTTTAAAAACTTTCATACAACAATGCAGCAACAACAAATTCTCTTCCAAACCTCCACGTGTATAGAAACAATGTCCTACTCCACTGTTAAAATATTACATGTTGTTGTCGTTAAGTACCTTCAAGTCAATTCCAAGTCATAGCTGAGGAGCAGCTGGTGAATTTGAACCGACAACCTTACAGTTCAAACTGACCTTGCAGTGCAGTGTTTATCTTGTAAAGCCATAGCAGGACTAAAAAAAAAAAGAAGGCAGGGTACAAAGTTGAACATTCCATAGGATCTCCACTATGTTATGTTAAAAATGCATTTAAAATACTTAAGAAGGAAAACAACCTTCTTGTCTCTTGCTGTGCATAAGTACTATTTAGTCAGTCCCAACTCCTAACAACCCTGTAGAGAGTTTCCAAGGCTATAAATCTCTCCAGGAGCAGAAAGTCTCTTCTTGTCTCTACTTGTTTTGTAGCATGCTATCAAGTTGGATATGATTCATAGCAACCCAGTATAGGGTTTCCAAGTCTGTAAATCTTTACAGGTGAAGAAAACCTCATCTTTTTCCGGTAGAGTGGCTAGTAGAGTTGAACGGCTGACCTTGATGTTAGCAGCCCAACTCATAACCCACTACGCTACCAGGGTCCCTTCTTGTCTCTAGACCCTATCTAGAGCAGAGGTTGGGTATGTCAGACCCTCAGACTGTGTGGTGGTAGTGGTGTGCTGTGGAGTCAGTTGTGACTGGATAGGGTTTCCGAGGCTGTAAATCTTTACAGGAGCAAAAAGCCTCTTCTTTCTCCTGCAGGGCAGCTGGTAGTTTTGAACTGCTGACCTTGAGGTTAGCAGCTCGACTCGTAACCACTACGCTACCAGAGCTCAGACCGTATAAGGTCTGCAAAATCATTTGGTTTGACACTGTTAAAGTAACCGCAGTTCCAGTCATCACATTAGAGATGAGTTGATTAAATGTTTGACCAACTATAACAGGCTAATTTTTAAGTTGATAATTTTGTATGGCCCGTGAATGACGCTGTAAATTTTTGCCAGTAAAAAGGTTTCCCATCCCTGCTCCAGATGGTGGATAATGCAGGATTTGTCTTCTTTCTGCTTGTCTATATTATACTAATTTTTCAATGGGCTTACCTTTCAGTAATAGTGACAACGAGGAGGAAGAAGAAAAGATAAAGACCGTTTAAAGCTCTCTCAATCCTGTGTGAATTTCTGGTTCCCATTTAAAATCACATTGCCCCTGTGGATACCATGAAGTAGTATCTTAGGGAGTAGTCCTGGGTCAGAATCTACAACTGCAGGACCCAGGGCCGCTTCCCAGGCCCTCTGGGATCTTCCATTCTAGGGAATTACACAGTCCTTGAGTTGACTTGAAGGAACCCTGGTGGTGCCGTGGTTAAATTGCTTGGCTGCTAACACAAAGGTCTGTGGTTCAAACCCATTTGCCACTCCAAAGGTGAAAGGCATGCTAGTCTGGTTCTGTATACATTTGAAGCCTGGGAAGCCCTATTGGGGGTGGGGGGCAGTTCTATTCCATTCTATAGGGTAAATATGACTTGGAATCAACTGGTTTTTGGCTTGGTTTGGTTTTCTAGTTAACATCTTAGGATCTTACATGCTGGAGAAACATCAACAAAGCCAATGGTTTTCCAAAGAGAATCTTTCACAGAAGTTTGTTGTTGATGTTAAGTGCTGTCGAGTTAAGTTCTGACTCATAGCAACCCTGTGTAGGGTTTCCAAGGTAGATTTGAGCCACTGACCTTGGGGCTTGTTGTTATTAAGCATCATCGAGTCATTTCTGACTCATAGTGACCCAGTTTAGGGTTTCCAAGAAGCAGCTGGTGGATTTGAATGACCTTGCTGTTCAAACCAACCTTATGGTCCAGTGCGTTATCCCATAGCGCCGCACCAGCTGGACAGTGCTTATCCTAGAGCGCCACACCAGTTTAGTGTGATAATAAAACAGGTGATAAGAGTATCAGACAGCTTATTGGAAGAAGGAGGGAAGAAGGAAAGGGTTCGGGAGCTCCACCAATGTACCCTGTACCCTTTATCTTCCCCCAAGCCCTGCTACCAACCCTTCCATCGAGACCCTACTTCTGACCTTGTGCAAATTGAGGAGACAGTTTGAAAGTCTTGTTATATTCAACTGGCTCACCATGTGGCAAGTGGAGAAGGTGGTGGTAGTGAGTCTATTTTTAACTAATTGGGGAAATTATTTTTTGCTGAAACTTCACTTCCATTTAAACAACTCCATCCAGCTGTATTTTGAAAATAAGCACTGAAGATATTTTTACCAAACAAATCTGTCCTCTGGGAAGGGTGTAAGGGTTGATTTACAAATCCATTTAAGTCTGATTTATCTAGTTGCTAAACGGACCCTACAACTTACGAGGTTGAATAAAATCATGGTTGCAAACAGTTGACTCATGTTTATAAGAAGTTATTTGTTCTGGAAGGGTCTCTGCTGGGTTTCCGTGTAGAGAAAAGACCCTTTAAATGTGTTCCGACCTAATGACTCCTAGGGAGTCCTGGTGTGGCGCTGTGCGTTAATGCACTGGACTGCAAAGTCAGTTTGAACTGCAAGGTTGGTAGTTCAAGTTCACCAGCTGCTCCTTGGAAACTCTATACAATAGGGTCACTATGGGTCCGAACAGACTCAACAGCATTTAACAACTACAACAACAACAATGATTCCTTGAAGAACAGATTACTTAGCAGGGGGGTGTTTCATGTTTTGTTATAAATGTTTCATATTTTTGTGTATTAGTATAATTCAGTTGAAAAAAATCACCTAAAATATTAAAGGAATATGACTTTTCTTCATCTCAGTTCTCGAACTCCTCTTGACAGTTTTCCAGGCCAGGATTCTGGTGAATTGGAAACTCAGCAGCATCGAACACATCAGCTGCTTTCTGTCTGTACTGTCAGTGCAGGGCTGCGTGAGTCCGCACTGTTGTCTAGAGAGAGTGGCAGCCAAATAAAAGGGGGGAGCTCTAGTGAGGTGGGGAAGGTATGCATTCCACCTGCTCAAGCAGTCTCTAATACGCTGGGGAGAGTGTGTGTGAATGTGTATGTGTGTCAGTAATGTGTGTGAGTGCATGTATGTAGCTGTGCCTTTGAGTGTATATGTGAATGTATGTAAGAATGTCTGTGTGCATATGTATGCATGAATGTGGATGTGTGTGTGTAGGTATATGTGAATATTTGTAAGAGTGTGACTGTGTGTGTGCATTCATGTGTGTGCATGTATATGGGGAGGTCTTGGGGTGTCCAAAGCCTGCCTGGAAGTGCGTCTCCTGACTGGACGTTCTGTGGGAGCAGGGCTGCAGGCTTTCCCTGATGCCCAGAATCAGTAAGCCCTTCTGCTTCCCATGCTGCACAGGGGCCACCAGCTGAGAAGGGGTTAAGGGCCAGGCCCTGAAGAAAGACTGCCTGTTTCACCAGCGACTTCTGAGCCATCGGGACTGGCACCCATCTCCCTGAGGTTGGGTGCTCCTCTGTAAAATGGAGACAATCACAGGATATAATCACAAAGGCATTGCACTTATGTAAGAAAAGATAGATAGCTAGATAGCTAGACATGAAGTCTATGGAGATGAGATGACATGAGATTGGGAATCTGCTGTAAACTCATTTAGCAAAATTAAAATGGGGGCTGATTCCATTACATAATGTTCAAGCACAGGCAAAACCGGAATGCATGGTGATAGAAATGAGAACATGGATTTGATTTGGGAAAAGGCATTAGAGAACTTTCTAGAATGCTGAAATGGTTCTATATCTTATCTTAAATGATGGTAAAATGGGCACAAATATCTGTCAAAACTCATCAATCTGCAAATGGTTTGGAGGAAAACAGTGTGTGTGTGCATAGAGAATGATAAAAGCAATTATGGTAAAATGAATCTGAGTGAAGAGTATATAAGGATTCTTTGTACTATTTCTCCAACTTTCTTTAAGTATGAAATGGTTGCAACGTAAAACTTTTAAATCTCATCAAACTATGTACTTACCATTTGCACGTTTTATTACATATAAGTCATAGGAACCAAAGAAACCAGACAGGGGCCATCAAATCAACTCCAATTCATAGTGACCCTATGTGTTTCAGAAGAGAACTGTCCCATAGGGTGTTCAATGAGATAAGCACTGGACTTCAGACCACTAGGTTCATGGTTTAAGCCCTCTAGCTGCTTTGCAAAAGAAAGATAAGGCTTTCTTCCCCCTTGAATATTTAAAGCCTCAGAAACCTTACACATACAGGGTGGATTTGAATCAGAGCAAACTCAATGGCACTTAACAACAGCCATTGACCTCTCTCCCAAGGTGTCTCTATGTGAACTCAAACTGCCAACTTTTCAGACTTGGGCTACCCAGGCAGCCATACAAGGAACTTTCAGTCCCCACATATAATGACACAGTTTATTGAAAAATGGAATTAAAAGAATGAAATTTTTCCATGAACTTTTTGAAGTCCCCTTGTACATTAAAAATAACAATTTTTTAAAATATTTTTAAAGAGGAGCAGAAAGCATATAATAAATGTTGAATCAGAATGATAACTATATGAGGGTTCATTATATTACTCTCTCTACTTTTGTATATGTTTGGCAATTTTCATAATGCATTAAGTTTTTCAAAAATTAAAAAAACAAACAAAAATAATTGTCAGGCTCCTGGCCCCATACCCAACACAGGGAAGCTCCCTGTTTGAGAAGGAGTGACCTGCACTCACTCTCTGGGACAGTCGGGTTGTGGCTGGCAGTGACTGTTACCATGCTTGGCAAGCTCTTTTCCTGACCTTGAACTAGGTGGGTAAAACCAATAGCTGGGGATACTTGTTCTCAGACAAATCCCTTTGTCCTGAAGCAGCTTCTACCTGCAGAAGTTTCCTTCAATGCAGCCACCACAAGGCCATGAGCAAAAGCCACTGAGGACAAAGAAAGGGACATTTAAATGCCACTTAAGCCCAGCAGGAACCACTCCGGATCTAATTGCTCTTTGCAAGGTAAATATTTGACTTGGCTGAGGTAAAAGGAAAAAGGGAGGGCTGCCCGACCTTGGAAGCGATCAAACTCATCGCTCAAGATGGTCTCAATTGTTATGAAAAGGATGGCAGTCATTCTGTCCCAATGGCTGGACAGAACCACAATCCCAGCAGGACAAAGACCTGGCTTCTCCTCCCATCCCATCTTTGACCCTGAGCAAGTCACCTTCTCTTCTGGGGTCTCTTTTCTCCACTGACAAATGAGAGTATGGAGCAAAGGAACCCTGGGGTGCTCTGCAGCTTTGTGGCTAATAAACAAAGAAAGAAAGAAAGAATATTAGGTGGAGAAGAGTTCCGGGTCAAGCAGTGAAGAGCACCTCTGCTTGTGAAGTCCTCCAAGAGTCCAGAAGCTTTGGTGCTCCCAGGCCCATCTGGAGACAAATGAGGACTAAGGTAGGGCAGGGACTGTGTCAAAGAGACCTGGTATGACCAACTCTTCCAAAATATCAAGAGAACTTGAAAATCTAGATTCTATGTCTACCCTTCTGATTTTCAAATGAGGGAAATGAATTCAGTTTACTAAAGTTTGCTGTCATTGCGTCAGTTCTGATTCACAGTGACCCTATAAATTTTTAGGCAGGAGCAGATAGCCTCAACTTTCCACCAGAGAATTGCTGCTGGGTTTTCAAATACCACACATCACAATAAAAAAGCCATCCTTCATTGCTAGTGGTTACAAAACACTGACAGCGAAGGTCTACAAAACAAAGCTTACTGCCCCTGTTGTCTACTGCTGCTACAACAGAGATACCACATGTGGATGGATGCCTGCAACAAACAGAAGTTCATCCTCTCAGAGTTCAGGAGGTTAGAAGTCCAAATTCAGAGCACCAACTCTGGAGACAGGCCCTTTTCTCCTTTCAGGACCAGGACACCCAGCATTCCTTGGAGCTCTCCATGTGTCTTGGCATCAACCATCCCCAGGAGCTAGAAGTTTTGCAGGGCAGAGACCCCAGGTCCAAAGGACACACTCCATTCCTGGATCTTCTTTCTTGGTGGCAGTAGTTTCCTCTGATCTCTGCTTGCCTGTTAAGTCTCTTTAATATCTCAAAAGAGACTGACCCAAGATATATCCTAATCCTGTAGACTTCATCCCAGCTCATTAACATCAGAGAAGTGAGGATTTACAAAACATAGATTACATCACAGAGCAGATGATTGTTGTTGTTAGGTAACTCATAGCCACCCTATACACAACAGAGGAAACATTGCCCAATCCTGGGCCAACCTCACTACTGTTGCCACACTTGAGCCCATTGATGCTGCCACTTTGTCAATCCATCTCGCTGGGGTCTTCCTCTTTGTTTTTTGACTCTCCACCTTACCTAACATGATATCCTTCTCCAGCAACTGGTCCCTCCTGACAATATGTCTGAAGTATGAGAGATGAAGTTTGGCCATCCTGGCCTCCAAGGAACACTCTGGCTGCACTTCTTCCAACACAGGATCTGTTGGTTCTTTTGGCAGCCCATGGCACTTTCAATATTCTCCTCCAACATCATCTTATATCTCATCGCTACATCTTAACCACTCAACACTGAACATTCTGGCCCAGGCAAGTTGACACAAAACCTTAACGACTGAATGTTTGTAGTAAGATGCCGGAATAGGCTGACACACGACAAGGACTCTCTACAACAAAAACACAAGAGACAAAATAAAAACAGGCACAGATGAAAATCCTGAAACTCTGAACTTCATAAGAAAGAGCAGAGAAGTGGATTGAGTGCTTGCTGGGAGAAGAAGTTGAGATCTGATGGCAAGAGAGGGAGACTGACTGGTGATCAGTCAACCAGACACAGCTTGACCATCTTGAACCTTCGTGAGCAGCTTTGGTAACAGAAGATGATCTGGCAGAGCAGAGTCACACAGGTGACTGGGATTGTGCTGTTCTTTCTTTTCCCCCACGGTCCTCTGGTGAACAGAGGTGTGGCCAACTCCCACCCTCATCCACTCCCAGCACAGTCCCTGCTCTCTGTGAGTTTGGAACCAGGTGATTGGGAGTCACATTAGTGTGAGGTGGGGCCGGCTGGGCCACTTTGGTGTACTGTTTTTTTGCCTGGATTTAGGTGGGTTCAGCTTAGGACATACAGAGCCTAGAGTCACCAGACCAGCATTTAACCAGTCCCCCTACGCCCACCCCCCCATCTCTGTCCTCCCTGGGGTCCTAACAGACACTGAAACCAGCTCCACCAAGGCCTCCATGAACTAGTTCCAGACTGAGTACACTGAACATGGATACCATTGAGGCTGATTGGACTCCATCTAGGGCCAGGAACTCGGCTGTCACGGCCCTCCCACATCTACCCCGTGACCTCCGTGGCTCCCAAGAGTTTTCACCTCTCCATGTTCAGAAGCAGCACTGTTTCTTTCTTTTCTCTTTATTCCTTTTGTAGTTTCATTGTTTTTGTTTATTCTTCTCCTGCTTCGTCATCTCTTTCCATTCCCTTGAATTTGATCCTTTCTATCTCCACTTTCTTTTTTTCCTTCTTTTCTTCTGATTCTCATTTCCTCTTCTTTTTCTCCCCATTGTTTACTCCTCTCTAGTCTCTATTGTCACCTTCCCTCTCCCTGATTTTTCTAAATTTTCTTATTATTACTACTAATTATAAAATCATTAAATTTTTTTGTTTTATTATTATTGGTAATAATAAAAATTATTCTATTTCTAAAAACTTATCATTTCTAAGTTTTTATTATTTCTTCCTTTTATTTCCTCTTGTTTTTCTCTTTCATAGCTCCATTTTCCTATCCCTCTTTTCTCTTTTTATTTCTTTCTTTTAGTTTCTCTCTCATCTTTCTATTCTATAGCTCCATTTCCCTGTCTCTCATTTGCCTTTATAGTTGTTATATAGTGTTTTTCTAGTTGTGGCCTGTTTCAATGAATTTTCTTCTTTTGTTTTATTTTTCTTTCAATTATTGATTTATTCTGTTTTGTTTTCTTACATGTATGTGAAAAGGGTTTTCTCTTTATCACCTGACAGGAGACAACAAATGTACCCATATAGCCCAGGCACAACCATATCCTCTGCAGCTCCACCCACTGGGTAAGAGCCAACACCAGATCCTATACCACCTGATCAACAATAGACAGCAGCCAACACCAGCCAAAACCACCCTAAACTGAGGTGTATGGGTGGCAAATGAGAACATTGTACATGCTTCCATTCTCTATCTACACCCACAAGAGACAGTCGGTGAGATCCTAAGAACACATCAACATACAGACACCTATTAAAAACAAATACAACAACCCCACAATGCCCTGGAGACAAAAGACACTTTTAGCTCATATGAAGACACAAGAGAGAATGGTTCAAACAAATGACTAATTATGCAGAGCCAGAAAGTGTTTCTTAGGGGAAAAAGGTAATGGAAGTAAAAAAGAATTCAAAAGAATGATATGTAGGTACTTTCAAAGGATCAACAGATCAAGCAAAGCTAGGAGAACACAGAAAAACTTTAGAATTCAGGAAAATACTATAAGGGCAAACAAACAAAATAAACACAAAACTTGAAACAATATAAAACCTATCATTAGAAATCCACAAGATTAATACTAAGATTTCAGAAATGGATAGTACATTGAAACGGTAAAGGATAAGATTCGACACTATGGAAGCCCGAATTTGTGAGCTTGAAGATATTTATCTTCAAATCTCTCAATACTAGTATGATAGGAGAACAATCAGAAAAAAGATCGACAAAATCCAAAGAAAGCGTAAGAGTTATATGGGACACCATGAACTAAGAACCAACAGCAGATGACAACCTGAGATTACAACATATGACAATACCACCCAGAACTTAATCCAGACATAGCAGTATTTGAAGTGAAACAAATCTACAAGATTGAAAACAGGGAACTAGAGAAATCAAAGTACAATGAAGTCAACTACAAAGTAAAGAGAGGGAATAGCGCAGATACAGAATTTCAAAATGGTGAGGAAGTCAAGTAGATTTCAAGATAAAATAGGCTGTTTTAATAGGGGAAAAATCATAAGTTACAGGATAACCTCAAAAAAATTAACACACTGGTCCATCAAACTAAAAAAGGAAAATCAGAAAAATTTAGTAAACATTAACACAACAGAAATGAAAAAAAAAAAGCAAATAAAATGAACTCAGTGCAGAAAATAATGTGAAGTAAAGAAAACCAGCAGTACCACAAAAAATAAAATAACAAAAGAACAGCAATCAATTCATAACTATAGAAAATTACACTAAATGTAAATGGAATAAAATGCACTAGTCAAGAGACAGAGAGAGCAAAATGGGTAAGAAAACAGGATCCTTTAATATGCTGTCTACAAGAGACACATCAAAAAGATGGGGACAGCCTAAATGCCCATCAACAGAAGAAAGATTAAACAAACTTTGCTACATACACACAATGGAATATGACACAATGTTGAAGAATAACAACAAATCTTCACAGCTCCTCACAAGGATGAACCTGGAAGACATATGCAGAGAATGAAATTAGTCAATCACAAAAGGACAAATATTTATGAGACCAGTGTTTTAAAACATTAAGAAAGGTTTTCTTGACAAAAGAAACCATCTAGGATGGTTATGGGGAGGAGTGAGAGTAAATTAATCACAGGCTAGAGAGTAGACACATATTAATATGGGTGACAGGCAGATAATAGACAACATGAGGAAGACTAGCAGAGGAAAGATGAAGGTAGTGAGAGACAGAGGGAAGAATTCAATAGTTAAAATGAATAAAAGTAAATACTGTTGGTATACAGAGAGGACTGCAATCATTGCAGTGAAGATAAGTATGGGATTTGTTGAATGTAAAACTGATGATCTGCTCTGTAAACCTTCACTCAATTCACAATAAAAAGTTAAAAAACAAAACAAAATATAACTGTTACACTTTACTGTATGCCATACACTGGTATTTTCTATTTAATCCTTCATTGAAAAAAAAAAAAAACCCACTGAGGGCAACCCATTATGTTGTTTTCATAACCCACTCAGGAGTCATGTTAAAAAATCTTTGCTTTAGAGCTCACATTTACCTAATTCTCATTTAATTTTCACCCTCACCTTGGGAGGTAGGAATTACTATCTTCTCTGTTTCATAGAAAAATGAGTCTCATGCTTTGCACTCATTTTTCTATTCTGTGAAATGGAGATGATTATTTTGTAGTCTTTTATTTTTATTGATGAAGAAATTAGTACCATCGAGTGAGTTCATACTCATGAAGCCTCCGTGTGTGTCCGAGCAGAACTGTTCCCCACAGGGTTTTCACGGCTGTGACCATTTGGAAGCGGGTGGACATGTCTTCCTTCCAAAATGCATCTCAGTGAGTTGAACCAGCAACATTTTGGTAAGTAGTTGAGCATTTAACCATTTGTACCAGCGGGGACTGTGGTTGTTAAGCGTAGTCAAGTTGGTTCCAATTCATAACAATCCTGTGTAGGATTTTTAAGGAACAGAAAGCCTCATCTTCCTCCCGCAGAGCTGCTGGTGGGTTCTAACTGCCAACCTTGTGGTTTCCAGTCCAGTGTCTATTGTTCATACAGAGCCTCTACAGGGTCGGAGATGAAAAAGCCCAGGGCAAAACATCACGGAGGACCTTAGGAAGCACAGAAACATGGAATGGGGACTAGAGGCTGGGTGCTGTGGTCATGCAGAGCAAGAAGTCCATTTGCCTCCTCTATGACGTCGGCAGTGACACTTACAGGGCTCCCCTTGTAGTGGGTGAGGGGCCTCTGCGAGGAGATGCTAAATTTGCCTTTCAGGAGGGTCCAGCAGGCCCAGAGGGAGCCCAGATTGTACTGGAGTCTAGAGATGAGGAAGTTACTAATGCCTAGGTCACACTCATGGGCTTGAAACTCCAGTCCCCAGATAGGTGGGGTTGGAGGCCTGGCAGTTGTTGAAGGGAGGAAATGGCTTGGATTAAAATGCAGACCCATCTGACTGCCGAGTCACTGAACTCTACTACCCCCAGATCATTTTTGATAGGGCAAAAGCTTTGTAGCGAAGGAGCTCTGTTAGCATAGTGGTTACAAGCTGAGCTGCTGACTGTAAGGTCAACAGTTTGAACCTCCAGCAGCTCTACTGGAGAAAGATGAGGCTTTCTGCTCCAATAGTTACAGCCTCAGAAACCCTATACAGGGTCGCTATGAGTCAGAACCGACTCCACGACACATAACTGCCAACAACCATCATAGAACATGGCAGGGAAGAAGTCCAGCCCAGGGAGGCCAGTGAGGGAGTTTGGTTTCTTAAGATGAATGAACTTTGCTCCTAATTGGAACAGCCTGTTGACTCTAATGATGGTTTTAATCAATCTTTGCAGTCACCTGGGAGCCAAGTAACCCTCAGCATAGTCAGTGCAGCCCACCCAACCCAGCACAGGTCCTCATAAGTTCACACAGCCACACAACACTACACAGCCTGACCTTACTTGTAGCGTGTCTGGGGCTGTATTCTAGGATGCTTCCTTCGGTCAAGCCCTGTCTTTTTGTCTCTCTTCTTTGGTCCTCTAACCTCCAGAGTCCTAAAAGGAACCAGTCAAGACAGGTGTGTTGGTTTATGGTGCACAGAGGCAATGATTCCAAACCTGCACGCTGCATTGGTTGGGGGCGGGGG
>NW_006408521.1:47078880-47095027 GCF_000296735.1 Chrysochloris asiatica | reverse complement strand
TGGGAGCGTGGAATGACACTTCCTACTTCCCCCAAGGTTGATTGTCCCCAGGTGACACAAACTGTTTAAAGCCAGCGAGTCTGAGATTAGCATCACAAAAGTCAATTAACAAAGCAATTTCTTCCCTTGATTTGTATTTATATATTATTAATGAACTACAAGACCTCCAAGTGCGGTAAATTAGCCTAGGTAACAGGGGGCAGAATACAAACATTCTTTTCTCTTAATGGCCCCAAACATTGCTCTCATACAGAGAAAATTATATCCAAGCCCAAGCAGGGCTCCCTGTCCCTACAGCCAAGGAAGCACAACGCAGCTCTGATAAATATTGATGTTTGTTTATCAAAATGCCACAGACTATTGTGGCTGGCTGCCACCCCATTCTTACCCTGTACAGTCTTAACTGGCAAGACTCATTCTGCAAGGAGGAGATACAGAAACTGGACTGTCTTTTGCTGAAGGACTTTCAGGCTTTGTGTCCTAATTACAAAAACAAAAAGAAACAGCTGTCCTGAGCTCCAAGGGTTGGCACCAGAGAACCTACATGTTCTTCCCTTGAATCAAGGGGCCAGGAGTATCTAGTCTCAGTATGAAGAGAATGGTAATTGGAGGATGTCGGTTTCACTGGAACAACTATCTTAGGGAGGTGTGACTGCTACCCCAGAGCTCTGTTTGTTATGAAGTCAATGTTATTAAGAAATAAATTCTGATACATACAGATGTTGCTATTGTACCTGCCATCGAGTCGATTCTGACTCATAATGATCCTGTATAGGGTTTCCAAGGCTGTTTATCTTTGTGGGAGTAGAAAGTTTCATCTGTCTCCCACATCTGGTGGGTTCAAAGCACCAACCTTGTGGTTTGCAGTCCAGTGCTTATCCTATAGAACCATCAGGCTCCCCAGTGATATATAAAGACACCAGAACATTAACATGGAAACTTTGATAGTCACCCATCCGATAATTACAATTGAGCACCTACTCTACTCAGCCCAACCCAGCAAAAGCCCCAGTGCCATTAAGCCAATGTTATGTTTGCAGAATAGAACTGCATTCTGGAGGGTTTTCAAGTCTGTGATCTTTTGGAAGCAGGTTGCCAAGTCCCTCTTCTGAGGTGCCTACGGGTGGATTTGAACAGCCCACCTTTCAGTTAGTAGTCAAGTACTTAACTGTGTGCATTACCTAGGACTCCACATGTACAAGACAGTGTGAACAATCCCACTCACCTATTTCTAAACAACATTTGAAGGTCAGCCTCACAATGTTTGGGTAAGGAAATCGAATCTAAATTAGTGAAGTCCATGTATTCATTTCTTTCATAAATATTTTTGATGTGGGTTTAGTTTATAGATATCTAGTGCTTCACTAGGCACAGAACACACATTGAAAGAGATATAAGGAATCCAGTGGCCAGCGAAGGAAACAGACATATAGGCAATACATTATAAAGTTGGTCATGACAGAGAGGTACAACTCAAACTTCTGGGACACCCAGAAAGGAGTAGTGGTCCCTTAGAATGACCAAGCGCACATCGGGTGGAGAAGCGAGGTGCCTTCTATGCGTGCCCTCGACTTTTCCCCTTGTTGATCTCTCCTCCTGGGATGGTAAACTTCCTTCTCCAGGACTGGCCAAGCTCATATGGGCAATCACAGTGGGGCAAACTTGGAGGGGAAGACTTCAAGTGAGCCGACCTTAATAGACAGGTTCCTTTTAAGGAAGACTGCACAGGCAAGCTCAGTAGGAAGAGCTCAGATGGGTAAACTCAGATGGCACACCCGGAGACCCATACAATCCCCCTCGTTTCCCCTCAGAGACAAGAAAAACGGAAACAAAATAGCTGCTGTTTTCAGAATTCATTATCTTTCTGACAAAGTCTACTGTTTTCTGTAACTCAAGAATGCTGGACTTCTTTAGACCCTCCATTAGACCCAACGCTCCTTGAATTATAAGGGGGCTGATGTGGGCACAGAGAAGGCCCCGTGGGTGCTCTGCAGGAATCACTATGAGTTGCGATTGTCTCAACAACAGTGACTTTCAATTACTCTTAGTTGGGATCAGAGACCAGGTGGAAAATCTCACGGAGCTTCTTCTACCAGCAAATGGCAACAACAAAAACAGAGAATAACTTTGCCCCATACCCCAGTCCTCCAGGATTCAGTGTGTCTGTAATTTATATTTTATGGGTTTCTAGCTGGATGGAATATTGAGTATCTGCTTGCAACATTCTAACTGCCTGGAACATTCTTCTTCCACCCCGTCAATTTGCCTAGTTAAACACCTACTTATACTTCAGATCTCAAGAGCACATGCCTTCTACGGAGCGGGACAGGGCAATTCACCTTTCCCCCATGGTCCTTGTTATAGTCTGCACTTACACATTCATTTCTTTGATTGCTCCCTGCCTCTTCCACTCCAGTAAGCTCCCTGGGGGGAAGCACTTGTTGTTGTTGGCTACCAGAAAGAAAGGCTGCCTGGTCTGGTGCCACCCCTAGATTGACTTTTGTCATCCATAGGGTTTTCATTGACTGATTTCCTGAAGTAAATTGCCAGGCCTTTCTTTCTAGTCTCCCTCAGTCTAGAAATTTCTCTGAAATCTGTTCGGCATCATAGCAACACCAAAGGAGATGGTAAGAATTCCACCACTGAACCATATTGTTAAGTGCCGTCGAGTCCGTTCCAACTCATAGCGCCCCTGTATACATTTTCCAAGCAGCAGCTGGTGAGCTTGAACCACCAACCTTTCAGTTCCAATCAATCTATAGGGCCATTTGATTGACCCCTGGAATCCTAGCTCCCGTTTAATACTTAGTAGGCATCCAACACATTCTCACTGATTATCGAAAGACTATCAAAAAATGGGACTCTTCTCAGAATCCATTTCCCCTGTTGTGCCACATCCTGAGCCTGGCTTGAGTTTCTACTTGGTTTGAGGCTTTGTTTTGCCGATCAAAGACTGGAATCAAAAGCAAAGTCCAAATATCTAATGTGCCACTTGGCTTAACTGAGCCCTTGCAAAGACAGCATTAAAAAAAAAAAAAAAAACTAAACCAGAATATTTTTAATTAAAGTCCAAGTCTAAGATGAGCCATTATTTTACAATAATAGCACAAATTTGTTTCAGGGAGAAAGCTTTAATAGAGAAAAATCAAGCATATTTCTGTTCTAGCAGATTAACTTCATGTTTAGAACAGAATGAAAATCTAAATGGGTGGTTTTTTTTTTGCTATTTTTTTCCCCATCAGTAATATGATGCAGTTACTCTAGAGAAGAGAGTTTGAGGATGTAGAAGGTTAAAGGCAGAGGGAATTGTCTAATGCAGGATAGGAAGATTTGAAAAGAAGGTTAAAGTCTCTCTAATCTGTCAACTCGGCAGGTAGATGAAGCATGACTGGCTGGCTGGCTGCCCTTAGAAACTACCATTGGCATTCTAACAGAAACCTTTAAGGATAGCTACCAGCAATTCTCACTCCTAGAGCAAGACCCTCATGCACAATAATTCACCCCTGCAAGAGTTGATTGGGCCAAGACTCAACAATTCTCTCTTCTTGGAATTTGGAGTTAGG
Organism: Chrysochloris asiatica; assembly: GCF_000296735.1. Taxonomy (NCBI): domain Eukaryota; kingdom Metazoa; phylum Chordata; class Mammalia; order Afrosoricida; family Chrysochloridae; genus Chrysochloris; species Chrysochloris asiatica. Next base: position 47,091,464 of record NW_006408521.1, on the reverse strand, counting down.
ACATAGAATCATTGATCTGTTAGATTCCTTAAATGGAATGTGAACAGTTAAGGTTGAAGGGGCCTGGTTTGGCTATATGCACAAAGTATTAACAGAGCCAACCTGCAAATAGAGAAGAATGAAAAGACAGGAAGGGGCAGGGGGCCATGAAATGAGAGCGCCACCCCATTTCTAATTTTCTAGGTCCTGGTCCTGGTCCTTTATGAAGCTAGCCTGGACTTCCTGTCCTTGGAATCTATGATGTCAACTTGTCTCCTCCTAGGAATTTGCCTCCACCCATTTTTGTTGCTAAAATTAGTTGGAGTGTATTCCTTTTCCTTGCAATCCATGGAGCCCTAAAACACACCTCCCAAATATTTCAGAATTGCTTTGCAAAGTGTGAGTAACCAGCTAATGCACAGCCTGCAACAGACACTATTTATAGATTCTGAAGGATGGGTCAGGCAGTTTGTGTTCCTCACGGGGAAAGTGTTTTAGGGCATTTTGTTTCTAAATGTTCTGGGATGAAGCCAAACTTTGGCCTATCACATCTGAAGTCACTGTCTTCTCTAGTCTCTTAGAAATTCTGTTTGTGATAATACTTATGATTAAAAGACTCCTGTGCAAGTGTGGTGTGGTGCTGTAGGATAAGCACCAGACCACAAGGTCAATTTTGGCACTTCAAACTCACCAACAGCTCCTCAGAAACCCTATACAGGGTTGTTATGAGTTGGAACCGACTTGACAGCAGTGGATCTGGTTCTGTTATGACAGTAGAATGAACAGTTAGGGATGCTTTAAACAAAGTTTATGACTAAGATGAAAGGAAAGAGAATTCTTGATTTCACAAACTTAAGATTCAAGCTTTATGTTTGATCTCTGAAACAAGAGGAAGTGGGTTAATGTTATTATGTGGCATTGAGTTGGTTCCAACTCATAGTGACCCAATGCATAACAGGATGAAATATTTCATGCTCCTGCGCCATCCTCACAACTGTCACACCTGAGCCCATTGCTGCTGCCACTGCGTCAGTCCATCGCGTTGGGGGCATCCTCTTTTTTTGCTGACCCTCAACTTTATCAAGTGTGATGTCCTTCTCCATGGACTGGTGCCACCTAACAACATGACAAAAGTATAGGAGATGAAGTCTCATCATCCTGGTTTCTAAGTAGCATTCTGACTGTACTTCTTCCAAGACAGTATTATTTGTTTTTTGGGCAGTCCATGGTCTTTTTTTTTTTTCCCCCCTTAAACTTCTTATTGTGAATTGAGTGAAGATTTACAGACAAGACCATCAACTTTACATTCAACAAACTATTACACTGCGTTTCATCTCAACAATTGCAATCCCCTCCCTGCAACAACAATTATCCCTGTGGGTCCTATTTCCATTCCACTCTCCTTCCCATCCCTTCTCAACTTTGTCCTTAGGAAAATGCTGTCCTTTTGTTTTTGAATGATTTACCATTCCCATGGTCAGCAAACCTTACTAGTACTGTTGTTCTCCATATATCCCTATCTACTGCTTTGCTATATATTGGGCTACAAGAGTACATCCCTTTCCAGACCTGAAGGGTGGTCAAGGCTCTAAGTCTCAGATTCCTTCATTCTCTTTCTGACTAGTAAACCTGGGTTTTATTATTATTAAATAATTTTGAGTTTTGTTGCACACTTTCAATTGTGTGGATCATGACAAGCTATGGACTACATTGCCAAGTATGAGTATTCTGGAGCACTTAATTGTGCTCATGAGGAACCTACCTGTACATGGACCAAGAGTCAGTTGTTTGAACAGAATGGAACACCGAATGGTTTAAAATTAGTACAGGTGTACACCATGGTGGTATTCTTTCACCATACTTATTTAATCTGTATGCTGGACAAATAATCTGAGAAACTGGATTATATGAAGTAAAACGTGGCATCAGGATTGGAGGAAGACTCATTAACAACCTGCGATATGCAGATGATGCAACCTTGCTTGCTGAAAGCAAAGACAACTTAAAATACTCATAAAGATCAAAGACCACAGCCTTTGGTATGGGCTGCATCTCAATGTAAACAAACCAAAAATCCTCACCACTAGATCAATAAGCAACATCCATATAAATGGAGAGAATATTGAAGTTGTCAAGGGCTTAATTTTTCTTGGATCAACCATCAAAACTCATGAAAGCAGCAGTCAAGAAATCAAATGACATTTTGCATTAGGCAAATCTGCTGTACCAGAACTTTTTTAAGTGTTGAAGAACAAAGATGTCGATTTGAGGACTAAGATGCACCTGACCCAAGCCATGGTACTTTCTCAATAACCTCATATGCATGCGAAAGCTGGGCAGTGAATAAGGAAGACCGTAGAAGAATTGGTGCATTTGAGTTATGGTGTTGTAGGAAAATATTGAAAGCACCATGGACTGCCCAAAGAAAAAAACAGATCTGTGTTGGAAAAAGTACAGTCAGAGTGCTCCTTGGAAGCCAGGATGGCCAGATTTCATCTTTCATATTTTGGACATATTATCAGGAGGAACCAGTCCCTGGAGAAGGATATCATGTTTGGTAAAGTGGGGGGTTGGAGAAAAAGAGGAAGACCCCCAATGAGATGTATTGACACAGTGGTAGCAGCAACCGGGTCTGGTGTAGCAACAATTATGTGGTTGGTGCAGGATGGGACAGTGTTTCACTCTGTTGTGCGTAGGGTCACTATGAGTCAGTACCAACTCAATGGCACCTAACAACAAGAACTATCTGAAACCCTCTAATGTTCAGAGCGCTTGGTAGTGGTAGCTGGGTACCATCTAGTTCTTCTGGTCTCAGAATCATGGAGATTGATGTTCACATGGTCCATTAGTCCATGAGACTAATTGATTCTAAGTCTCTTCAGTTATTATCACTTTCTTCCACTCATTTAGAGACCTTGGACAGCTGCTTATGAGCTTTCAAGGCCCCAGATGCTACTCACCAGAGGAGCATGTAGACCATTGTCTTTGTGGACCCTGTTACGCCAATTGACCATGGTGTCCCTTAAAACTATGCTCCTGAGTCTTCAGGCCCAGCAACTCATTGCCTTAAGATGTTTGAGAATATTGAGGAAGTTTTCATTATTTTGCCCACTGTAAGCTCCACTACTTTCATAGTTTTGTTTGCAGGAATGGTAGATACTTATGTATAAATATTCTCTTTCAAGCTCATATATATTTGTGGGATATACATATACCCTACTCTTCCCTCCCTTACCCATCAAGCTATGTCTCAATCCATGCAGCTACAACCAAACACTGTTATTGTTTGTACATCACTATTTTCCTCTATCCCCTTTAGCCTAGTCCATGATACTTTTAGTATTCTTCTCCAGTACTGTAATCCAAATAAGGAAGACTTGTAAGGTTCTTTGTCCAACTTTCACATTGTCCAACTTTCACATGCTTAGGTGGCAACTGAAATTACCGTGGTTTGGGTCAGATGCACCTTAGTCCTCAAGCTGATATCTTTGTTTTGGAACACTTTAAAGGGGTCTGGTGCAGCATATTTGTTTAATGCAATACATCGTTTGATTTCATGACTACTGCTTCCATGAGTGTTGATTGTGGATCCAATGGTCTTGGACAACTTCAATATTTCCTATATTTATCCTGATGTTATTTATTGGTCCATTTGTGAGGATGTTTGTTTTATTTAAGGAAGTGGGAAAGTTTATGCAAGGCCATTGCAGTGGTTAAAGTACATGAAGTCCTTTAAAGGATCTTTTGTCAAGTAGATGCATGTGGAACAATTTCAAATTATTGACCTCATATTACATTGGAAGTATGTGTCGGTTTTGTTCATAAAATAAATGAATTGGGTATTACATTTTGTGATGGGAAATTGTCATGGTCAAAGACAATTTGGCTCTCTGAAAGACAGGGATCTAACTCCTGCCCCATAGACCTTTGAGGTAATTGAAGAATATGAAAGAAGAAAAATTTGCTCAGCTAAGCAACTCTTTGGAGAGGACTGCATACTCATCAGTCTAGGGGCACTCTTAATTACTGCTCCCACTCTGATGGTAAGGACTATAAAAAGGCACGTGGTCTAAAATGGACAGGATCAATGTCCCTATGCCAGCTCTTGGGCTGTCTTCAGGTCAAAGATATTTTGGTCTGAGTCAAGACGTGAGATAAAAACATCTGAAACAATTGACCATCTTCCATCTATTGATCCAAAGCTTATCAGAGAATATCATGCATCCAAACTGTGGTTTGAGGAAAGTGGGTTTTGCACAAATCAGACCAGGATTTCCTGGGGGTTGAATGAAAGTGTAGGTTGGTTTCTACTGAGTTCCAGGAAAAAGAGGAGCTTTGATAGCCTGGGGTTTATTTGATTAATGCAATCAAGTATTTGAGAAAATTCATATACCCAAATGAGCATCTTTTATATCTATATAAATCCAGACATGACTCTCGTAAGCCAGTGCAGTTATTGTTAAGTGCTGTTGAGTAGGTTCTGACTCATAGCGACCCCGTATAAGGTTTCTGTGGAGTGGCTGGTGAATTTGAATCATCAACCTTTCATTTAGCTGTCCAGTGTTTATCCTTTAATATCACACCAGGATTCTTTAAGCAAATTGTTGTTGTTGTTAAGTGCTATCAAGTTGGTTCCAACTCATAGCAATCTTGTATAGGGTTTCTGAGGAGTGGCTGGTGGATTTGAACTGCCAACCTTGTGATTCAAACAGACCTGTGGCCCAGTGCTTTATCCTATAGCACCCTCCTAGGACTCACCCTGAATCCAATGTTGTTGCTAAGTGCTTTGTCTTCAATTCTGACTCATAGTGACCCTGTATAGGGTTTCCTGGGAGCAGCACGTGAGTTTGAACCACCAACCTCTCAGTTCAAACTGACCTTGAAGTTGAGTGCTTACACTACAGCGCCACACCAGGACTCCCCTTAAGCTACTATATGTTAATAAATCCAACCACTGCCAAAGCTCCTCTTCAGTTTGTATAAAACCAACATGTCCAGAGATGTGTCTTCTGGGATAAACTATTTTAAAATTTGCATGTGCTCCTCTGTCATATACTGAATGTATCTAAATCATTCTTTTAAGACACTTTGACTGAATTCCTGACTCTGGAGTTATAAAGATAAATAAGAAATAGTCTCTCCTCTCAGTCTAATTGGAACGGTAGGCATATTACCAAATCAAAGAACTCTGGAGTGATGAAGACAGGGATAAAATTATGTATCTAAAACAGTGAGGCTCAAAGAAAGTGAGGCTCAAAAGTCAGATGTCTGGGTAAAGGAAAATGGAGTCTTCCAGCAGGGAGTCAAGGACATACCAGGATGAGAGAATGGCTTGTGTAAAGAGGTATGAAGTTCCAAATTTCAGATGACTGCTAATGGTTAGGCATGACAAAGGGAAAAGAGAAGAGGGAAGACATAAAGGACAAAGGTGGAGAAATATAGGTAGAGGTCCTACCTTTTAGTCATTGATTCAAACAGTATGCCATATACCATTATGTACCAGGCTCTGTTCCATACCGTGGTGAACAAGACACATAGCTGCATCCCTGCCCTCAGTGAATTTTCTTTCTGATAAGAGGAGACAGGGAAGAAACAAGTACATACACAAGATAATTTAACAAGGCAATGAGTGCCATGAAGAATATAATCAGGGAGATGGGATAGAGGAATGGTGGTGGGCAGTAGTATGGTCTGGGTAGGTCATCTCAAATGATGGCTATTGAAGACTTGAAAGATAAGAAGGCCAAAGACGAGAACTGAGACTTGAAATTTGGAATATCCTATGGAGTCCTGGTGTGGCGCTGCAGGTTAATGCACCAGACTACAAAGCCATTTGAACTGCAAGGTTGGCGGTTTAAGCTCGCCAGCTGCGACTCCGAAACTCTATACAGGGTCACTAGAGGTTGGAACCGACTCAATGGCACTTCACAAAAATAACAACAAATGAAGTCCTGGTGTGGCATTGTGGGATAAAGCACTGGACTGCAAGGTGGGTTTGAATCACAAGGTTGGTGGTTCAAACTCACCAGCTGCTCCCTGAAAACCCTATACAGGATCGCTATGAGTTCGAACTGACTTAGTGGCACTTAACAACCACAACAACAACAACAACAACAACATGGACTCCTGGTGTAGCACTGTAAGATAAGCCCTGGATTGCGAACCACAAGGCCAGAGGTTCAAACCCACCAGCCGTTCCTTGGAAACCCCGTACAGGGACACTAAGAGGTGAAATGGACTCAATGGCACTTAGCCATTGTGTTGGTTTCGACTCATAGCAACCGTATATAATGTTTCCAAGAGTGACTGGTGGATTTGAACCACAGACCTTGTGGTTAGCAGTCCAGTACTTATCCTATAAAGGCACACCAGGACTCCCTCTATCATTTAGGGAAATACAAACCAAACCCCAGTAAGACACCACTCCACAGCCATTAAAGTCCATTGCTGTTGAGTAGATTCTTTCTCATACTGACCCTATAGGACAGGGTAGGGTTGGCTCATAGGGTTTCCAAGACTGTAATCTTTATAGATCTGAGTGCAAACCACAAGGTTAGCAATTTGAGCCCACCAGCCACTCCAAGGGAGAAAGCTGAGGTTATCTGCTCCCATAAAGATTTACAGTCTCAGAAACCCTATAAAGAGTCACTATGAGTCAAAACCAACTCCTTGGCATTTAACAACAATCTTTACTGAAGTAGCCTGTCCCATTTTTCTCCCATTGAACAGCTGATGGGTTTGAACTGTCAATCTTAGGTTAGCGTTCAAGTGCTTTAACCACTATGCCACCAGGACTCCCTTATACATGTTGAATCTAAACCCACGGGCACTGAGTCAATTCTGCCTTGTAGCGGCCCTTTATGGCTTTTCTGAGACCGTAAACCTTTATGGCAGCAGATGGTCTCACCTTTTCTCCCACAGTTTAAACCACTTACCTTGTGGTTAGCAACTCAATGCTTAAGCAGTGCCAGTGGTCCTTTTACACCTATTGTTGTTGGTGTTGCTAAGTGCCATCGAGTCGGTTCCGACCCATAGCGACCCTGTATAATAGGGTTTCTGAGGAGCAGCTGGTGAGCTTGAACCACCAACCTTGCAGTTCAAACAGCTTTGCAGTCTGGCGCATTAACGCACAGCACCACACCAGGATTCCTTTATACCTGTTGTTATTGTTAAGTGCCATCGAGTCGATTCTAACCCATAGTAACCCTGTATAGGGTTTCTGAGGAGCAGCTGGTCAGCTTGCACTGCCAACCTTGCAGTTCAAACGGCTGGTTAAAATGAAAAAGACAAACATAATAATCAATGATGGTGAGGAGCTGGAGAATTTGGCACCCTACGCACTGCAGGTAGAAATGTGTAATGGCGCAGCCTCTTTGGAAAAAGTCTGGTCATTCCTCAAAGGATTGAACGCAGAATCACCATATGATGCAGAAAGTCTACTCTGAAGTATATATTCAAGAGAAATGAAAACATATGCCAACACCAAAAAACTTTCACACAAATATTCATAGCAGTATTATTCATGATATCCAAAAGTGTAACAACCTAAATGTTGAACAACTGATGAATGAATAAATAAAATACAGTCTATGTGAATATTCTTCAGCTGACACATGCTACATACAACAACTTGGATGAAGCTTGAAAACTATATGCTAAATGAAAGACACCAGAAACAAGACAACGTATTATAGTACTCCATTTCTGAGAATGTCCTCATTAGGCAAATACCTCAAGACAAAATAGGTCCATGGTTGCTTGGGCAGTGATGGGAAGATCTGGGGAGTGATGGCTAGTGGGTTGTTTCTGTTCTTAAGTGCCTTCCACTCAGTTCCCACTCATAGCAACCCTAGACTCAACAGAATGAAACACTGTTCCCTCTTGTGCCAGCCTCACAGTTCTCACTATGTTTCAGCTCATTGTTGCAACCAGTGTTTCAGTTCATCCTATTGAGAGTCTTCCTCTTTTTCAATGACACTCCAGTTTACCAAACATGATGTGCTTTTCACGGGACTGGTCCAAGCACATGAGACAAAGTCTCTTCACCCGCTCGCTCTCCCAAGAAGTATTTTGACTGCACTTTTCCCAATTCAGATTTGTTTGTTCTTCTGGCAGTCCGTGGTACTTTAAATATTCTTCAGCAACACCACAATTCAAATGAGTCAACTCTTCTCAGTCTTCCTTATTCATGGCTCAGCTTTCACATGCATATGTTGTTAGTAATCTTAGATCCAGTTCAGACGTATAACAACCACTGTATAGGGTTTCAGAGGCTGTAAATCTTTACAGGGAGCAGACAACCACATCTTTCTCCAGCGGGACTTCTGGTGGGCTCTAACTACCAGCCTTGTGGTGCCCAGTCTAGACTATAAAAATTACAGCCTTGGAAACTCTATAAGGAAGTTCTATTCTTTCAGATGCATATGAGGCAATTGAAAATACCATGGCTTGGGTGGGTCAGGCACACTGAAATCATTGCTCTTTAACACTTTGAAGAGGTCTTTTGCAGCAGATTTGTCTAGTAATTTCTTTACTGCTGCTTCTATGAGTATTGATTATGAATCCAAGTAAAATGAAGTCCTTGACAACTTTAATTGTTTCTCCTCTTATCAAGATATTATTTATTCATCCAGTTGTGAGGATTTGTTTTCTTTATATTGAGGAGCAATCCATACTAAAGACTGTGGTATTTGACCTTTGTTGTTGTTGTTAAGTGTCATTGAGTCAGATTTGACTCATAGCAACCCCATATAGGGTTTCCAATCAATAAGTATTTTAAGTCCTCATTACTTTCAGCAAGCAAGATTGTGTCCTCTATATTGCATCTTGTTAATGAGCCTTCCTCCAATCCTAATGACATATAATCTTCATCATATACTCCAGCTTCTCTGATTGTTTGCTCAGCATACAGATTATCAATATGGTAAAAGGATGCAGCCTGGTGTGTACCATTCCGGGTTTTAAATCAGGAAGTGTCCCCTTGTTCTTGTCTAAGGACTGTCTCTTGGTCTACGTATAGGTTTCTCATGAGCACAACTAAGTGTTCTGGAATTTCCATTCTTCCCAATGTTATCCATAGTTTGTTATGATCCACACAATTGAGTGCATTTGTGTTGTCAATAAAGCACAGGTAAACATCTTTCTGGTATTCTCTGCTTACAGCTGCAATCAATCTGACGTCAACAATGATATCCCTCATTCCACCTCCTCTTCTGAATTGGCTTGAATCTTTGGCAGTTCTCTATCAATGTATTACTACAATCATTTTTAAATTATCTTCAGCAGAATTTTACTTGTGTGTAATGTTACTGTTATTGTTCAATAATTTCCACCTTCTGTTGGGTCACCTTTCTTAGGAATTGGCACAGATATGGAGCTCTTCCAGTCAACTGGCTAAGTGGTTGTCTTTCAAACGTCTTGGCTTAGATGAGTGAGCATCTCCAGGCCTGCGTCAGTTTGTTGAAACATTTCAGCTTGTATTCCATCAATTCCGGGAGCCTTGTTTTCTCCTAATATCTTCAGTGCAGCTTAGATTTCTTCCTTCAGTACCATGGGTTCTTAATCATATGGTGCCTGTTGAAATGGTTGAACATTCACCAATTCTTTTTGGTATAGTGACTGTGTATTCCATTCATCTTCTTTTGATGCTTTCTGCATCATTCAATGTTTTGCCATAGAATTCTTCAATGTTGGAAGTCAAGATAGCAATTTTTTTCTTCAGTTCTTTCAGGTTGAAAAATGCTCAGTGTGTTCTTTTGGACTTTCTAACTCCAGATCTTTGCACATTTCATTATAATAATTTAATCTGTCTTCTCAACCTGCCCTTTGAAATTTTCTGCTCAGTTCCTTCATCATTTATTCTTCTAGCTTTAGCTACTCTACTTTCAAGAGTAAATTTCAGAGTCTCTTCTTACATCTACTTTGATCTTTCCTTTCTATCCTGTCTATTTAATGACCTTTTGCTTTCTTCACGTATGATGTTATCCCACGATTTCTCTGATCTTCAGTCATTAGTGTCTATTACATCAAGTCTGTTCTTGAGATGGTCTCTAAATTCAGGTGGGATATAGTTTGGTTCTTTTGAACTTATTTTAATGTTCTTCAGCATCAGTCTGAACTTGCATATGAGCTAATTGGCGGTCGGTCTGTTCCACAGTCGGCTCTTGGCCTTGTTTTGGCTAGTATTCCATCATTTCTTCCCACAGATGCAGTCAATTTGATTTCTGTGTATTCCATCTGGCAAGATCCATGTGTATGGTGGTATTTTATGTTGTTGAAAAATGGTATTTGCAATGAGTACTTGCTGGTGGCGTGGTGGTGGTGGTTGTGTGCTGTGGAGTCGGTTCTGACTCATAGCAACCCTGTACAGGGTTTCCGAGGCTGTAAATCTTTACGCCGAAAGTCTCATCTTTCTCCTGCAGAACAGCTAGTAGTTTTGAACTGCTGACCTTGTGGTTTGCAGCCCGATTTATAACCACTATGCTACCAGAGCTCCTTACTAGTCGTGTAGACTTCCATCATGTGATCTCCAGCATCATTTCTATCACCAAGATAGTATTTTCCAACTACTGATCCCTCCTCTGTTTCCAATTTGGAATTCCAACACCAGTAATTATCAATGCATCAGACTAAAGAAATTGGTAGAATTCTTCAATTTCTTCATCATTAGTTTTGGTGATTGGTATGTAAATTTGAATAATAGTTTAATTAAGTGGTCTTCCTTTTGGCTTATAGATACTATCCTATCTCAGACAACACTGTTCAATCTTCAAGATAGATTTTGAAATGTTCTTTTTGATGATGAATGTGATACTACCATCCCAATACAATTTGTCCTTCCAGGTATAGTAAACTATATGGTTGACCTATTCTAGATAGCCAATACCTGTCCATTTCAGCTCACAAATGCCTAAGATGCCAGTCTTTATGTGCTTCATTTCATTTTTGACAACTTCATTTTTTTTACATTCATACTTCACACATTCCGTATTCCGTTCCCAGTGGATGTTTGCAGTTGTTGAATCTCATTCTGAGTTGTGTCCCATCAGCAAATGATGGTCCCAAAAGCTTTAAGGTTGACTCTACTTTAAAGAGGCAGCTCTTCCTTAGTCATATTTTCAGTGCCACCCAACCTGGGGGGCTCACCGTCTGGCACTTTATCAGACAATGTTTCACTGCTGTTCATAAGGTTTTCAAGGACAAATCCCTCAGAAGTGGACTGCCTATTCCTTCCTCCTAGTCTGTTTAGTCTGGAAGCTCCATTGAAACCTGTCCACTATGGTAGGCCTGTTGCCATTTGAAACACCAGCGGCATAGTTTCCAGCATTGCAGCAACATGCAAGCTTCAACAGTACAGCAAGCTGACAGCTGTGTGGGGTGGTGATGCTAACGGGTACAAGATTTCTTTTCGGGGTGTTGAAAATGTTCTAAAATTAGGTGATGCTGATGGTAACACAACTCTGTGAATACAGAATTCATTATGAAAATGAATAAACTATACTGTTTAAAAGATGAGTGGATTTAATGATAAAGTGAAAGATTACTTAATAATGCTGGCATAAATGCCTTAATCAAAAAGATGCTGTCTAAAAATCAATAGATCTTTAATCACTACATGTTTCCTCATCCCTGAAACTCAAGGTATGATTGGTCAACTTGCAGAAACCTTCTAAACCTTGTTGGCCTTTAAAAGTGAAGAAGAAGCAATTTCATATTTTGTAATTAGGGGGAGAGGTATTTCAAAGTTCAGCAGTTTACCCAACAGGAAACGTAGGCAGCAAGTATTACATCTTATAACCTAATCCTTTAACTCATGCTTTCTGTTTGTTGCTGTTAATTGCTGTCAAGTCCATTCTAGTTCACAGCAACCCTGTATAAGGTTTCCAAGGAGTGCATGGTAGGTTTAAACTGCCCACCTTGTGATTAGCATTCCATTGCTTATCCTATAGCAATCACACCAGGACTCCTTCTGTTACCACAGTGTTAATAAGCCCTAGTTGTCTGCTTGGAGAACCTGAGAGGGAGAAGAGGGTCCTACTGAAATTGTGTACAGAGGGGGAGGGCAATACACAAGACGGCGGGTGGCAGCATAATAATGAAGACAGGTGAAGACACAGGAAGGGCTAAAGGGGATAGAGGTAAATAATGATATATACACAACCCTGGAAAAACAGCGGTCTGTGCATAGATTCGTGGGTTATTTCTAAATCCCACAAATATATGAGTTTGGAAGAGAAAAAAGAAGCATTCCTTGATAGTTACCAGGGGTGGGAGGGAAGGGAATGTAGTTCACTGGCTAGAGTTGACACATGTTAACTTGGGTAGCAGGGAGGGTAATATATAAGAAGAGGGAGGATGGCAGAAGAATGATGAAGACAGGTGAAGACTCAGGGAGGTATGCAAGGGCTAAAGGGGAGACAGGTAAATAATGCTATATATATCGTCTTGGAACAACAATGTTCTGCAGGTAGATATATACTGAATGGGTATGGGAGGAAGATATATATATATAGAGAGAGAGAGAGCGAGCTCTGGTAGCGTAGTGGTTACGAATTGGGCTGCGAACCGCAAGGTCAGCAGTTCAAAACTACCAGCTGTTCCGCGGG
>NW_006408521.1:47013555-47077410 GCF_000296735.1 Chrysochloris asiatica | reverse complement strand
CCGCGGGAGAAAGATGAGGCTTTCTGCTCCCGTAAAGATTTACAGCCTCGGAAACCCTGTACAGGGTCGCTATGAGTCAGAACCGACTCCACGGCAGACAGCCACCATTCCGTGGTGCTGTAGTAGAACTCTGGTAGCATAGTGGTTACGAATCGGGCTGCGAACCACAAGGTTAGCGGTTCGAAACTACCAGCTGCTGTTTGGGAGAAAAATGAGGCTTTCTGCTCCCGTAAAGATTTATAGCCTCGGAAACCCTGTTCAGGGTTGCTATGGGTCAGAACCAACTCAACGGCACTTACCAACAACAATTGTGGTACTATAGGATAAGCTCTGGACTGCTAACCTGCAAGGTCAGTGAGCATTAGCGCTTGGTGAATTTTTGCCTTACTTAAAAAAAATAACATTGTCACTTTTTAAAGGTCATATCTTAACCGTCTTCCCTACTGTTGGTGTTAACTGCTGCTGAGTTGTTTTATTTTGATGTGTTCAGTTATTTACTTTCTTGTCAAAGCACTTTCCTGAAATGTTGCCATCAGGAAATTAAGAATTAAAATACTTGGAATTGTGAAAGTTTACCTTGCTTAACAAATGTGGTTCTACTGATACTTGGTGAGTGTGTAGCATGAAGAGAGAGAATGAGATGCCTACTACTGAACCCCATTCTTCTGATGCCTTCTGCCTACAAGTAGGGACCGTGTAGGCAAAAGGCATCACGCATCTCAGCTGAACATTGCCTCTTAAGGCCCCTTTCATCCCAGGTTTTCTCTGGTGTTAAACAGAAGCTTCTCCTTACTAAGCAAATATCCCAAGTGAATTATCAGTCAGCCCCCGAATTCCTTCCCATATACCCCTTCCATCTGGCCAAGGGACAAGAGGCCCTGCCCCCATCCCCAGACTTTAGAGTGCGTTAATGTGTCACACTGCAAAGCAATCTGAACTGCAAGGTAGGCGGTTCAAGCTCACCAACTGCTCCTCGGAAACCCTACACAGGGTCGCTATGGGTCGGAAATGACTCGATGGCACAGACAACAGTAGTCACTATCAGACACACATTTATTAAAGAATATGTGTATGCCTGTCACCTTGTATCTAGTACTCAGCACTGGTATGTCATTGCCCCTTACTCTAAACATCTGTTCCTCTGACCAACATAGTTCAAGCCCCAGGAAACACTCTTCTTGCTTTATACCTTCAAAACAAAGGCTTTTGTTGTCATTGTGTCCCATGGAGTTCTTTCTGACTCTTAGTGACCCAAAGACAGTGTAGAGCTGCCCCATGAGTTTCCTAGGCTGAAATCTGTGTGGGAACAGATTGTCAAGTCTTGTCCATTGGAGCAGCTGGTAGGTTCAGACTGCTGCCTTTTCAGTTGGTAGCAGAGATCTTTAACAAAGACACTACCAAAGCATCTTTACACAAAGGGTCCTGGGTCTGAATGCCTGAAGGTCTGTGGGTGGCTGCTGTTTTGGGTGCAAAGGAGACTTAAGTGGTAGAAATCCTGTGGTTGTTGTTAAATGTTGTAGAGTCAATTCGGACCCATAGCAACCCTGTATAGGGTTTCCGAGGAGCATCTGGTGAGCTTGAACTCCCGACCTTGCAGTCCAAACAGCCTTGTAGTCTGGCGCATTAACCTTATCCTCAGCGCCACACCAGAAACCCTTAGTAATAAGTATATTAATTTGCTAATTTCTTCCTCTGTATCACATCTGTGTCACTTCCATGACATGCTGAGCCTCTTTATTTTCCTTTGATTTATGTTTTAACTTGCAGTTAATAAACTGTGGCTAGTATCCACTGCTGTTTGCTTAAGTGCTGTCAAGTTGGTTCCGGGCCATAGCGATCCTGAGTTTCAGAGGCTGTATATCTTTGCAGGAGCAGAAAGCTTCATCTTTCTCCCTGCGGAGCAGCTGGTGGGCTCGAGCCGTTGACCTTGTGTTGTGGTTCACAGTTCAGAACTGCCGCGTTTCCTGTAACAAAAAAATGCAAGTGGCCATCTGAGAAACATACTATAATATTTAAAAAATTATATTACTTTTAAATATGTATATCTATAAGTTTAGGCATATTATGAGAGAAGATTCAATAGTGAATAACTGTTATCATGACTAATCGCAACTGTCACAATTGTAAAGGTAGAAGTTTTATACCAAAAAAGGGGAGTGGTTAATCTTACAGTCCAGAAACAGAGGACCCTAGGACCATCAAGAGAGGACCGCACAAGCAGAATGCAGGACCTTATCCAGAGAAGCAGCAGCGCCAGAGATGGAGGCAGAGATGGGGGCATGGAGAGGGGGAGCAGCTAAGGACTCTACATTCATGGACTAAGAAGAGAAGGACTAAGAGCTGGTGGTCAGGAGCCGACTCACAGAATGTGCCCTTTGGAGATAGATGTAAATTATTATATATGCCTGAGTGGTTGTTTTTTTTTGTTTGTTTGTGTGTTTTTTAAAAAATCTAAAGTGGACAGAGAGAAATACTGTTAACCGATGGTACATGGAGGGGATTATAATCAATGTAATGAAACAAGGTATATGATTTGTTCAGTGTAAAACTGATGATATGCCCTGTAAACTTTCACTCAATCCACAATAAAAACTTTAAATTAAAAAAAAAAAGTTTACATTAATTAATTTTAATTTCTACTTGGTCTTTTAATGTTACTAGTTTAATACTTACTATGCTTTTTTAAAAAAAGCAATATTGGTGTGGTGTTGTAGGATAAACACTAGACTGCGAGCGGTTTGACTCACAAGGTCGGCAGTTCAAACTCACTACCCGCCCCTCAGAAACTCTACACAGGGTGTCTATGAGTCGGAACGGGCTCGACAGCACTTAACAACAACACATGCTTAAAAATAGAAATTTTCTTCTAAAATATTCTATTTCATTTTTTTACATTTACTTTCAATTACATTTTTGTGGAAATATATTCAAATTTGATACTTTGAGTTGGTTGTAGGTGTTGTTAAGTGCCATGGAGAAGTTCCAACTCATAGAAACCCAGGGTAGGGTTTCCAAGGAGTGGCTGATTTGAACTGCTTACCTTGAGGTTAGCATTCCCATGCTTATCCTACAGTGCCACACCAGGACTCCTAATTATATATTATTTTTTAATCCTAGTACTGCAGGTTAATGCACTGGATTGCTAGGTTGGCTTGAATCCCAAGGTTGGCAATTCAAGTTCATCAGCCGCCCCTCTGAAACCCTATACAGGGGTGTTATGAGTCGGAACCGACTCGATGGCACTTAACAACAAAAACAGAACATTATTTCAACCGCACATAAATTATGTGCATACATTACTATGACTACATAATAGTGATCGTTTTTAACATGAAAGTAAAAATATTTTCTAGAATATATAATTATTCATGAAGCATAGCTTTATTTTATCCCTTAACCAAACATTTCTGGTCCATCAATAAAAACATGTACAATAATAATGAAGTCCAATTATCTTTGAAATCTTGCCAACTTTCCGTCACATACAAACTATAGTTTTCTAATTGTTTTATTTTGCCTTTATTTGTGCATGTAGGGAATAAAACATGTTTTATCTAGAAACTTGATTTACAATCAGATTGTTCTTTTCTAAAATTTAGTTACTAATGGCTAACTTATTGATACTGAATATGTTAAGTACATTTTATATATTATCTCATTAAATCGTCTCAAGAACCCTAAGTCCTAGATAATTTGACTTGCTCACGGTCATATAATAATTAAGTCCTAGAGCTGAGATCTGACCCCCAAACCAAAAAAAAACCCACAACTCTAGAATCTATTCCAACTCATAGTGGTCCTACTGAGCATAGCAGAACTCCCCCATACGGCTTTGAAGGTTGTAAATCTTTCCATAACAGACGAGCACATCTTTCTGGCTGGTAGGTTCAAACTGTTAGCAGCCAAGCCTTTTAATTACTATCCCACCAGGGCTCCTTGACCTGACCCTGGAGAGTCTCCTCACTGTCTTATAGGGCTCTGTTGCTGGTGAGACCCATGAGCTAGAGGCATGAGTAACTTCGGGAGAGCTAATATTGATAGACATCCCTGTGGGGAACTCGGACACAAAAAAGGCAATCTGAAGGGTGGTGGTCAGAGTATGGGGAGGAGAAAAGGCTCCAAGAAGTTCTTCCCAGTCTGATCAGAGATCTGATATCACCTCCAAGAACCATTACTCAGGCACCAAAGACTAACAGGTGCCCAGCTGTTGTTGTTGTGGGCCATCGAGTGGGGTTTTGAGACTGTAAATTTTGACACGAGCAGAAAGCCTCATCTTTCTTCCACGGAGCAGGCCAATGCCACCAGAGCTCAGAAATGCCCAACTGTCAACAGAGAACTCCAGTTTCACCAATTCTTGGTCTCCTGACTTGGTACAAAACTAGAGTAATCAAGACAGTCCTGGCTTATGGATGGACACATAGCTCAATTGAATAGAACTGAGAATTCAGACATCTGGTCTTACATCTGCGGTTAGTTGTGGTCAAAAAGGTACCAAAAGATTTCAGTGAGGCAAAGAATAGTCTTACAACAAATAGTGATGGATTTCCATATGCCAGAGAGTAAAGTTGGACCCCATTCCTCAGACCATACACAAAAATGAACTCAAAGTAGATCACATGTTTGAACTAAATGTATGAACTAAAGCAATAAAACCAGAAGAGCACACAGGAGTGGATCTTTGTGACCTTGATCTAGGCAATCATTTCTTAGATATGATAACAACAAAAGCATGAACAGCAAAATTAAAAATACATAAACTGAACTTCATCAAAATTCACAAACGCCTGTGCTTCAAACAAGTGAAGAAAGTGAGAAGGTAACACACAGAATGGTAGAAAATATTTGCAAATCGTATTTAGTAAGGGACTTGTATCTTGACTATACGAGTCCTGGTGTGGTGCTGCAGGATAATGCACTGGACTACAAGGTAAGGTAGGTTTGAAATGCAAGATCAGCAGTTTAAACCCACCAGCTACTCCGCAGAAACCCTATACAGGGTCACTATGAGTAGGAACTGACTTGAAGACATTTAACAACAACAATTTTAAATACAAAGCATTCTTACAACTCAAGCATAAGAAAGCAAATAAACCAGTTAAGATATGGGCAAAGAATTTGACCTTAAGTGCCTAAGACCATGCCAACTCAAAAGAAGGTACAATACCAGGGCTCCTACATATTGTATGTTGTTGTTAAGTGCTGTCAAGTTGGTTTTGACTCATAGTAACCATGTATAGGGTTTCCAAGGAGTGGCTGGCTAGCTAGTTTGAAGCCCCAACCTTGTGGTTCAAATTGACCTTGTGATCCAGTGCTTATCCTACAGAGCCACACCAGGACTCCAGGCTTTCTTTGTTGTTGGAGCTGTTGTTAAGTGCCATCAAGTTTGTTCTGACTCATGGCAATCCTGTATAGTGTTTCCATGGAGCAGCTAGTGGATTTGAACTGCCAACCTTGGGTTCACAGTCCAGTACTGATCCTATAGTGCCACACCAGGAGTCCAGATGAAAATGTTCTAAAATTGCTTGTGATGATGATTGTCCAAGGCTGTGACTAACGGCCACTTTAAATGGCTGAGTTGTATGGGATGTGAATCTTAACTCAATAAAGCTGCTGTTTTAAAAAGCAAAACAGAGAGAATCATGGTCTTGATCTCTTTGAATCTAGGAGGTCCTTTGGCTCTTTATCCTATTTACCTACGCCCCCCAGGGGTGATGGAAACCAGCTCATGTTATCTTTACTATTAAAGGGATCACCAGGAAGGGTGACCATCTTGTCCCAGTTTGCCCAAGAATTTTTCAGTGTTAGCACTGAAAATCTCACTCCTGGGCCCCACCCCACCCCACTTCCAGGCAAACCAGGACAGGCAGTCCCCTCCCTTCCACCAGGAGTCTCTTCACAATGTCACCATTTCTAGACACAGAAGTGATAGGCAAGTTTAAAACAACAGATTCTCTTGCTAGAAAAAAACACACAACAACAACAAAGAGTGCTGAACATTTTACCTTACTTGGTAACCTTCACAGTGTTGTCAAGGAAACCAAAGGATGGAAGAACTTCAAGAATGTGAGAATGATTCATAGTGTCAGGTGCCCCTCAGAACTCTGGTAGGATAAGGACCAGTTTTGTTGGCTGTGGCAACAAGATTCCTGGGCCTTAAGCAAGAACAAATTCATGATGGAGGAGTGTGAGATAGAAGTCATGTCCCAGTGGGCCAAGAAGTGAATGGAAGGCAAGTAAACAATCAGGAAGGCAAGTAAACAATTAGGAAGGCAAGTAAATGATCAGGCTACTCTCCACGTAAGAGAGAAGACAGGTCAAAGTTAAAGGGGTGAGGATTTGGATTTCATTGTTTCCATTAGTATGAATGGAGAAACTGGAATTGTTTTCTATTCCAACAGAGGGAAGATAGATCCTGGAATGGAGAGGGATCCACAGCTTAAATAGGGGGATCACCCTTGGACAAAAGGAGGGGTTTTGGTTTCATTTTGCAACAGAAGATAAGTGTGAAAAGAGAAGCCTGTCATGCAGGTGGGCTTTGGCTAAGGGAGCAAGAAGCTGAAGAAAGGCCAATGTGAGGGCCCAGAGTCATCTGCTGAGTATGGTGGGGAGCAGATGAGGGTGGGAGCCTTGAGACTGGTAAAGGTTTGATGGCACTGTTTCAGGAAATGGGAGATGCTTGCTAGGGTGATGGAGAAACATGTCTGGGTCACTTGGGGGCCCAAATGACAACAAAAACCATGAAGTTCTTTAGATTCAGGGGGGAGAAAGGAGTTGGATTTATCTAAGGTTGAAGTTTTGCTGATGGAAATGATCAAATAAAAGGGGATAATGTCAGACTCTTGCTTAAAAACCTTCTGGAGGAAAAAACAAAACAAAACCTTTGGAGACTTGGTGGCGCTGTGGGTTAATGCACTGGACTGCAAGGTTGGTTTGAACTGTAAGGTCAAGCTCATCACCTGCTCCTCAGAAACACATACAGGTTTGCTATGAGTCAGAACTGACTTGATGGCACTTAGCAACAAAAGAGAATCCAAACTTGCCCTGACATTGAAACCCTCTGCTTTACTCTCTTCCCCTCTTGTCCCATCTCTCCTCCTTGCACCAACCCTATTCACACCACCCTCAATTTCTTCATTTCCTCAATTTCCCAAACCCTGTTGTATTTTCAGCTTCTGGGACTTTGCCTCCTTCTGATCAGATCAGGAAGCCCTGGTAGCAGTAAGGTTGGCAGCTTGAACCTACCAGGTGTTCCATGGAAGGAAGACGTGGTAATCTATTTCCATGAAGGTGTATAGCCTTGGACCCCTAATCAATTCTACTCCACCCTACAGGCTCACAATGAGTTGGAATCGACTTGATGGCAACACATTTGTTTTAGTTCTTCGTCTGATTACAGCACCCTTGTCACCATCAGAGGCCTAGGCAAATTTGCTCTAAGAAGTCTCCTGTGTTCTCCAGCCCCAGGATTACTCTCTAGTCCCTATTATCTAGAGCACCCATCATGTCTTCTAGATTCCCTCTCCCTCCTTGAAGAATTCAACCCACCTACCAGCAACCCGAAAGGGGCAAAGCATTCTTCTTCTTCCCTGTGACCCACTCCCTGGCAGAGGGAAGGGGGGCTGCATGATTGGACTATGGTGAAGCCCATTAGGAGTTCTCTCCCAGCACTTGAAATGAAGCAAACTGGCCAAGGTGAGAAGCTCTAGATTTGTGTGTGGCACTTTCCCTTCCCAAGCTGCCTGCATACTATGTGCTGAGCCTGTGGGAGGAACAGGAATAAGCACAGACCAGCAGAAGTGGGGGATGAAAAGGTAAGAGAGAGACGTGGGGGCCAGGAAAGAAGGCAGGGTGGAGGGAGGGAGAAACTGCTCTCTCAGTCCCCAGTGTCTGCGAGAGTCCTACATGAACATCTTGCCCCTGAGCCATTCCTGGAGATGCCCAGTATCCTTCATGTGAATCCAATTTCACTTAAACTAGCCCAGGGCAGTTTCTGATTCTTGCAACCAAACATCCCTGCCCTTGAACCAGAGATTCTGTCCATTTCACAGGAGTGCCTCTGGAGAGCACTTTCATCCTCAGAGTTCTGTAGAGGTGTCTGATTCTACCTGGACTGGTCACTTTTGAGGGCAGGGACTCTCCTATTCATTCAGTATCCCCTGAGCCTGGCCCATGAGAGATACTTAGACATAGTTGTTGAATTTGAATCTTGCCACTTCATACAATGATTTGATAGGTCATCTGTTAGGCCAACATTCTAATCTTCCCAATGCTTTTCTCCTTGTTATGTGGTACTTGTATTATTTGATAACATTTGTATCAAATTGATGTTCATTATACTCTCACCCTCTGTGCATACACATGTGGGGGCTTTCTCATCTAGAAGGATTCAGAGAGTAGCCTCACAAGTGATCCATACTTCTTTCTAGTTGGTGAGACTAGTCTTACCCACAACCCATTGCCAGTATCCAACAACCTTGACCCTTGAAATGGATACTTCCATGAAGTCTGTTGGGAGAGCTGAATTTCAATGATGTCATTTAAAGCACATTAAAAAGTCAGCAGGCAGGCAACTTCTTCTTCCAGAAATCTACTCAGAATCATAGGTTTTCAGAGTTGAGACCAGAGGTTCAGACTTTTGATTTTCTATGGACAGCATAATATTTTTAAATATATACATTGTTGTTGTTGTTAAGTGCCACAGAGTCGATTCTGACCCATAGCAGCCCCGTATAGGGTTTCTAGGGAGCAGCTGGTAAGCTTGAACCACTGACCTTGCAGTTCAAATGACTTTGCAGTCTGGTGCATTAACCCACAGCGCCACACCAGGACTCCAAATATATACATAGGTTTGCCCAATTTATATTCTCCCCTGGGAAGGCCTTTATAAACAACATTACACTTCTATTAACACAACATCGTTCCATAAAATAAAGGGCTAACACTAACTGTTATCAAGAACATTTTACCTTCTAATTTGAATCTTGAATAAATGTGACTACGAAAACTCATGACATTTTTATTTTTAAGTGGAATAAGACACATAAAGTGCTTAACACTGCCTGGTATACGATCAATGCTCTATAAATATTACTATTAAAGTGTTCAATAACTTTAGCTATTTTAACACGAGGAAATCATTTTAGATTTCACAAGACATTTGCTGAGCACCCTCATGGTTTGGGAGTGGGACTGCTCAGCAGGCAAGTTTTGCTGGGGAGTGGAGTATCTCTCTATAATGGGTAGAAAAGATTTGGGATTTCTAGAGCTGGTCTAGACTGAGGAGGATACAGGAGGAAGGTGAAGAGGGAGGAGGAGCCTCTTAGATGGTGTGGGAGACTACGGCTTCACTTGTGGGGGCAGAGGGGGTTGGAAAATATTTTAAGATCCGGGATGGGTCACATGCAGTGATGTGAACAGCTCCTCCTTCATTCTCTGCCTACCTGCCACCCCCAACTTCTGTAACATACCTCTCATGCATCAGCATCAGCAAGCAACGGTGCATGAGAGGTATCTATGTTTTGAGGTGGAAATACAGGACTAACACTCTTGCTCCACTTGAGTGGACACAGTGTAATACTGAGATAGCAGCCCAAAAGCAGAGGCTAGGAGCCAGAGGTGACTAGGATTACAGGAAGTGTCCTGGTTTTGGATTGCCACAGTGTGTGGAATGTGAGGTTGGAGCCTGGTTCCTCAAAGACACCTGTGTTAGTTTTGTGGGCAATGGAGACATTCTGATTTCACAGTTGGCCATGAGGTCCCAGTAAGATGGGCCCAGTTCTAGGGTCCTGCACGTGTTCCAGCTGGGGCAGAACTGTTTTTGTTCTATAATCACCAAGAGTCAAGACAATCACTGGCTTGGAAACCTTTTAGGACTAGAGAGGGCAGAAATAATCTGATTTTAAGGTATGGGCTATCTGACACCTATACGGTAAAGCAATCCATAAGTTAGACAAACTTTAGCATTTATGATGTAGCAACCAAGTAGTCAGAAGGTGTGAGAGGTAACTTGTTCAGGGTGACCTGACTTCATTAACTATGATTTTGGTTAATTTCCTGAAGTCTGTTCTAAACATCCTTCTTTTCCCACTCCCAATCTCTCCTTTCCTGTGTACTAGAGAACCAGTAAGCCCCATTTCAAACTGTCTAGCAACCCCCAATGGTACCGAGTAGTGATCATGAGCTTAAGGTTTATTGTTGGAGGAGCCAAACTTCCTCTATGCCAGTGTTTGTTCACATCTGTAAAACAAGTAAAAACCAACTGAGATGATTCAGACTCATAACGACCCTATGGGACAGAGAATTTATCCCATGGAACTTCCAAGAAATCCTGGTGTAGTGCTAACTACAAAGTCGGCAGTTGAAACCTACCAGTCCCTCATGTATGAAGTTTCTGAGTCAGAATTGACTCGATGACACTTAAAAACAACAAATCTTAACCAGAGCTGATCAAGTCTTTCTCACTAAGAGTAGATGGTGGGTTGGAACCACTGACCTTTGGGTTAGCCAACAAGTACTTAGTCATTGCACAACCAGGGCCCCTCCTGTCGAATGGGTAAGGGCTAACAGTAACTGTCTCACGTTGTTAAGTGCCGTGGAGTCTGCTCTGACTCATAGCGATCCTATATAGGATTTACAAGGAGCTGCTGGTGAATTTGAACCGCCAATATTATGGTTAACAATCCAGTGCTTATCCTACAGCGCCACACCAGGATGCCTCATAGACGGACTAAACGTCATAGTACACAGGGGCTTATTAGCACACGGCTCCAGTTTAACAATGAGCCACTGTCGGTCATATTCCATCATCCTATGGCAAAGTGATCTCACTGGTCATTCCTGGTCCTGGCTCTTTTACTTCCGCATTTAAAGCTTGAATATCCACCTGGGTGTTAAAGGATGTCTGCATGTTAACGTCTTTTTTCTCTGCTCCTCCTTCATCCCACTGCCCACTTCCTAGAACGTTGAGCGTCAGCTGGTCGCACTTCAGACCAGCGATGGACGTCTCCGAGGCAGTCCTCGCTTGCCCTGAGTTTGGAACAGCTCCAGATCCTGTAGGGAAAGAGGAGCGCGATAGACCACCGCCAAGGGAGAACGCACCTCTGCTCAAGGATGCTCCACGCCGACTGCACCCAGCCTTATCTGAGCGCTGCCCCTCCTAAAGCTCCCTGGTCCACGTCGCGGATCAAAAAGTAACAGCCACGTGGATAACCGCGCGCGCAGTCTGAGAATGGAACGTTGGCGTTGGGAGGCGGGTCTGGAAGGGCGCCCGGGAGGTAAATAAGGACCCGCGTGCGCGTGCCCGGGCGCCGGCTGCCAGGTGACGCCGCCGGGAGCGAGCCCGCCCCTAACGTCACGTGCATCTCGTCCAATGAGAAGAGGCCGGAGGGAGACGGCGGTCCCGCCCCCTCCCGCCCCCGCCACACCAGCCCCCTCTGGGAGCGTCCGAGGAGGCGCGGGCCGCAGCAGGCTGAAGTTCCGCACGGTGCCGGCCTGAGCAGCCCGGACGAGGCCCAGGGAGCCTCGCCCGCCGCGACCCCAGCGCCCGATGTCCTCAAGATGGAGGCAGCGGGGGCGGCGGCGTGAACAACGCGGCGCTGTGGGCGCGGGAGCAGCGGTCCGGGTGGCGGCATGGGGCTGCTGCTCATGATCCTGGCGTCGGCCGTGGTGGGTTCCTTGCTCACGCTCCTCACCCAGTTCCTGCTGCTCTACCTCAGGCAGCCTAAGCCGCCGCCGGACGAGGCCGCCCGCGCGGCCGATGGCTTCCGCTACCTCAAGCCGGTGCCGGGCCTGCCCCTGCGGGAGTACCTGTATGGCGGCGGCGGGGCTGAGGAGCCCGAGGGCGGCGCGGCTCCGGGCCCTGAAAGCCCCGCGCCGCCGACGCAGGAGACCTGCTACTTCCTCAACGCCTCCATCCTCTTCCTCTTCCGGGAGCTGCGGGACACGGCGCTGGCCCGCCGCTGGGTCACCAAGAAGATCAAGGTGGAGTTCGAGGAGCTGCTGCAGACCAAGACGGCCGGCCGCCTGCTGGAGGGCCTGAGCCTGCGCAATGTCTTCCTGGGCGAGGCGGTGCCCTTCGTCAAGACCATCCGCCTGCTGCGGCCTGTGGTGCCCTCGGCCACCGGCCAGCCCGACGGCCCCGACGCCGAGGCGCTGCCCGCCGCCTCGCCCGAGGAGTTGGCCTTCGAGGCCGAGGTGGAGTACCACGGCGGCTTCCACCTGGCCATCGACGTGGACCTGGTCTTCGGCAAGTCCGCCTACCTCTTCGTCAAGCTGTTGCGCGTGGTGGGCCGCCTGCGCTTCGTGCTCACGCGCGTGCCCTTCACCCACTGGTTCTTCTCCTTCGTGGAGGACCCGCTGATCGACTTCCTCGCAGTTCGAAGGGCGGTCCATGCCCCAGCTGACCTCCATCATCGTCAACCAGCTCAAGAAGATCATCAAGCGCAAGCACACGATGCCCAGTTACAAGATCAGGTGAGGGGGCGGTCCCGAATGCGCAGGGTGCAGAGCAGGACTTCCCATGGCGGGGATCGCCAGGCGTTGCTGCAGGGCACCCTGGGGCTAGTGGGGGAGCTGGACGTGGAAGCGAAGGTCCCTAAGCCGTGTCTCTGGCTTTGCAGCACCTCTTCGGCCCTATTGAGAAATGGGTGTGGGCACAAAGCCCAACCTTGAAGCGTGGGCACGGGCCCGGGACCGTTGGGTGGGACTGGGGCCTTGCTGCCTGCGCAGCTTTCAGGGTAGCCCCTGTAGCTGTTGGGAAGGGGAACCTTCCCCACGCACACCGGAAAAGGAGTTGGGATCCTGTCGGGACAGCACATCTGCTCAGATGGGGCCTTCCCGCCAGCTGCCCGGTGTGGAGAGGCACTGGATTGCAGACCCAGACTCTGCTCCCAAAGTGCGTCTCTCCGGGGCTGGAAGTTGCACACACGACCTGAAATCACCCTGCACGCACATTTTGGAGACTTGTACCGTATCTTTACGCAAATAGCACGCCTAATCTAGGCTTTTGGCAAACCCGGCAGGCCCCACCCACTTTCAGCAAGTTTCCTGGGTGCTATGCTGTTGTGTGCGGGTTATATGCGGCCCTCCTCGGAAACCTGTATAGACAGGGTCACTATGGGTCGGAACCAACTTGACGGCACTTAACAACAACAACATAGTGAGCTTAGCTTTTTACAGCACTCTTGTATCTGGTGGCTTAGCTCTAGGCAGCATTTTGATGGTTTTACTATTTTGACTGGTGGTCAAGATTTCTAAGATCCTAGACGTGAAAGGCGAAAAGTGGGTTTGAAGGGCCTGGGATTTCATCCAGTCTGGTCCAGGAAGATTTGCTGTCCCTTGGAATGAAAGGGACATGTCTGCGGTCAGACATGGCTGTTTCTTCTTAAACAGCTGGAGTTTTATTTTCTGGTGTTTTTATATTCATGAAAATGTTTTTTTAGCCCGTTTGGATTTTGTTTATTTATTTGCTTGTTTTTTTAAATATGTCGATTTTGTATTTGCCCTTTGATGGAAGTTGTGTATTTCTAGATCCTTAATTTTCTACATGGTGTGGTGCTGTAGGATCAGCACTGGACTGCAAACCACAAGGTTGATGGTTCAAACCCACCAGCTGCTCTTCAGAAACCCTATACAGGGTTGCGGAAAGTCGAAACTAACTCCATGGCACTTCACAGCAACGATTTTCTGCCACAGCCTCAAGTGTCAGTGATGCAGATAAAACAGAGATAATTTTACATGTTTGGGTTTGGAGTAGATTATGATTTGCGTATGTGACACCTTTTTTGTTGCTGCTAATAGCAGAAGGAGCTCTGGTAGTGTAGTGATTACCAATCTGGCTGCGAACTTCAAGGTCGGCAGTTCAAAACTACCAGCTGTTCCTTGGGAGAAAGATCAGGCTTTCTGTTCCTGTAAAAGTTTACAGCCTCAGAAACCCTGTGCAGGGTCACTATGAGTCGGAATCGACTCCATGGCACATAACAACAACAGTAGCAGGAAGCAACAGCTTACAACTGTTGAGTGACAAGCGAAGTTTACTAATGGACATGTTTTCATATGAGATTGGTAGGCTGGCTAACTGTGTTTAATTTGTTTAATTTCCTGTTCTGTGGAGTTGTTGTTAAGTGCTGTGGAGTTGGTTCAGACCCATAGCCAATCTGTATAGGGTTTCCAAAGAACAGTTGGTGAGCTTGAACCACCCACCTTATGGTTCAAACTGACTTTGCAGTCCAGTGCATT
This sequence comes from Chrysochloris asiatica, assembly GCF_000296735.1. NCBI lineage: Eukaryota > Metazoa > Chordata > Mammalia > Afrosoricida > Chrysochloridae > Chrysochloris > Chrysochloris asiatica. Next base: position 47,063,175 of record NW_006408521.1, on the reverse strand, counting down.
AACCCATAGCGCCACACCAGAGCATACTTTATGCAACCTACTCTGTAAACTATGAAATACTGTTGTTAAGTGCCATTGAGTCGGTTCTGACAAATCGTGACCTTGTATAGGGTTTCCAAGGAGCTACTAGTGAGCTTGAACCATTTCCTTGCGGTTCAGTGCATTAACCCGCAGTGCCACACCAGAACTCCAGAAGTGAGTAAATTATAAATGACTCCTATTGTTTAAGCAGTAGGATGTTTGTTTATAGGAGTGTGTTGCTAAGAGAGTTTTGAAAAACAAGTTGTTAGCTGTTGTGATCACAACTTTTATTTATCACAGCTTTTATTCTGATGTTTCCTGGGTACCTTTCAATAACCTTTGACTGCATTATTATCATTATGAATGTTAATTGCAAATAGCCAGTGATACTTAGGTGGCGCTGCAGATTAATGCTCTGGACTGCAAAGTCAGTGTGAACCAGCTGGTCTTTGGAAACCCTATACAGGGTGGTTGTGAGTCAGAACCAACTCGACAGCACTTAACAGCAATAAGGTTGCATGTAATTTTGAGATTCACTATTATAGTAAGATCATTTTAATTTTAAGAGTTTTGTTAAATATGAAAGAAATTATGAATTTAAGAGTTGTGAAGCCATCAAGAAGTTTATTTGTAGGAACTTATATTATCTGTATCATTGAAGACCATTCTATGGTCAAATTGCTTTTTATTGACTGTATCCCAAGAGATTAAAAAAAAATAATCATAGCAAGAGTGTGACTTGTAACCATAAGCATTCACTGATTACCTCTGGAAATGTACGCATTTGTGAGAGAATCTCGGTGGTCAGTCAGTAAATACTGCATAGAACCCATCACTCAAGTTGCAGATCGTTATTGAACACTTATTATGTGCCAAGGGATTTTCTAGATGCTGGGTCTTCAGTGTTGAAGAAATAGACTGCCTCAACTCTCATGGGCCTTAGTCTAGTGAGAGTGAATGAGCTGTGCCTTGTAAATTAGAGCGTGATTGATGAGGTTGAAGTTACTAGGAAGCTTATTGTTAAGGGCCTTGGAGTTGGTTCCAACTCACAGCGACCCTGTATAGGGTTTCTGAGGAGCAGCTGCACCTTGTGGTTCACAGTCAAGTGCTGATCCTACTGCACCACACCAGGAGTCAAAAACCTGCTAGAAGTCTGAGGACTAAAAGGACTGTCTCAGGAGGTGTTTTCTTGTGTCTGGTTCTTCTGCAGGAAGCATTTTAAACTGGTGATGTTATGGAACTGAGTCCCGCTTTAGATGGGAATACGAATTGAACTACATGTAACTTGTATGACAGTTGCACAGTGAGAATTAAAACTGCCCCACTTAAGTAACTTGTTTAAATCAACTAAGTAGTGAAACCTAGACCTGAAACTTGAAAAGCCAGCCTGCTCTTTTTTTTTTTAACTACACCATGTTGTTTTTAATAGTTGGTTTTTTTTTTTTAATTAAGTAACCATTATAAGGTACATATGAGATACCTTTCCAAAATAATTATGAATTCTGAGAAAAATATGACTGTAAAAGCGTTCTTTCTTAAATTGGAAATTTGAAGCTTCCATCAGAAGGTGAAATTTCTAGTGCTGCTCCACTTAGCATTTCTTTTTTAATCCGGCACCTTTGTTTCTACATAGGATTTCTTTCTAGTTTATCCTTTTTAACCATCTAATCTACTTAGTACAGCTAGCGCAGCAAAGAAAATTGCATTTTGTTTTGTTGTTGTTGTTATGTGCCATGGAGTCGGTTCTGACTCATAAGCGACCCTGCAAAGGGTTGCCAAGGCTGTAAATCTTTACAAGAGCAGAAAGCTTCATCTTTCTCCTGCGGAACAGCTGGTAGCTTCAAACTACTGACTATGAGGTTAGCAGCCTGATTCATAACCACTACACAGATCCTTTATTGCATAACAGAAATATCTGGCCAGTTCACATTGTGGTCCCTTTGCTCCTTCATTTATTGTTTCCTTTTTCCTGGTGCTAAACTGAACTTGTTTCTCAAGATATTCCTGGTATTTCCCCTAGGGGGAGCTAAGTAGTTCAAGTGGCTGGTTTCTAAGAATTTGGCACTTTGTGTGGCTCCGTAAGATCAGCACTCGATTGCAAACCACAAGGTTGGTAGTTCAAACCCACCACCTGTTCCTTGGAAACCCCATACAGGCCTACTTTAAGTCAGAACTGACTTGACTGTGCTTACTACCAGCAGCAACAAGGCTCCTGGTGTGGCGCTGTAGAGTAAGCAATGGACTTTTCACTGCAAGGTCAGCAGTTCAAATTTATCAGCAGCTCCTTGGAAATCCTATACAGTGATGGTCACTGTGAACTGGGACTGACTTGATGCCACTTAGCAACAATACCACCACAGTTTGAAAAGCATGATATTAAATTATAATATAAAAAAATTCTGTATAATTTTAGCATACTGAATTATGTGTTCAAAGATAAAGTTGCTGTCCACTTGACCCTGGCTATTGTATGTCATGATAAAACTGTGCCCTATGGGGTTTCAGTGGCTGAGTTTTAACAAGTAGAGCATCAGGCCTTTCCTCCCATACGCCTCGAGAGAGACTCAAACTTCCAATCTTCTGTTGACAAGGGATTGCATTTCCACTACCCAGGAATTCCTAAAATAGGTACTATATGTATTTACTAGTGTATTAGAGTTGGCAGTTCCTTAATTTAGCCACCCCAGTGTTTCTGTGTTTTGCCTTTTGCCTTTAAAATTTTAAAGTAGTAATATTCTTTTGAAGGATAAGCATTGGACTGCTTACCACAAGGTCAGCGGTTTAAACCCATCAACCACTCTTCAGGAACCAAATCGACAGCACTTATAAAACAATATTCTTTTAAAAATTAACATAAAAATTAACTAGTGGAAGAAAGATTACTGATGTTTTTAACTATATAGCAGATCAGTCATTAACATGAAATTTGAGTTAAGATTCAAATATTTGAGATTCTTAATGATGTGTCTGTTCCTAAAGAATTATTACTGTCCTGGATGGTGCCAATGGCTAAGCACTCTACTACTAACTGAAAGGATGGTGGCTCAAACCCACCCAGCGGCACCTCGGAAGAAAAGACCTGACGATCTGCTTCCAAAAGATCATCGCCTTGAAGTAAATCCCTGTGAAGCACTTCTACTCTTCACATATAGGGTCCCCATGAATTGGAATCGATTTGACAGTAGCTGGTTTTTAGCTAACACTGGTTGCATACTGAAAGGTACCTTTTATTTGGTATGCCCTTTGTGTGTGTTTTAAAAATTTGTCAACATTTAAAAAAATGGAAGCTTTCCCATGGTTGGGATTTCAGACTTCTTAGGAAAAAAATTGGAAGATCTTATAGCACCAGGCTTATGTTCATAATAATTGGGATTTCGAAGTAAATTGCAGTAGCAGCCACCAGGTTCGGACTTGGTATACAAGCTCCTGTGTGTAGTTTATGGGCCCCACCTACGTGGTACACTTCTTGATGGGACTGGCCTGGGGTCATTTGATTTGAGACCCTTGCTAAGTGGGTAACATTGCTTTTGTTCATTAGAGAAAACTGAGAGCTCGTAGCTGTGTAGGAGAGAGCGGTAACTTTTACTCCTCCTTAAACATTATCTCTTTGAAGGGCTTTTCATTGAGCACCTTTCATTAAGGCTATTATCAATACGGAGTCCTGGCGTGGCACTGTGGGTTAATGCGCAAAACCGTCTGAACTGCAAGGTCGGCGGTTTAAGCTCACCAGCTGCTCCTCGGAAACCCTATACAGGGTCGCTATGGGTCGGAATCAACTTGATGGCACTTAACAATAACAACATTATCAATATAATATTGAATTTGGAAAAATAATCTCTGGAAATTAAAAAGAACAAATCCCTTGATAAGTTTTCCGATTCTCTGCAGTATAGTGATGCTAAGTAACTAGTGGCTGATTTGAACTGGCATTTGTTGGACATTTTGTTTGGGTCTGAGTAGGTAATCATAAACTTCTCTCATTCATCTACAGGTAAGGGAGCAACTGGGTGTCTGTTGCTACTCAGTGACACCTGGCAGCAGTAACAACAGCTTAGTATGTTTGATGAATGTTGCTCTTATATGCTGTCATAGCCACATGGTATAGGGTTTCTGAGAGTGACTGGTGGGTTTGAACTGCCGACCCTGCATTTAACTGTCCAGTCAGGAAAGTTCACTTTTCAGGTCCATGGAGTGTCTGTTGACCTACTTGTGGCATAATTAGTTTTGTTCTTTTACTTTGGAAAGGCATTCAATATTATTAATTAAAAAAGTATTGGTGGAAACTTTTCAAATATTCTTAGTGACCGGAGAATGAGAAAAATCATTGTCCCCACTAAAGGTACAGACAAGGCTAGGTTGAGTTGCTGCTGCTGCTGTAATCCATCGAGTCAATTCCCACTCATAGTGACCACCCTGTGTAGGGTTTCGGAGGCTGTAAATCTTGGCGGGAACAGAAGTCTTCATCTTTCCCCTGAGGGACTGGTAGATTTGAACTACTGACCTTGCAGTTAGCAGCCCAACATGTAACTCACTATGCTACCAGAGCTCCTTGTATTTAGTTAGACTTTTGAATGTCTTTGTTATCATCTGTCTCTTCTCTGGCTATACCAGTAATTTCAGAGAACTACAGGAAAGTTGGATTGCTAAACTGTACACTTTATAATGCTGTTTGAAAATTAAGTTATTTCTTCCTTGGTCTTCTGAGATGAAGTAAACAAAAAGTTTTTTCTTAGTGTTAACTATAGTTTTTTTAATTTTTAATTTTACTAATTTTTCTGAGGTATAAATATTCTTGATGATGCGTGTCTTCTCAAAAACGTTCCTAGTAAATTCATTGAAAACTGAAAAAACATAACTTACAGTTGTTTTTGTTAAGTGCCGTCAAGTTGGTTCCGACTTACAGAGAACTCTGTATAGGGTTTAGGAGTGGCTGGTGAGCTTGAACTGCTACCAACCTTGCAGTCCAGTCCAGGACTCCATAATTTGTAGAGTTAGAGATTCATTCTCTTGCTCTTTCATGTTTGTTTTTCTTTCCATACGTAGACAGTTTAAAGGTGTCTGTACTTGAAAATGCATCTCTTGTTGTTAAGTGCCATTGAGTTGGTTCTGGCCCAGTGTAGGATTTCCAAGGAACAACTAGTGAGTTTGAGCTGCTGACCTCATGGTTCTAACTGACCTTGTGGTTGAATGTTTATCCTGCAGCACCACATCACGACTAACGGTTAATATTTCCTGAGAGCTGAGAAAATCACATTAGTGTATTCCCATTGCAGGAGTACTGTGTAATGTAATGATGTAGGTGTTTTGTTTTTTCTTAAATGTAAATCTATTATGTTTGTCTTGTAGTACTGCTCAGAGAAAATCTCTTCACATACCTACATAAATGAAATTACAGGATTCTTAGAGATGATGAATAATTAAGTAATACAACAGATAATCATTTTCTTTCAGTAAGTACTTATTGAAGACTATCATATCTAGTAAGGAGCTCTGGTAGCGTAGTGGTTACGAATCGGGCTGCGAACCTTAAGGTCAACGGTTTGAAACTACCAGCCGCTCCGCGGGAGAAAGATGAGGCTTTCTACTCCCGTAAGGATTTACACCCTCGGAAACCCTGTACAGGGTCGCTATGGGTCGGAACCGACTCGACGGCACTTAACAACAACAACATATCTAGTGATGTGGTGGATATGGTAAGGGTGTAAAAACGGTTATAACATGCTCTCAAGAAGTTAAGTCTTTCTGGAGAAAATAAAGAACAATTCAAGCACGCTGTAGAATGAGCACTGGACTGCTAACCACAAGGTCTGTGATTCAAATCCCTCAGTCTCTCCTTGGAAACTCTTAGATAGGGTTGCTTTGAGTTGGAACTGACTCGAAGACACTTAACACAGCACAGTGCCATAAATGTATGGTACCTGGTGGTTTAGTGGGTTAAAGGTGGACTAAGCACAGGTTGGTGGTTCAAGCATACCCGTCTCTTCTTGGGGGAAGGATGAACAGTCTGGTCCCACAGAGATGTCGTTTGGGAAGCCTTGTTGAGTCATCCCACCCAGCCCTAGGCAGCTGCTGTGAGTTGGAATGGACTGGGTGCCAGGGGCTTGAAATGGTATTTGGATATGTTGGAGATCTCATTTTGTGAGAAACAGAAAGGAGAGGTTAATATTTCTGCAAAGGCAAACACCTGATTACTATAGTGTTGTATAGTAATGTACTGTGATCAAAGTTCCTTAATACACTTTAATAAGCATACTGCAATTTAGCACTGTTTTTACTTACTAGTTGGATTTTCTTTTCTTTTTTTCACATAATTTTTTTTAAAGTTTTTATTGTAAATTGAGTAAATACATTACATGGGGGTGGAGCATCAGTTTTACATTCATCGTTTCATTGCAATGATTATAGTCTCCTCTGTGCATCATCGTTCAACAGTGTTGCTTCTATTCCCTCTGTTTTTATTTATTTTTTGGCAGGGGTAATGTACACAAAAACACTCAGGAATATATAATCATTTAAACAACCAAAGGGCACATTTTGTGAGCCTACCTCCTGGCCACCAGCACACAGCCTTTCCATGAGTCTAGAGTCCTCAGCTGCTCTCTCTCTCCATGCACTCATCTCTGTCTTCATCTCTGGTGTCACTGCTTCTCTGGTTAGTGTCCCACATTCCGCTCATGCTCTCTCCTTTGATGGTTTAGGGTCGGTCCTCTGTTCCTGGACTGTAAGATTACTCCCCTCTTTTTGTTACAAAAGTTCTACCTTTATGATTGTGACAGCCGCAATTAGTCATAATAGCAATTATTATTGAATCTGATACTTTTTAATGCATTTAACAGTGAATTGTATTTCAGCTTTGGACATCTATTTCTCACATAGAAATAAATAAATGAAAACAAAAAGAAAAACAAGGTGATATTGTCCTTGAAAGAATATTCTAGCTACACTGCCTTTAGTTGCCATTTATGCCTGATTGACTTTTTTAACTTTATTGTGAATTGAGTAAAGGTTTACACACAAGATCATCAGCTTTCCATTCAACAAATCATCCACTTTGTTTCATCTCAGTATTTATAATCCCCTCCGTGCAACAACAGTTACCCCGCTTCCACCCACCGTCCTATCCCTTCTCAACTTCATCTTTGGGAAAATGTTGCCCTTTTGATTTGGAATGATTGCCCATTCCATGGTGAGCATACCTTACTAGTGTTGTTGCCCCACTGCCTCCCCCTGTAAGCCTACTACTGCTTGAGAAGGGTGAGTTCCTTTCCAGACCTGAAGGTGTGGTTGAAGGCATAGTGTCAGGTTTCTCTAGTCTTTCTGATCAGTCAACCTGGTCTTTTTGTTATTATTATTTTTTAAATAATTTTGAGTTTTGTTCCACATTTTCTCCCACTCTATCTGGAACCCTCTGATGGGATTCTGTTCAGGGCTGTTGGTAATGGTAGCCAGGCACTGTCTAGTTCTTCTAGACAAGTTGTATTTTCTTAAACTGCATTGAATTTTTGGCACTTAAAAACACTTTACATGGAAAAGAATGTATAGATAAACTAAAACTTTGCTTTATAAATTTGATTTACATATTGAGGAGAGAAGATTAATTATGAGGCATTTACTAGATTCTAATAAGTAATGTACAGGTGTTAGCTATCCTGAAAAGCCTCAGTTAGTTCCTGGAAATAGCCAAAGCAGATCATAGAGCCGACTGTATTGAAGGAGCATGACTGATCAAGTACTTAATAGTGAATGACAAGTATTGGTGATGATCTGTCATATAAGGCAGGGATGGGATAAGGAAAGAAGTTGGCTACTTTGTGCCAGACAGTGGGATAGGCACTTCCATACACAGGCACCCTCACTTCGTAGTTAAACTATTACGTGGCAGTGGTTGGGATCACATTTTTTACAGATGTGGCAAATTGAGACTTAGATAGGTTAGTAACTTACTTAAGGTTATAATAAGCATTCCTAGACTCCCAAAACTCACGTGTATTATTTCTGCAGAGATAAACCAGCTGTTACTCAAATCTAGGGGTCTGTAGTGTGCTTAGTGTTAGGCCCACAAATGAAGAATGATTGTTACAGTTTTAAAACATAAACAAAACAAAAGGAAGAAGAAGAATAGGCAACATATCATGTGTTGTTCCTGTTGTTACGGGCCATGGAGTTGGTGTCAGCGCATAACAACTCTGTATTGGGTTTCCAAGGGGCTACTTGTGGATTTGAACTGCTGACCTTGCAGTTAGCAATCTAGTGTTTACCTTACAGCACCATGCCAGGACACCATGCAACAGATAATATATACTTATAAATCCTAAAATACTTTTTGACTGTTTACAGAAAAAGTTTGCCTACACCTACTCTAAACCCTTTAAAAACAACCAAAAACCTTTAAAAACCAAAAACCAAAAACTATGATTAGATGACTTTTTAAAAGGGCATGTATACCTATACATTGAAAGATACTCTTAAACCCTTTTGTTGTTGTTGTTAAGTGCCGTCGAGTCGGTTCTGACCCATAGCGACCCTGTACAGGCTTTCCAAGGCTGTAAATCTTTATGGGAGCAGAAAGCCTCATGTTTCTCCCGCAGAGCAGCTGGTAGTTTCAAACTGCTAACCTTAAGGTTCGCAGCCCGACTCGTAACCACTATGCTACCAGAGTTCCTTAGGGGTCCTATTGTGGCACTGTGAGCTAATGTACTACACTGCAAAGTAATCTGAACCACAAGGTCGGTGGCTGAAGCTCACCAGCCGCTCCTTGAAAACCCTGTACAGGGTTGCTATGGGTTGGAACTGACTCAGCGGCACATAAAAACAACATTGTGGCGCTATGGGATAATGCACTAGACCACAAAGTCAGTTTGAACTGCAAGATTGGCAGTTCAAATTCACCAGCTGCTCCTTGGAAACCCTATATAGGGTTGCTATGAGTTAGAAGCAACTTGACTACACTTAACAACATCCTGGACCCCTAATGGTGCTGTAGGGTAAGCACTGAACTGGTAACCACTAGGTAAGCAGTATAAACCCACCAAGAAAGATGAGGCTTTCTGCTCCATAAAGATTTACAGCCTTGGAAACCCTATACTAACTTGATGGCAGTGGGTTGTGGGTATTCTTTGCCTAGGGTCGCTGTGAGTTGGAATCAACTTGAGGGCACACACAAAAACAACCTTTGCTAAAGAAGCTCTGGTGGCACCGTGGGTAAGCAAATGCTTGCTGAGAGAAAGATGTGGCAATCTGCTCCCATAAAGATTTACAGCCTTGGATATTACAGAGCAGTTCTGCACTGTTTTATGTGGTCTCTATGACTCAAAAATGACTCCATGGCAGTGGGGCTCATTTGGGGGATCATTTGCTAGTGAAAACTATGGATGTTCTCACAGAAAAATGCATAGATTTTGATTTAATATCATGAGATTTGTAGTCCACTTAAAGCTTTCATTGTCCTTGGACTTCAAGTTGAAAAGTAAACAGCTATAACTTTGTTGTCATAAATATAGCTAAAACGGTTTTTAAGTGCTAAGGTTGGTTCTGTCTCATAGTGACTCTGTATAGGGTTTTCGAGGAGGGGTTGGAGAACCACTGAGCTTGCTGTTAGCAGTCCTGTGGTAGATCAGGACTCTATAACTAAAACGAACACACTAGTAATCCCTTCGTAAGTTGACTTTTGCTGTCATAGAATGTATGGTTCAGGAATTTCTGAAAAAGCTGGTAAGCGTAAGGGTAACCTCTCTATCCAAGAAAGTACAGCATTCCTCCTTTTCTTTTTTTCTCCTGGTAACATTTTTTATAGCAGAGAGAGGCATTTTGAAATCAGCATTGCAAGGTAGCATGTCTGAATACCTTGTATAAAGTTGAATGCCAACCCATCATTCCTTCATACCATGTCCTCTGTTTCCTCAGAACAATGTCACCAGAAATTAGTGTGTACTACTAGATCACTTGGTTCCTTCCTCAGAGTCATAGGCCCTACTGACACTCTCTTGGCTTGACTTCAGAGCACATCACATTTCATTGGAAAGTCATAAAGCCAACTACCTGGTCATTAGCAGAAGTTTTACAGAGTAGTTTCATAGTCTTTCTTGCCAAATTGCTAAGACAGGAATAAAACTGCAGACTTACTGTATTTATTCTCAGGTAAAATGAGGTACAAGTGTTAATTATTCACCTTCAGTTCTAAGGAATTATTTAATTGCTTTGGTATGAGGCTATAGATAAGTATTAAGGTTGTCTTGGAAACCCTAAGGAGAAGTTCAACTCTTTCCTTTCAGATCCCTATGTGTCAGAATCAACTCCATAGCCGAGGGCTACTCAGTAACTAGAGCTTTGGAATAAGGTAGATGACTTCACATGATGAGCACTATCATGTATGGTGACCTTGGACAAAGGCCGTCTTCCTTTAGTCTGTTTCTGCATCTGTAAAAGGAAATGGAAATAATATCTGTCTGATTAAAGGTAATAAATGTCACATGAATGATAGCTGATGAATAAACGCATCTTCTCTTAAGTAACTAGTCAAATACACACATATATTGACCCCCTACATGTCCAACGTTTTGTTAGAGATAGGTCAGACATATATGTCAGACGTTTGCTAGATGATACAGTAAATCTTTTCCCGTTCAGTGAGTGATAAGATTCAAACAGCAAAAATCTTACAAGTGAAAATCTCCTATATTATCTTCCCTTTAAGAAAACAACTTTTAAATTTGGAGGAATGGTCTTTCATTTCCCCCCTTAAATTTATTATAATGTTATTAAATGTTAAGAACAGGATCATGCTTCCCATTCCACCATTAGCCACTTGCTTGGATTTTCTGAATCAACTTCATTTGTTTACCATATGCATATAATTATATTGTATAGAAAAATCATAAGCTACCTTATTATTTTGTTTTTATCATTTTCTCATTGTTACAATATTATAAATATTCCTTTACCTCTATCTGTTTGTAGATATTAGAATGTTTTTTTTGTTGTTATTTTTCCTGTGACTTGTTAGTTAGATTTTTGGTTTTGATAAAACAGTATTGAGGAGTTGACTTGAACCCAAGACAGTCTCATGTCTAGTCCAGCAGAACAGAACATTGCTGATCACAGCCTGCTTTCTCATTCAGTGTGCAAAGCTACTCTGTCACCTGTAGAGTAAGTTGTTCTTGTCGTCATTAAGTGTCATCGATTCTGTTCCGACTCAACAACCCTGTATAGGGTTTCTGAGAAACAGCTGGTGAGTTTGAACCACCAACCTTTCTGTCCAGTGCTCATCATACAGCTCCGTTGTTGTTGTTGTTGTTAAAGTGTCGTCGAGTCAGTTGCAACCCGTTGTGACCCTGTATAGGGTTTCCAAGGAGCAGCTGGTGAGCTTGAACCACCAACCTTGCAGTTCAAATGGCTTTGCAGTCTGGTGCATTAACCCACAGCGCCACACCAGGACTCCTACAACTCCAAAGGGGATGTTATCTCTACAAGAATTTCTACTTTGAAAACTCAACTGTGTTCTGTTCTCAAAAGCCCAGCATTTCATGTAGCCCTCCTGGTGTGGCACGGTGGAATGAAGCACTGAATCACAAGGTTGGTTTGAACCACAAGCTTGATGGTTCAAACTCACCAGCCGATCCTTGGAAACCCTATACAGGGTCGCTATGAATTGGAAACAGCTTGACGGCACTTAACAACGACAGCATTCACTTGGAGTTTATGTTGTATGCTGACTTTTGTTCCTTTTCACAAAGTTGTCTTCCATACATACTAGATTATATTAATCCTCATTACTAAGGATAATTATGGTAGCTGACTCACAGTCTTGCTACCCTTGTCATTTGGTCAGGAAAGTTAATAATGCAAAGCTTTTAGTTCTAGATAACTTTCTGTAGCCGGAATATGAGCCATTAGATTATAGCTAATTTCACTTGCATATTTTTCTAATATGCTGAAAATCTTTTCTTCTCACTATTACTGGTATGTTGCTGTAGGATAAGCACTTGACTGTTAGCCACAAGGACAGTGGTTCAAACCCACCAGCTGCTCCTTGAAAACTCTATTTGTTGTTGTTGTTGAGTGCCATCGAGTCGGGTCCGACCCATAGCGACCCTGTACAGGGTTTCCGAGGGTGTAAATCTTTACGGGAGTAGAAAGCCTCATCTTTCTCCCGCGGAGCGGCTGGTAGTTTCGAACCGCTGACCTTAAGGTTCGCAGCCCGATTCGTAACCACTACGCTACCAGAGCTCCTTTATACAGGGTCACTAACTCAGAACTGACTTCACAGCACTTAACAACATTACTAATATACTGTTTCCTGTAGAATTTCTAACTGCTGATATTGTGAAATACTGTAAGTTCACAGTATTTCACTCTTTGGATCCTAATTAGGGCCAGATAGACGAACTATTGACATGGGAAGAATACAGCTAAATTTTTGTGGTAAAATATAATGCCTGACACTGAAATGGAAGGAAGTGTGGCTATTTTAAGATAAGTAAAATTCTTATTTTACTTACCTTAAATTTTAAGTAAAGAGAAAATTCTTGACAGTGTTATTCTGAAATTAAGCCTCGCATTCAGCCTGTCTAAATTTCAGCTCATTATTTACTCTATTACTACTTAACTCAAAATATTTGAATAAATTGCTCACGCAAAATATTTGAACTTTTTAGTACTTCTGTTAAGATTTCATCTGGACTCATTGATTCTGAGATTCATGCCAGTCAGCTGACATCTGAACTCTATGGTAATAATCCATGAGCTTTGGGGATACTCTGTGCTGTTACGGCTTCTCCTAACTGTCCTCTAAGTAGCAACACTGTTGTTGTTGTTGTTGTTGTTGTTAAGTGCTGTAGCATCCTTAGTGACCCTGTTGAGGGTTTCTGAGGAGCTGATGGGTTTGAGTTGCTGACCTTGTGGTCCAGTGCATCACCCTGCAGCACAATCACTTTAGGGGTGAGTTAATGAAATGTTTGACCAGATCTAGCAGGATAATTTTAAAGTTGATCATTGTGTATGGTCTGTGAATGATGTTTTACATTTTGGCAGAAAAAAAGGTTCTCTACCCCTGGTGTGGCACTGCGGGTTAATGTGCTGGACTGCAAGGTCAGTTTAAGCTGCAAGGTTGTCTGGTCAAGCTCATCAGCTGCTCCTAGGAAACCCTATACATACAGAGTCACTATGAGTTGGAAAGGCCTTAATAGCACTTTAACAAGAACCCTAGAAGTAACGGAAGCAGAACTACAGATGATATTAAAATCAGTTCTATTTGGATAAAGGTGTTTTGAAGTCCTGGGGTGGCATAAGGTATCAGTTAGCATTGACTGCCTTTGAGTCAGCAGCTAGTTGAGTTCTATTGGGACCTGTAGTCTCTGGTATCCCTCTTCTGTTTAGTGTATATGTAAAAGCACTTCGAAAAGTGTGAGCTGTTTTAGATCTTGATTAATCTTTGTGGTGGCCTGTTAGCACAGAACCACGAACTTAGATGGAAGTTGAACATTTCATATTAAATAGGATGAGCAGGGAGACCACCTTTTTTCAAAGAGTATTTGTTATCCTTGTTCTTATTCATTTCATCAATACTGAAGGGAACTTCTTTTCCTCGTCACTCACTCACTGCCATCCAGCTGATTCCGACTCACAACAACCCTGTGTAGAATTTCCCAGGCTGTACATCTTTATGGAGCAAAAGCCTCATCTTCTTCCCACTGAGCAGCTGGTGGGTTTGAACTGCCCACCTTGCTGTTAGTGTCCAGAGCTTATCTTACAGTGCCACCCAGCTCTGTTAGTTGCCATTGGTTTGGCGCTAGGCTCAGGGCAAGGCCGTGCACAATAGAAAAAAATGCTGCCTAGTCCTGAGGCGCTGCATCGGACAGTTGTGATGCCTAGGGTTTTCATTGGTTTGATTTTCCGAAATTGATTGTTAGGCCTTTCTTCCTAGGTCACCTTGGTCTGGGAGTGCTGCTGAAGCGTCTGTATCATCACAGCAACGGCAAGTCTCTGCTGAGAGACACATGGAAGGCAGTACATACATTAGAATCGTTTTCCTAAGTGTGGACTTAGCACACCAAGGAGTTCCATAAGTACAAGAATTCTCCATGGCTTTCCTTAAGTCAGTGTCTTAATATATCTAGTTTAGTATGTTGTTGTTATATGCTGTTTAGTTGGTTTCAACTCATAGCAATCCATATACTGTTTCTGAGAGTAGTTGGTAGATTTGAACTGCTGACCTTGCAGTTAGCCAGTCCAGTGTTTATCCAACAGTGACTACACCTGACCTCCCATTTGGATGTAAGCCTTAGTTAGAACACATAATGTGGCAGAGGTAGAAGGTCTGCTATCTAAGGTAGGGAGGCATACTGGCTCTTGTTAATTTGTTTCCTTGTGCTTGCAACTTGATATCAACTCAAAAGACACAAAAAATACCAGCTAGTAGGTCAGCCAACTGAAAGGTCAGTGATTCAAACCCACTAGTCCCTCCATAGGAGGAAGCTAAGACCGTCTGCTTCTGTAAAGATTTACAGCCTCTCAGGATACACTACACAGACTCTACACCGCAAAGATGTGAGGGACCAAATGAAGAGATGCAGATGAAAATCCTAGGAGCCCGAACTTCAGAAGAAATGCGAGAGAAGTGATTCAGTGCTTGCTGGGAGGATAAGCTGAGCATGGACAGTGAGACAGGGAGACTGACTGGTGAACGGCCGACCTGACGCAACACGACCATCTTCAAGTCTTGTGAGCAGCATTGGTGACAAAAGGTGACCTGGCAGAGCAGAGTACACAGACGACTAGAAAGATGTGATTCCTTCTTTTTCTTCGCACTCCCCTGGTAACCAGAGGTATCCACCCCCAGAGTAGACTCTGCTTTCTGGTTGGGGGCCATGCCAGTGTGAGGCAGGAGCTGGCTGCATCTCTTTGGTGCCTGGATTCGGGTGGACTCGGTTCCAGAGCTACAGGCCCCTCAGAGCCACCAGCATGTAACCAGTCACCCTGCCTCCAGCTGCCCGATGTTGGTAGCAGACACTGAAGCCAACTCCATCAAGGGCCTCCTTGAACTACTACTTGTGGGTTGAGGTCCATGAACATAGACAACACTGAGGCCGATGGGTAGTCCATCTTGAGTCAGTACCTCTACTGTCACAGCCTCCCATGTCCACCACATGAGCTCCTGGCTGGCCCTTCCTCAGACTTCTCGTTTCCAGGTCCAACAATTGCACTGTTTTATTTATGAGGATTGTATCTTTTCCTTTTTGTTGTTTCATTGATTTTGTTTGTTTATTCTTTCTCTTCCTTCCTTCTTCTCATCTTCTCTCTCACTGGTTTTTCTAAGTGTTTTTAAAATTGCTTCTTTTTATTTCCGCTCTTACTTTTCTCTTCTGTAGCTACAATTTCCTGTTCCTTTTTTGTCATTATAGTTATTATATTCTTTTTTTCTGGTTGCTGCCTAATTTTCTTTCTTTTTTTCCCTCTTATTTTCTCTTTTCACTGTTGGTTCCTGGTTTGTTTATCCTGTTTTGTTTTGTTTTGTTTTTCCTTGTGTGTGTGTGGTTGGGAGGGATTTTCACTTTCCCACCTGATAGGAGACAGTAAGTATGACTTAGCACACAAGGAATTCCATAAGTAGAACAATTCTCCATGGCTATATAGCAACAGCAACCATGCAGTTTCAACTGTTGGACAAGAGCCGATACCAGCTCCTATACCACCTGATGAAGAACAGATAGCAGTGAACATCAGTCAGAACCACCTTAAACTGAGGTAGATGAATGGCAAACAAGAACAGAGTACACACTTGTGTTCTCCAACTACGCCCACAGGAGATGGTGAGAGCTTTAAAAACACATCAACATAAAAATATCAATTAAATGCAGGTGTAACAACCCTACAATTTTAGCTCGTATGAAGAACAAAAGAATGGCTCAAACAAATGACCAAGGTGCAGAACCAGAAGATGTTTCTGAGGAAGAAAAGGTAATGGATCAAACTGAAAAATATTTCAAAAGAATGATAGGTACCTTCAAAGGTTTGACAGAAAGAGCGAGAAAAGCAAGGAGAACACAATGAAAACTTGAGAAGTATTTAGGAAAACACTACAAGATCAGAATAAATGCAACTTTTGTAACAATACAAACAAAACCTGCAATTTGAAATCCAGAAGAGTAATATTAAGGTTTCAGAAATGGAGAATGTATTGAAAGGGCAAAGGAGTAGATTTGAAGTAATGAAAGCCCGAATTGGTGCGTGTGAAGATAAATCTCTCAATACTAGTATGCTAGAAGAACTATCAGTTGTGGTTCAAAGCGACCTTGCAGTCCAGCACATTACCCACCACCCCGTAGAGCCCAAATTCAAAACCAAGTAGTTACTTTGAAGCCTGTGGGCTTAAACACTACCCTTGCCTCATCAAACAGAAACCGGAAATTGAGGAAAAAATAGTAGAAAACTCAGAGAAGAAAACCAGAGTAAAGACAAAGATCTTAGATGATAACAGTTAAAAATGGGGGTGAGATGCATAGTAGGATTTAGTAGTGTTGAAAAGAACATTGAAAACACCATGGACGTCAGAAGTATAGCCAGAATGCTCATTAACAGGCAGGACGACCCACCCCTCCTGACCAATGAGCTGGATTGACAGAGTGGCAGCGGCAGTGAGCTGAAGGGTAGCAATAGTTGGGAGGATGGCATAGGACCAAGCAGTGTTTTCTTCTATTGTGTATAGGGTCACTATGAGTTGGAACCAACTTTATGGTAGCTAGCAGCAGTGCATAAAGCCACCACCCGTCTGTGATTTCATACTGTGGCATCCTACTTATTGCTGTGATGCTAAAAGCTGTACCACTGATATGTGAAATACCAGCAAGGTCACTCGTGGTGGGCAAACTTCAGTGGAGCATCCAAACTAAGACTAGGAAGAAAGGCCTGGCTATCTGCAAGTTACCCACTGAAAACTGTGAATCACAACAGCAGATTGTCTGATACCCTGCTGGAGGATGAGCTCCTTAGGTTGGAGGGCACTCAGACTGTGGACTTGATCAGACCAGTGAGTCTGAAGACGGTACAGGACTGGGCAATATTTTGTTCCATGGTAGATGGTGTCACCACAAGTCAGAGTCAACTCAAACACAACGTAACAACAATAGGCAAGATAGATTTCAACAGCAATCCCTTGTTGTTCTTCAGAACTGAGTTGGTTCTGACTCAGAGTGGCGCTTCTGTGCTCCACAGACTGAAACCCTGCCTGGTCCTGTGCCATCCTTACCATTGTTCTGTTTGAGCCCATTGTTGCTGACACTGTGTCAGCCCATCTCATTAGGGACCTTCCTCTTTTTTCTGACCCTCCACTTTACCAAGCCTGATGACCTTCTCCAGCATGATGACCCTCCTGACAATATGTCCAAAGTCCAAGAGACGAAGTCTTGCCGTCTGGCTTCCAAGGAGCATTCTGGCTGTACTTCCGACCTAGATTTGTTTGTTCTTCTGGCAGTCCATGGTGCTTTTGATATCTTCAGCAGCACCTCTGTAAGAGCAAAACATTCTCTTTCTCCCACAGGGTGCTTGGAGGACTCAAACCACCAACCTTGTTCCTTATTCTGTGGAGCCACTGTGCTCCCCTCTAAAGGAGAGTACATAGTATGTTAGTTATCACATGAGCGAGCATACCCTAGTTTATTGTTAAGTTGTTGTGATTAAGAATAACATTCCTTTTACCAAAAATAGATAACATTGTTAGAGAATTATATTTGAATGTAGTGAACTTTCTAAGAGAAAGAGCTCTCAGTGTACTTGGGTTTTTATGCTCAGACCAATGGTTAGATCATAAGCATGTTTCTAATCTCTTTCTTTGGTTTTTAGTTTTCTTGTCAGTAAAACGAGGGATAAATTTTTAAATTTTTAAAAAAGTTAATTAAATTTTAAATTATTGGGTGATAACTATAGAAACTTCCTGTGTCTAACATTCTTGTAAATATACTGCTTTTAGTTTTCTAATTTTCATGATGATAATTATTATCATTAAATCTTAATTTTAATTTTAATAATTATCTTCAAATTTGATTATTCTTATTTTCTTAACTGATTAAATGAAATTAAAATGGAGAAATTATGCTAAATATTACATGATTCCAGATATAACACAGTTGTCTCTAAAAAATATAATGTAAAGGGATTTTTCCCCCAACCTGTATTTTATTGTTGTTCAGAACATGCATAGCAAAACATATACCCATTCAAAAGTTTCTATGATGCAAAAGAAACACCTAAAAAAACAACCACCTGTACTGTGTAGTGACATTGATTAATTACATTCTTCAGATTGTGCAACCATCCTCACCATTCTTTTGTGAGTTGTTCCTCCCTTGTTCCCATAAACTCACTGCCCCTGAAGTTTCTATAGAAGAGCAGACTGGTCAAGGCAGGCCTTTTTTTTTTAAAAAAAAAAACTAGTGAAGCCTAAACTATTATTCAGTTTTATGATGACATCAGAAGATTATTTTCAGTTTGAGATTTAAAGATAATCTCAGGGCATGAACCTGGAAAGTCATCGTTGTTAAGTACCTTAGGGTCAGTTCTGACTCATAGCAACCCTGTATAGAGTTTCCAGGGAGCAGCTGGTGAGTTTGAACCAGTGACCTTGTGGTTAGCAGTCCAGTACTTATCTTCAGAAGCCACAACAGGAATCCACAAAGTCTGTGTTGTTGTGAAGTGCCGTGCCGTCAAGTCAGTTCCGACTCAGCAACCCTGTATAGGGTTTCCAGGAGTGGCTGGTGAGTTTGAACTGCCAATCTTGTGGTTCAAACCAACCTTGTGGTCCACTACTTTGTCCCTCGGTGCCACTACCCTTAATCAGTTAGATTTTTACATTACTGTTAACCCTGTTTTTCTCCCTTCTACACTAATAAACTTTGATCTCATACATTTTTATATAAGTTTTATATAAGTGAGTCATACAATCCTTTTGTGATCATCTTACTTTGTTTACCATAATGTCCTCACGCTCCATCTGTACAGTGGTGGTGGTGGTGGTTGTTTGCACTGAGTTGATTTGGACTCATAGTAACCCTGTATAGGGTTTCCAAGGCTGTAAATGTTTATGTGAGCAGAAAGCTTCATCATTCTCCCTTGGTAGATTTGAACTACTGACCTTGCAGTTAGCAGCCCCACTCATAATCCACCATGCTGTCAGGACTCCTTATCCATACAGTAGCATTCATCAAGATTTCAGTTCTCCTACTGGTTGAATAATACATCATTTTTTTATGGACCACATTTTCTTTATTCATTTGCTGATGGGTATATTTAGGTTATTACCATCTTGTGGGCGATCGATCGTTAACATGCTTCACTGGATACTATTATGTAAATGTCTTACTGACGCTCTCATTCCAAGTTCTTTGAGTATGTACCTGAGAGTGAAGTTACTGGGTTTGTGGTAGCTCCATTTTTAGCTTTTTAAAAGAATAGCCACAGTGTTTTCCATGATGACAGTATCATTTTGTATTCCCACCAGCAAGGTATAAGGTTTCCAGTTCAACCGCATCCTCACCATTTGGTATTTTCTGTTGGTGGTAGTTTTTAAAAGAAGTTTAGTCATCCTGTTGATGATACCTCATTGTAGTTTTGTTTTGCATGTCTCTTACGGCTAATAATGCTGTCAGTAGATTGAATTGTGTTCCCCAAAAATATATGTCAACTTGGTTAGACCTTGATTCTCATTGGTAGTTGTGTAATGATGTAATCATCTCAATGACGTGTTTCTGACGTGCTCCGCCATTCTATTTTAAGAGGATTGGGGTGGGATGCACTTCTGGTGTGGCGCTGTAGGATAAGCACTGGACTGCCAACACCTGGTCGGAAGTTAAAACCCACCAACTGCTCCTCAGAAACTCTACACAGGGTCGCTATGAGTCAGAACCTACTCCACAGCATTTAACAACAACAGCAGGCTTATCACATAGACAGAGTCACACAAGCCAATGATAAAGTCAAGACTAGATCTAGACCTTGGAATATTTTTATACTGCATTTATAGTACACTCTTTTTTCTGGGAATATCCACAGTGTTTGCCAACAGTTTTAGTGCTGCCATGTAATGGGAATGCCACCAGCTGGCATTCAGGCTGCTTGTGGCACAATTGTGAAGAAACATCTTAGAGCAAAAACATAATTTTCAAGTTATAGAATATTTTCTCAGATCCATGTTTGAGAAAAGGACTTGGTTAGTCTCTTAGATGGTTTTTTTAAAAAGGGGATTTTAAAATGGTATTTAAAAATGTGAAGAAATGCACATTTCAAAAATTAATTATTATTTTTAATTTCTAACTTTTACTAAAATACAACCCATCACCTGAAAAGTACACTAATTATAAAAACTCAGCTCAGTGAATTTTTGCAAACTGAACAAACTTACGTAGCCAGCATTCAGAACAAGCAATGTTCTCAACAACCACAAGCTCTTCCTAATCCCCTTCTACCGATGTCAGTGGTAGCAGTTTTACCTTATGAACCATCACCACCATCTGTCATTAGAGGCTGCATATTGCTGTGATGCTAAATAGATTTCAGATGAAGAAAGACCAGGTATAAAGGCCTGATAATCTTTCTGTAAAATAGCCAATGAAAACTCTACAAATCACAACAGTCCGATAATCTGCAGTGTTCCTCTCGGAAGCCATTGTTTTGATTGGACTTTAAAAATTGTATTTGAAGGCACCCTAACAAGACTGTTACTCTGTTTCTGATGAAACTATGAATGTATTACTGAAAGAACTTTTCTTGTAGCTGTCTACTGACTGCAGAGACATGTTTTATTTAGAATATACCCAGGCATATGAACTGGAGCTCTAGTAGCAATACTTTTTGACTTACCCTTGTCTATCCTGTTGTTGTTGGGTGGAGTGTTCTATAGTTATCTGTTAGATTTATAGTGGTATGCACATCTGTTTCAAAGATGATATTCTCAGTTCTATTCATTATTGGCAGTGGGGTATTAAAATCTCCAACCACCAATTTTGCCTTTTTCTCCATTTATGTCAGTTTTGCTTTATGGTGCTCTATCATTAGATACATATCTGTTTATAATTGTTGTATCTTCCTAATGGATTGACTGTTTTATTGTTATATGCCCCTTTTTATCTCTAGTAACTTCTTTGGTTTAAAAATTTCCTGGGTCTGATATTAGTATAGACACTCCAGCTTTCTTGTGGTTGCTGTTTGCATAATTTTTATAGCTTCTTACTTTCAGTGTATTTATATCTTTGAATCTAAACTGTTTCGCCTACAGACAGCATATAGTTGGATCATTTTTTTAAATCTAGTTCAGTGGTCTTTTTCTTTTGATTGGCTTGTTTAACCCATTTACATGTAATGTTATTATTGCTATACATCTGCCATTTTTTTTTACTTTGTGTATTGTATAGGTCTCGTGCCTTTTTTATTGCTCCATTCCTCCTTTATTGATTTCCTTAGCTGCTATTAAGTGAATCTTTTCTAATTTTGCATTTAAATGTTTTAATGATTCTTCATGTTGTATGTGCATGAAAGACAAAGAGGGGCAAGGTCATATTTTAGTTGAAATTCCAAGACATAAATGTACAGCAGTTTAAATGACTGTAAGATTGTTGTTGTTAAGTGCTGTCAGGTTGGTTCTGACCCATAGCACCCTGTATAGGGTTTCCGAGGAGCGACTGGCGAGCTTAAACCACTGACCTTGTGATTCAAACTACTGTGCAGTCCAGCGCATTAACCCACAGCGCCACACCAGGACTGTGAGATAGAAAAAAGTAAAATCAGTGTGTAGTCTGGTGTCATCTAGGATCTGGAGCCAAATGTGGAAAAGAGGGGAGGATTTGAAGAGTAGGGATAGACCTTAGATTAGTGCCCAAGGCCTAGAAGGAGAAATATATATTGTGTGAGAAGTTCTCTCCTGACCAACCAAGTTTCCAGGCCAGAAGAAAGTGGAATTTCCTGTATTGTTGTTGTTGTTAAGTGCCATCAAGTAGGTTCCAACCCATAGGGACTCTGTATAGGGTTTCCGAGGAGCAGCTGGTGAGCTTGAACCTCTGCGTTGTGGTTCAAACCAACTGTGCAGTCCAGCGGATTACCCCACAGCGCCACACCAGGCCTCCAGAAGATGTATGTTAAGGGAAAATGCTCTGCTGTGGATATCAACAACAACAACAACAATCTTAGTTTTATAAAAGTGTTTGGTTTAACATTCGAGGACTCCCACAGTGACTCTTTCCTTCAGCACTTTCTACATGCACAGTGCAGAGACATTATCTTCAAGTTGTCTAACCATTCTCCTTCTCCAGATTGTTTCTCCACCTTTACCACAAACTCATTGTCGCCCTAATCTTCTTCCTATTTAAACCTTAAGAACTTTTTTGTGGTCATTGAGACACCATTAAAACTTTTGAGCAGGCAAATGTCATGGACATGAGCTTTTAGAATAATACTCTAGTGACTTTGTGTGGTATCAGGTGGAAACTGTAGGCCCACACCCAAATGTTTGTTGTCTTTTGCTTTCACAGAGCAGTATAAGTTATGTTTCAAATTAAATATTTTAACTCAGGATAAGCTTATCCATAAAAACAATGGTATTGACCATAAAGGCCTGAAAAATATGTAGGTAGTGTAAGATAAGCACTGTACTGCTAACCACAAGGTCAACTGTTCAAATCCATCAGCCGCTTCTCGGAAACCCCATACAGACAGGGTCGCTATGAGTCAGAACTGACTCAACAGCACTAAAAAACAACAAAGTGCTAGGTTGTTTGGACTTTGGTAGAGCCACATCAACTGTTTGAATTGTGGTCTTGCCACTCACTGGTTAAGGTCAACACATACAAATTTTCTGAGGCTCACTTTGCTCATCTCGAGTAGTACCCTTTCAGAGTTGTGAGCATTAAATAAGATAATCTATGGAAAGCTGTTAGCACCAGAACCAAACCAAATCCACTGCCATCGAGTCAATTCAGACTCATAGAAACCCTATACAGGGCTTCCAAGACCAAATCATTACGGGAGCAGACAGCCTCATCTTTCTGTTCTTAGTGGCTGGTGGTTTTGAACTTTGTGATTCTCAGCCCAACACCCAACCCACAGTGCCACCATGGCTGATAAATAGTAAACACCTGATGGACATTTTGGCCACTGGTAAATGTTGTTGGTGTTGTTTTTATTATCATCACCTTCATGTCTTATATTGTTTCCATAGGAAGTGCATTCTGAGTTTTGATCTTGCACTCTAGGAACATTTCCTCTCATATCTGGTCCAGAAAAGAATCTTCTCTCCTGCCTCAGCCAAGCTTCAGGGCCTTCTATTGCTACATTTTCCTTTTCTTTGCTCTAATCACCTGCCCTGTCAGCTTGTTGTGTTAAGTGCCGTCGAGTCAGTTCTGACCCACAGCGACCCTGTATAAGGTTTCTGAGGAGTGGCTGGGGAACTTGAACCACCGACCTTGCAGTTTAAACTAACTTTGCAGTCCAGTGCATTAACTCACAGCGCCACACCAGGACTTCTGTCAACTAGGGCGTGCCAAAAGACCAGAGAAGCCACTCTTTGCTACTTGTTATGAGGAAGAATAGTGACCTTTGGTTTTGTAGGGCACATACAGTTTTGTTGTTGCTGAGTTCCAACTCAAAGAGACTTGTATAGGGCTTCCGAGAAAGCAGCTAGTGGGTTAAAACTGCTGACCTTGAAGTTTATCAGTCCAGTGCTTAGACTATAGCACCACACCAAAATTAGACTTTTCACTTTGTTTTGTGTTGCTTTCTTTATTATGCTTTAAACTATGGTGTTTGTGACTCAGAAATTTAGACTTATCTTTACTTTTGTCAGGTTTAAGCCATTTTTTCCATTCCAAACCTTCCAAGGATTTGAAGAAGATGAAGATGAGCATATGCACATCCAGCAGTGGGCGCTAGCTGAGGGCCGCCTCCAGGTTACGTTGTTAGAGTGTAGCAGGTATGTTCTTTGCTTTGTCATTACTATACGATACAGAAATGCAGTAAAAAAGGCACTAAGCAGTGTTTGTTTATTTCCATCTCGTGTTCATCCATGTTGTATTTGCTAATTCTGTAATCATAAATTTAATTTCTTAAGAGTAGTTCTTTTTAGTTTAAGAAAAATACAAGCCATATTTTAGAAACATTTTAATAGAGAAAATAATCATTAATTCTGTAGTAATTCTCAAACTTTTTAGATGCATAATGCCCTGTTCTAACTTACTCCCTATTGAAGAGCTGTTCATAATAAGTTTGAGAATTTGCCATAATTGGAAACACCCTGCAAAGTCCAAAGACTAAACTTGGAAACCTCTATGGATTCTTAACAATTTTGGGCTGGAAGGAATCGGAAACACAGTCTTACCTGGCCTTCTTTTCCTCTGCTAGCACCTAGTCCAAGCTTTGCACATCTCTCACTGGAACTACTTACAACACTAGCCTACTGACTGGTTCCCCTGTAGTGTAGCAGGAAGAAATGCTCTTTTCCAAATATAGATCTAAGTGTCACTCCTCTACTTAAAAGTTCTGCCTTGCAGTATAAAGATAGCTATACATAGTATGTAGATGAATGGGTCTGTTTGCCAATGAAAGTATGTATGAATTTCATATAATATTCATGTACCATGAAGTATTTTTATTTCTCTCAATAATTAAAAAATGTAAAAACCATTGGTAGCTCTCAGGCCATACACAAACCAGCTGCAGACTGGATGTAGTTCATGGTTTTATAGTTTGGCATTCCCTACCTTAGATATAAGGAGCTCTGGTAGCATAGTGCTTACAAATCGGGCTGCTAACCACAGGGTCAGCAGTTCGAAACTACCAGATGTTCCGCGCGGGAGAAAGATATGAGGTTTTCTGCTTCCATGAAGATTTATAGCCTTGGAAACCCTGTACAGGGTCGCTGTGAGTCGGAACCGACTCCATGGCACATCACCACCACTACCACCTTAGATATGGCATCCTGGTGTAGGGCTTGTAGGATAAGTACTGATTCACAAGGTCAGTTTCAACAGCAAGGTCGGTGACTCAAACTCACCATCGGCTCTTTGGAAACCTTCTACAGGGCTGATATGAGTCGGAACTGACTTGACAGCACTTAACAACAGAAACCTGAGATACGGGAGCTTAGTGGCTCCATATAGTAAGTTGTTGTTGTTGTTATGTGCCGTGGAGTCGGTTCCGACTCACAGCGACCCTATACAGGGTTTCCGAGGCTGTTAATCTTTACGGGAGCTGAAAGCCTCATCTTTCTCCTGCGGAACAGCTGGTAGTTTCGAACTGCTGTCCTTGTGGTTCACAGCCCGATTCGTTACCACTACGCTACCAGAGCTCCTGCAAACCACAAGATTCATGGTTTTAGCCTGTCAGCTGCTCCTTAGGAGAAAGTATGGCTTTCAATCCCCGTGTAGATTTAAAGTCTCAAAACTCTTTACAGGGTCGCTATGAGTTGGAACCAAGTCGACTGCACACTACAACAACAACCTTAGGTACGTGGAAGAACAGAACATTGTGTTGCCCTCTTACCATTTTCCAAAAAGAGGGTCCTACCCCATTTTTCACTCCTTGAAACTGCTGTTAGATTCAGTTCAAAATTTATCTCCTTAAAGTCCCTCCTGATCATTCTAGTTGCAAGTATACTGTCCCTTTGCTACACTTCTTTAGCGTGTTTGTCATTTATTTCGTTCTTATTATCAGAATCTATAACCTGTAATGAAAATAAGCACTTGAGAGCAGAAGTTATATATATTTTCCCCCCCAGAGGTTATATTTTGTACCTAACATATTTGTGACCTTGTTATGGATTAATTGTTGGTATATGAATTAATTTAATTAAGTATCTTTTTAAAACTACTGGAGTGCTAGAATTGCACATCATTATGTTGGGATATCTGGTTGACAAGAAATTATTTCTTTCATCAAATTAAGACTAAATATGTATATTTTGATAAGGGGACTGCAATGTATAGAAAAGTGATACGTGCATTGCAAACTTGACTCTATGTAAGTTTGAATTTGAAGTATCTAAACTAATATGCTGTGGTAAGCATCAGTAGGAAATGTCTAATTAAAATTTGAGTTGCCATGTTAACATTTAGGAGCACTTTTGAGAAGTAGTCTAAAAATATTTTTAAACTGCTACTTTGTGTATGTGTCAGTGAATTTTTTTGATGCACAAACATCAGAATCATAGCATTGGGTGTGTTCTTGTTGTTAAGTGCCGTTGAGTTGGTTCTCACTCATAGCAATCCTATACAGAGCAGCTTATCCTACAGGACTCACTAGGACTTCTGGATTAAAAGTCTAAACCATTCAATTACCTTTTCCAAAACAATCATAGCAACTACTAATACTTTGAAAGGGCAGTTTTGAACAGAATTTCTTGACTGTCCCATTATTAATCCCTAGCTACACCTATTCCTAAACAGGTCAAGATCATTTTGAAGGATAGGATTGTCATTGATTCCATCATTCAGGAGAGAATTTAATATAGTGCATACAGTTTGTGCTTGGTACTATGCTGCGCATTTTTAGCCTTAGTTTTCTGTGGCTGTTGAACCACTCTACCAAGTAGTGTGTCCATTTTCTCATCAGGCCCTTGTTTTACCTGAGCTACTACCCACGTAAAGGAATAAAAGATCTCCTAAAGGCATTTAAGAAGGGGTTTTTATTAGTTGCTACAAGTTGGCTCTGACTCATGATGATGTTACCTGTAACAGAAGGCCACATTACCTGATCTTGTCCCATCTTCACACTTGTTGGTATATTGGAGTCTGTTCTTTGTTGAGGCTGTTGTGTCGAACTTAAATAAGTTCCCCTCTTTCTTGTTGTCCCTCTGCTTTACCAACCATGATGTTGTTTTCTAGCAACTGGTTTTTCTTGATAATGTGTCCAAAGTAAGTAAGCTGAAGTCTATCTCTCCTTCCTTCTAAGGAACATTCTGCCTATTGTTTTTTCTAAGTTTGATTTGTTTGTTCTGCCAGTGCAGAGTATATTCAGTATTCCTCGCCAGTACTACAGTTTGAACGCATCAGTTGTTCTTTTGTCGTCTTGTTCATTAGCCAATTTTTTCATGCATGTAGCTGATGAGAAATGTCATGGCTTGAGTCAGACAAGTGGTGACATCTTTGCTGCCTCTGTGGATGTTGATTGTTGATGCACATTCACATTTTCTGTTACTTGAACAAGACCTATTTAACCATTTCCAAGTTGCTGTGTCATAGGCACTGTGGGTTAATGCGCCAGACTGCAAAGCCGTTTGAACTGCTAGGTCAGTGGTTCAAGCTCACCAGCTGCTCCTCGGAAACCCAATACAGGGTCGCTATGGTTCGGAATCGACTCGACGGCACTTAACAACAACATTATTTTAAGCTTAACATTTGCATAAATGTTTATTTCAAAATATTTTACAAATTGACCTTGAATCAAGTCAAAAGTATATAACATTAGTAATTTTTCTCCAAATTCATGAAATTGAACTTCATGCTCATAATCCATTAACAACTATGGTTTTGTATGTTGTAGTTGTGCCTTGGAGTTGGTTCTGACTCACAGTGACCCTTAATAGAGCATCTGGGAGTGGCTGGCAGGTGTGAGCCACCCACCATTTGGTTAGCAGTCAAGTGCTTATCCTACAGCACCACACCAGAACTCCTTGTTCTGTGTGAGGACTTGCCTTTTTATTTTTTAAACAGTTTATTTGAAATAATAAAATGATTCTGTATGTGTACCTTTTAAACTACTTATTTTGCAGTAATTTCAAAATTACAGAAAAGTCTGAGAAATTTTATTAAACTTCCCTAGTATGTAGGAGTCCTGGGGTGGCGCTGTGGGCTAATGCATCAGACTGCAAAGGCATTTGAACTGCAAGGTCAGTGGTTCCAGTTCACCAGCTGCTCCTTGGAAACCCTGTACCGGGTTGTTATGGGTCGGAATCGACTCGACGACACTTAACAACAAGTATAAGGCTAAGGAGTCCTGGTGGAACTGTAAGATAAGCACTGGACTGCTAACTGCAAGATTGCAGATCAAAATCACCAGCCACCCCAGATTACACTCCCAGCTAAGGTTATTCATGGTATAAGTAGATTTGTGTTATCTTTCAGTAATCCAGAACTTGATTGGAACTTAATCCAACAGCATTTTCGGAGGTTGTGGAATAATATCCACTTGTCTGTGGGTATTCATCAGCTACATGCTCAAATTTCTCATATAAGTAATTCTCAAAGAGAGCACTGAGTGGCTACTAATTTGCTACCCCTGCTAGAGAATAAGATCCTCTAAGAACTTGATTGAACCTCAGTATAGTGATCCTGCTTGGTCACCTTAGAGCAGGTGGTGGGCTGGCAACATCTTGCGCATGGGGTCCCCAGCCGATCTCCTCCCTCCCTGCCTTCCTCGGATGGCGGCTGTTTATGCTGGACGTGTGGCCAGAGACGGGTAAGGATCACGTGGAACCTCGGCAACCTAAGATAGAGCCATTGCCATGCTGCAATGAGTTTCTTTGACGGGTAAGACTGAGGAATTCACACTGACCGCCTAAGACAGGTAGCGTCCCTTAAACAAACAATAAATAAGGGGGAATCTGATGCAGACCATGCAGACCCGGTCAGGAGGTCAAGACCCTGTGGGCCCAAGCGTTGTTGACCGTCTAAACCATAGGCTCTGAGGATCAGACTTTAGCCACCTAGTAGACATAGCAAACTGTCCCTCATCTGATTATTCAGTAATGCTTGTTAGTAATCTCATACATGAGCCCTGGATATCCACAGACAAATGTAAAAACCTTCCCTAAAAGCCGAGACTGTAAATTCCAAAAAGGCAAGTTCCCCCCCCCCCAAAAAAAAAAAAAAGCTAAAGAGGATAGAGAAAAACACTGTTAACTGATGATATATGGAGGGGATAATAATCAATGTAATGAAACAAGCTATATGAATGGTTGAATGTGAAGCTGATGATGTGCCCTGTAAACTTTCACTCAATCCAAAATAAAAACATTTAATAAAAAAAAAAAAACCCCAGCCACTCCGGGAGAGAAAGATGAGGCTGTGTGCTCCTATAACCAGAATGTTCCGGTATCAAGTAGGAACTTTCTACAGGGGCGCTATGAGTTGGCATCGACTTGATTGATGGCAGTGGGGTTGGTGTAAGACTTTGAGAGTGCATTTTGCCAATGAGGAAACAAACTGGAAGCATTTATAGAAAACTGTTTATTGGAATGTTAGCTAATATTTTATTCTTTGGAAGGCAACATGAAATAGGAATACGGTAGATTTTGCATTAGAAAATGCCTATTAGTTCATACGCCAAATATGTGTTCTTACTGTTGCATGTCCTTAAGCAAGTTGCTATTGTTGTTGTAGTCCAGGAATGAAGCGGACCTGTATAGGGTTTCCAAGACTTTTCAAATCTTTGAGGAAGTGGAAAGCCTCATCTTTCTCCTGAGGAGCAGCTGATGGGCTCAAACCACAGACCTTGTGATCCACAGTCCAGTGCTTATTATATGAAGTTTCCCTAACACTTACTTTTGGATAAACTCAAGTTTTTCAGGAGAAAAAAAATTCTGGCACCAAATTCTAAAGTGAGATTTGTTGCATCATCTTTATGTAAAAGGCCTTAAAAGATGTAATGGATCCATTTTTTTTTTAACTCATTTTCTCAACGAGTTACATTTAAAAAAACAAAACAAAACTAAGAGCATAGTCCATGAAGGCAAAGGTGATGAAGTTTTGTTGTGTGAGGATTCTGTGCTCTGTACAAAGTGGTAGAACTAGGGTAACACGCTGTTACTCATTAGAGGTGGAAGGAAATGGTAGTTGAGGTCACTTGCTCCCTGAGTCACATACTGTTCTAAAGCTTACACCGTCTCAGCAGCTTTTTACGGTGGTGTTTTGCTTTGCTGGGTTCCAAAAATAAATCATTAAAAACATTTTGAAATGTTAAATGTAACACAAATACAGAAAACCTGATTAAACAGACACAGCTTAATAAATTACTTTTACGGTAAGCATCCTTGTCGCTGCTGCCTGTGTGACAAGGTAATAAAACCTTTACCTTCCTCCTGCTGCCTCCCAAGTACCCTCCTTGCCTTGTAACTCTACTGTCTTGACTTTAGTTTTACAGATCACTTGCTTTTACTTATTATCACCCGTGTGTGTATAAATCCAGGAAAAATGTGCACCACAGTTGGATCCTTTCACCATACTTATTAAATCTGTATGTTATTGTTGTTAAACGACCCTACATAGGATTTCCAAGGAGCAAACTGGTGGATTTGAACTGCAAACCTCGTGGTTCGCAGTTCAGTGCTGATTTTAAAGCGCCAATCTGTATGCTGAGCAAATTATCTGAGAAGCTGGATTATAGGAAGAAGAATTTGGCATTAGAATTGGAGGAAGACTCATTAACAACCTGGTATATGTAGATGGAGCCCTGGTGTGGCACTGTAGGATAAGCATTGGACCGAAAGGTCAATTTGAACCACAAGGTTCATGGTTCAAACTCACCGGCTGCTCCTTGGATAGCGAGACTTGGTCTCTTGTACTTTGACCATGTTGTTAGGAGAGTGCAGTTCCAGGCTGGAGAAGGACATCATATGTGGCAAAGTGGAGATTCAGTGTGAAGAACAGGAAGACCGCTCCCAACAAGATGGATTGGCACAGTGGCAGCAACAGTGGGCTTAAACAAAACAGGAGTTGTCAGGATGACACAGTATGGGACAGTGTTTCATTTTATTGTGCATAGGGTTACTAGGGCTAACAGAATGTGTGTGTATGTGTTGCTGTTGTATGCAGTCGCGTGGATTCTGACTCTTAGCAGCCCTGTATAGGCTTTCCCAGTGTACCTGGTGGGTCTAAACTGCCAATCTTGAGGTCAGAAGTCCAGTGCTTGCCATATACCTAAACAGTATGGTGTATCATCTGTTGTGGTTTATGTCTTTTAGAACTATTGTTTACTTATTTATTTTATTTGGAAATAATTTCAAACTTACCGAAAAGTTGCAAGAGTAGAGCAAAGAATACCTATATATCTATTACCTAGCTTTACCTATTGCTAACCAAATACTATAATAAAATATGCAAAGATTTGGAACTAGAAAACCAAAAGGGAACCTGGTCAGCATTTCTCAAGCTGGGGGAACTGAAGAAAAAATTCAAGCCTCGACTTTGAGTAGTTTCCTGTTTGGGGTTATTGTAAATAAAGCTGATACCACGATTTATTTAATAACTTTAGTGTAGACAAATGTTTTCAAGGTTTCTATCTTAAATAGTCTGGGTTATATGTCTGTGTCATATGTAAGGTGGTGGTGTTAAGTGCTATTGAGTCAGCTCCGACTCAGCAACCTTACATAGGGTTTCCAAGGAGCGGCTGATGGGTTTGAACTGCCAACCTTGCAGTTAGCAGTCTAGTGCTTGTCCTATAGCACCACACCAGAACTCTGTGGAAAGTTTTGTAAGAAACTTCCACACAGTTCTCCACAGTGGTTGAAGCATTTTACATTCCACCTGGCAGTGTTTGAACTGCCAGTCCCTGTTCCTCCATATCCTTCTAATACTTGGTGGTGGTGTTGTCATGTGCCGTGGAGTCAGTTCCGACCCATAGCGACCCTGTACAGGGTTTCTGAGGCTGTAAATCTTTACGGGAGCAGAAAGCCTCGTCTTTCTTTTGTAGAACGGCTGGTAGTTTTGAACTGTTGATCTTGAGGTTAGCAGCCTGACTCACTTATTAACTGCTATGCTACCGCTTTTCTCCCACGGAACAGCTGGTAGTTTCGAACTGCTGACCCTGAGGCCGATTCGTAACCACTACACTCCCAGAGCTCCATAATTGATGTGGAGAGGTAGATAATTGGTTTTTAGTTGAGAGATGATAAAATTTACCAGTTTAGAAAGTGTTGAGCTCAGTGGTTATTTGTGTATTTACAAAGTTGTGCATCCATCATCACAATCTACTTTCAGAACATTTACATCGTCTCAAAACGAAACCCTGTACCTGGAAGCAAGTCAGTCTCCATTGTCCCACCTCCCAGCCTCTGACAACCACTCATGTTTCTGTCTGTGCACTTACCTAGTCTGGATCCTTTATATAAATGGGATCCTAAAATATGTGGTCTTTGGTTTCTGGCTGCTTTGACTTAGCATAATGATTTCATGATTCATCCATCTTAACAGCATAAATTTGAAAGTATGTACAAAAACTATGGCATCAACAGTCCTTCACCACAGCCCTCTCTTCCTCATCTGGGCTCGGTAATTCATGGCATTGGCCACACAGAACTCAGTCCCCATACTAAGCCTTCTTCAGTTAGTTAACAGTTGAGGGTAAGAAATGTTCGGGGCACTGTTGTCCCAGTCTGAACACCTCTCCTCAGCTGTGTCCACAGGCAGGCTTCTTTCTCTATGCCCAGCCAGTGTCACAAAGCTCTTTTAGGGCTGCTGAGAAATGCTCACAGAACACATTACTCCACCATAAGCCACAGCCAGAAGGCCCCCAATTACGTGCCTGAAGGCACCCCACTCTGCAGGTAAGCAGTCTTCCAAAGTCACTCAACTTTACTTGCTCTGTGGGGTGGGAAGGCCACTGCAAGGTCTTGTGCTCTGGTTTTTGGTTTTGTTGCTGCTGCAGATCTGCCACCTTTCCAGCTGACTGTCTGTAGGTCCAGAAGGCTCAGGGTGTAAGGATTTCTGGCTCCAAAGGACAGGCACTGCCCTTGGCTCTTCTTCTGTGAAGGCAGTGAGACAGCCGCTCTTGCTTCTGAGATAGCTTATTTTGTACACGTTAGAGTTCCAGGTTTTTGCAATCACAGTTAAATCCTGTTAGCCACTCACACATGAAGCCTGTCAGTATCTTCTTCTACCTCTTACCTTCAGGGCAAAAATGTTGTTTGGTGGGAGTTTACGAAGACTGTGGCTAGAACAGACATGGGATAATGCACAGCATTGCAGTGTGTTGCATTTCTCGTGTTTACATGCCTAGAAGTAGAATTGCTGCATCATCTGGTACTTCTGTCGTTAACTTTTTAAGGAACTGCCAAGCTGTTTTCCAAAGTGGCATAGTCATCAATAACAGTGCTTTTTAGTGTCCGTCTTTCTAATTATAGTCAGGCTAGTGGTTGTGAAGTATTATCTCATTGTAGTTTTTATTTTCATTTCTCTGATGACTAATGGGAGTCCTGGTGTGACACTGTAGGATAAGCACCAGGCTGCTGGCTACAAAGGTTGTTGGTTCAGAACCCCTAACCACTCTTCAGAAACCCTTACGAGTAGGAACTGAGTCAATGGCACGACGACTAATGCTGTTGAGCAGATACCGTAGGCCGATTGTCCGTCTGTGGAGAAATTTCTGTCCAGATGCTTTGTCCATTTTTGACTTAGGTTGCTTGTCTTTTTGTGACTGAGTTATAAAAGTTCTTTACTGTTTCCTAATCAGATGAATTATTTGCAGACTTTTTCCCATGCTATGAGTTATCTTTTAATTGTCTTGAAGGTAATCCTTTGAAGAATAAAAGTTTTAATTTTGATGGTATCTAATTTATTAATTTTCTTTCCTTGTGGTGCTTATGCTGTAGGATCAGCACTTGACTGGGAACCACTAGGGTTGGCAGTTCAAACCCATCAGCCACTCCTTGGAAACCCTGCAGAAAGTAGTTATGAGTTGAAACCGACTGTTGTTAAGTGCAATCTAGTTGTTTCTGGCCCTTAATAACCCTGTATAGGGTTTCCAGCTGGTGAGCTTCAACTGCCGACTTTGCAGTTCAAATGACTTAGCAGTCCAGCTCATTACCCCCCAGCACCACACCAGGACTTCACTGTTGTTAAGTGCCATTGAGTCAAGTCGGTTCTGACCCATAGTGACCCTGTATACCATAGCGACTCTGTATAGGGTTTCCAAGGACCAGCTGGTGAGCTTGAACCACCGACCTAGCAATTCAAATGACTTGTAGCTGACACATTAGCCCACAGCGCCACACCAGGACTCTGCTGATAGTGGTGTGCCGTGGAGTCAGTTCCGACTCATAGCGACCCTACGTCGGATTTTTTCCGAGGCTGTAAATCTCTACACAAGCAGAAAACCTCATCTCTCTCCCATGAGCTGGTAGTTTCAAACTACTGACCTTGAGGTTAGCAGCCCGACTCGTAACCACTACACTACCAGAGCTCCTTAGGACTCCACTGTTGTTGTTAAAGTGCCATCAAGTCAGTCCGACCCATAGCGACCCTGTATAGGGGTTCCGAGGAGCCGCTGATAAGCTTGAACTGCCGACCTTGTAGTTCAGACTGCTTTGCAGCCCGGCGCATTAACACCCAGCGCCACACCAGGACTCCTAGGACTCCACTTTGTTGTTGTTAAGTGCCATTGACTCATAGCGACCCTGTGCACAATGGAACGCAGCACTTGCCCAGCCCTGAGCCAACCTCACACTGGAGCCCATCAATGCTGCCACCTTGTCAATCCATCTCACTGGGGGTCTTCCTCCTTTTCTCTGACCCTCCACCATATCAAACATGATATCCTTCTCCAGCAACTGGTCCCTCCTGACAATATGTCTGAAGTATGAGAGACGAAGTTTGGCCCATCCTAGCCTCCAAGGAGCACTCTGGCTGCACATCTTCCAACACAGATCTGTTTTTGACAGCCCGTGGCACTTTCAATAGTCTCCTCCAACACCATAACTCAAAAGCACTGATTATCAACAAGTCGGTCCTTTGGAGTAAAGGCCCTAAGATAGTTTATGCTTTTGAACACATGGTGGCAGCAGAGGTATGGAGAGTGAAAATCCTCATTTTTCTAAACAGTATGTGATCGTTTTAAATTTTCTTAAAAGTATTTGGCCTGCCTTATTTTTGTTCAGAGTCCTGGTGTTGCACTGTGGTTTAATGTGCTGGACTGCAAAGTTGGTTTGAACTGCAAACCAACTGCAAGGTTGGCAGTTCAAGCTCACCAACTGCTCTTTGGAAACCCTGTACAGGGTCTCTATGGGTTGTAACTGACTTGACAGCATTTAACAGCAGCATTTTTGATCATAGGTTGTTTAGCTCTAGGTGTAAAATTCCTTTTAAGAATTACTTCATTTTAGTGGGATTTTTTATTTTTTTGCCATGGGTTATTCAGCATCACCATTTGTGAGGTAAGGACACAATGATTTCCTTCAGGAATTCTCTCCCACCTTAGAAACAGTTTGCTCTTACTGCTCCAATGTGCTTTATTTACTTTTTCTCTTTCATTACTTTACTCCTACCCCTCTGATTTTCATGTAAAGATAATGAGTTACAGTCAAAATGCTGCTTTTTTAAAAAGCTACTCTTAAGCTCATTCCTGAAACAGATAAGCACATTTACTTATTTATTTTTTTAAGACAGGTAGTATAGAAATTGGATACATGGCCTATGGTAATTTTTCTTCAATAATAAAAATTGCTTTATGTCATCTCAGAATTGGACTTACATTTTCCTATTTAGATCTGAATACTAAACAGTAAATTTAGGTGATGCTATAGTTCCTTGACATTGCTATTAAGAAAATAGAAATAACATGTTTTGAGTACTTATTGTATATGCTAGGTGTTATGCTATGTATCTTACATATATTGTCTTCTTTTATTTTCACAAAAGCCCTAAGAGGTAAATATGGTTTTTGCCCCGAGTTTTCTAGAGAAAGAGATGTGTTTAGAGGAATTGAGTGATTTGCCTTAGGTTGCATTCATTGGCGGAGAAGCTTGGATTCAAATTCAGGTCTGTTTAACCAAACGTTATATATTCTTAACCACAGTGCTATTCTGCCAACTCTGAATTAATTCAATTTCACTCTGATATGAACATCTGAGTGTGAAATGATATGATCTCTGCATCAGTGATGTGCTCTGACCCAGAAAATCTTCCCACATCATACTAGACTAGACAAGGGGTTTTCTTTTTAATATCCTCTTGCCATGTACCTGTGTATGTGAGTGTATTCATAAGCAGTTACTGTGTACTGTTTGGTGGGCGGTGGCTTCATTTTACAGAGATGATGCATGCCTTGTGCATCACTGTAGCTTTTTCAAACCAACAGTCCAATTTCAAGATCTGTAGTTCTTGTAACTTTATATAAATATCTGGTCAATTTCTTTACCTGATGAGAAGATAATGTTAGTTGTCATGGAGTGGTTTCTGGCTATATAATTTATTTGACTTAGATGCTGAAGTCCTGGTGTGGAATACACTGTAGGATAAGCACTGAACTGCTTAACTGAAAGATTGGCAGTTCAAACCCACCAGCTGCTCCTCAGAAACCCTGTCCAAGATCACTGTGATTGGGAACTGACTCAACGGCACTCAACAACAGCAACAGCAACTTTTGAAAAACGGCCTAATTTTAGCTTTACTTTGCTTTTCCACTAGACGGTGTGCCAAGAGTTTGGCTTAATTTTTTTTTTTTTTCCCTGCTTACCAAAACTGTGTAACAGTAATGGAGTAACATATTACTTCTCAGTATTGATATTAGGACCAGAGAGCAGCTTTTAATGTGTCTAGATGGCATAATTAATAGCCTCCTTGCTTTCTGTTTATCTTGCAGGTTACTCATTTTTGGATCCTATGACAGAGAGGCAAATATTCATTGCACACTTGAGTTAAGCAGTGGTGTTTGGGAAGAAAAACAAAGGAGTTCTATTAAGACGGTAAAATGGATTTACATTGATTTGTATAGCTATGAAGTGATTCTCTAGGCCTGTCTTTATTAACCCTTTACACTCTTAATTATTTGTAGTCATGTAAAGATAGTTATGGAAAGTTCTTGTGTGTGAGTCTTGTTGCATTGCATCAGTGGTGATAAAAAGAATCATGTCAACTGTGGTGTTCAGAGGGTTGTATGAAATCTATGGTTTCATTACTTTCCCTTCCAGACTGAAAAATTGTTTCATTGCTTGTGGAATTAGAAGGGAATTATTCTACTTCTTACACCTTACAAAGCATGTAAATTCAGAGACTTCATCATTCAACAGATATTTTTCTCAGCACTTACTCTGTGCTAAGTATTGTTTTAAAAGCCAAAGCATTTCAAGAGCAGAAAAGCCCCTATTCTTGTAGATGTAGCATGGAGTAGAGGTGGTGTGCCGTGGAGTCAGTTCCAACTCACAGAGACCCTGCATAGGTTTTCCGAGGCTGTAAATCTTTATGGGAGCAGAAAGCTTCATCTTTCTCCTGTAGAGCAGCTACTGACCTTGAGGTTAGCAGCCTGACATGTAACCACTACACTACCAGAGCTTTTTTGGAGTAGAGGTATGGTCTAGGGATTGAAAGGGGCAGAGGTGATGAACTACACATTATAGGATAGAGATGGATAGAACAGGGCAGTGAGTGAGTAAACCAGAGGAGTAAACAGTGATTTCCAGAGACTGACTAGTCCTACGAAGAAAATAAGGTGCTGAGTTAAGACAAAGGAGACTCTCTGTCTGGTTATGAGTATCAGATAGATACTTTGTATATTTAAGAATATGGCAGATATTATAGAGGACTTCCACTAAAAAAATGTATCTAAAATTCTAAGTTCAGTACATATTCTGTATTTCTGTTTGCTGCTTCCGGAGAAAAAGAGCAGATGGTCTTGTGGAGAGTTTGGGGGTGTGGGGGAGTAGAAGGCCTTTCAGGCAAAGGGCACAGTAGCTGTGTGGAGGCAGAAGGTCCGGTACAGGTAGAGATGGCAGCCGCTGGAGAGAGCCGAGCTGCACCTGGTAGGCCGTGACAGGCAGCTTACGCACTGTTGCCTTGGATGGGAGGATTGTAAGCTTTGGTTTGACACGATCTTTTTCTGTGTGTAGAGAAGGACTTGTAGGAGGTAACGAGTAAATCTAAAAGAGACTTCAGTTAGGTAATGGGAAAGGAGTTGGTGGGTAACTTGGATTAGGCTGGCCAAGGATTTGGAAAGAAGTTGGATTTGGAATGAACTTTTGGTAATGTAAAGGAATTAAGGAGTTTGGTTTCCACATTGATCACTCTGAACTGTTGTTAAGTGCTGTCAAGTCGGTTCCGACTCATAGCGATGCTGTGTAGAATTTCTGAGGAGTGGCTGGTAGACTTGAACTGTGGACCTTGCCATTAGCAGTCCAGTGCTGACCCTATCACGCCACACCAGGGCTCCTCTTAATGGACTTGTTGTTGTTGTTGTTAAGTGCCATCGAGTCGGTTCCAACCCATAGCAACCCTTAGAGGATTTCCAAGGAGTGACTGGTGAGCATCGTGAACTACTGCCACCTAAATTGTGAGAAACTGAAACTAAAGATTTTTGAAATATTTTAAATACTATAATTAAAAATTTTTAAAATACTGCTTAAGCATGTTTTACTTGAGCTTGTGGATTTCTATGGAGTCTTAAAAATAGTTAATTATGACATGCTTCTCAGAACTTGCATAAATCTAGTAACACCTAATTGAAGATTTTAGTAGCATTTATCAAAAATTGTCTACAGAATTCCCTTAAAGGAAATTGGGTTTTTGAAATTTATTTAATTTTCCAAATATATGCTTTGAAATACTACTGTTTTGGTAGTAGTAAAATTCTAACAGTGCTTCTTGAAAATCCCACATCTCTCTGCAGTTACATGTAGTCTTTAAAGATAAGATCTCGCTATCAAGTCAGTGGTTTAATGCAGGGGTAAATTAATAGTTATATTCCTCAGCAATACCTTAAAACATTCTTAAAATGACATTTTGTATTCCTTACTTTAAAAACATTAAAGATGTATTTAGTAACTTGTTGTTGGTGGTGGTTGTTATGTGCCATGGAGTCGGTTCCAACTCATAGTGAGGACCCTGTACAGGGTTTATGAGTGCAGAAAGCCTCCTCTTGCTCCCACGGAACAACAGCTGGTAGTTTTGAACTGCTGACCTTGTGGTCCGCAGCCCGATTCTTAATCACTGTGCTACCAGAGCTCCTTAAATGTCTGTAAATGTTACATTGAACTCTTGGTAGCAGTATAGCCAATCCTGTCATTATTATTTGTAGCCAACATTTGGGAAAACTGTTCCTCTATTGTGTCTTGTTTGTACTGATGAATAGTTGTTTCAGAACTTTAACTGCTGTATTGATTTTTTAGTAGTAATAATGTGTTTTCTCACCTTTTTGTTTCTCTCTTTGCTACATATAAAGAACTCTGGCAGCACTGTAGGATGAGTACTGGACTGCTAACCACAGGTTCGCAGTTCAAACCCGGCAGTCACTCCATGGGAGAAAGATGAAGTTTTCTGCTCTTATAAAGATTTGCAGCCTTGGAAACCCTAGATAGGATCAGAATATATTCTTGGTTGTTGTTAAGTGCTGTCAAGTTGGTAGCAACCCACAGTGACCCTGCACAGGGTTTCTGAGGAGAGACTGGTAAGCTTGAACTGCCGACCTTGTGGTTCAAAGTGACTTTGCAGTCCAGCGCATTAACCCACATCACCATACCTGGACTTCTTGGTAGCATATTTAAAAATAGATACAATTCTCAATGTAAAAAACAGGTCTATGAGCAAATCCCCATATGTGCTTGAACAACAAGAGTGTTAATAATTAGCTGGTGTTCCTTTGCTTTTTAGGTTGCTTCTAATTTTTTTTTTTAGCTTTTTATTGTGAATTGAGTGCAAGTTTACAGAGCAGATCGTCATCAGTTTTATATTCAAGAAATCATATACTTTGCTTCATACTTTGGTTGCAATGCGCCATACACCACCAGCCTGTTAATATACAACACCATGCGCCAACAGTTAGCAGCAATGACTTGTGTCACTCCACCACTGCATGCCACCCTGAGTCTCCCACCACTTCCATCTTTCCTCTGCCAGCCTCCCTCCGAGTGTACATTGTCTGCTCCGTCCCGCATGTCACCGCGTGTGTACCTTGTAGCACATGTATCATTTCTTCCTACCCCCCCAAGCCATCATAGATTGTCTTTTATCTAGAAAACTCCTTTTCTCTTTTTTTTTCCTTTCATGTGCAAAAACAACACAAACAAAAAACCTCACAGGGATATAGAATCATTTAAACAACCACAGGGCATATTCTGGCAGCCAGTGTCCTGGCTGCCAGCACACAGCCTTTCTCTTCCCGTGAGTCTAGGGTCCTCAGCTGCTCAATCTCCCCCATGCCATCACCACTGCCTCCATCTCTGGTGTCCCTGTTTCTCTGTTCCTGGAATGCAAAATAAATTACTCCCCCCTTTTTGTTACACAGCCTCTACCTTCATAGTTGTGAAATGGTGGTTATTATATGTTGTTGTCATCAAGTGCATTACTATATGTTGTTATTAAGTGCCATCGAGTCGGTTCTGACCCATCGCGACCCTGTATAGGGTTTCCAGGGAGTGGCTGGTGAGCTTGAACCTGCTGACCATGCAGTTCATACTGACCTTGCAGTCCAGCACATTAACCACAGCGCCACACCAAGACTCCGCTTTTAATTTTGTATTTTTTGGTAATAACTGTTGTGATCGTTCTTAATGAAAATTATGGTATGCAATTCTTTTCTAAGAAATAGAGTAATAGTATGATCAGAAGGAGTGAGACTGGAAAGGCGGGGGTTGAGCTGATCCAGAGAATTTGACGTTTTAAAGGTA
The DNA here is from genome assembly GCF_000296735.1 of Chrysochloris asiatica. Taxonomy (NCBI): domain Eukaryota; kingdom Metazoa; phylum Chordata; class Mammalia; order Afrosoricida; family Chrysochloridae; genus Chrysochloris; species Chrysochloris asiatica. The sequence continues at coordinate 47,022,596 of NW_006408521.1, read as the reverse complement.
GTAGGGAGTGTTTGAATTTTGAGCATGCAAATGACATGGTCAGAATAGTGGTTTTAGAAGAAAGTGGTTTGTGTGTGTGCTCATGTCCCAACTTTTCTTGACTTCTCTGTAGAAATGAGCATGCGCTGCTCACCTGGGTTCCATCATTTGGTGCGCAGTGGCCACACAGACACACACAGGAGTTTATTAGGGTTGCTGGGAAGTTAACAGGTTACATGTCAAGGTCAGGAGTGCTCAAGGCACAAGTGTCCAGTCCAAACAGCCTCTCTCTGCCTGGACACTGTTAGAAAGCTCTTTTAAGCTTCTCATAATGCTCACAGAACACACTGCTCCACCGTATGCCTCAGCAGAAGGCACTTGGCTCTAGTTCCGTGGGTTAGGCAGCCTCGCTGTCCTGAAGGCCTCCTGCTCTACAAGCAAGCCTCCTGCCCAGTCACTCAGCTTTACCTGCTTGTGGACTGGGAAGCCCGCTGCTCTGTCTCTGGGTTCTGCTGCTCCTCCAGTGTCACAACTTGCTGGCTCTGGGTTAAGGAAGTTCAGTGCTCAGGGATTTCAGGGTCCAATGGAGGGGCTCAGCCCACTCCAGCCTCTTCTCTGATGGTAGCATGATCCCTTCTCCGGCTTCTGAATTGGCTCATTTTTCATACATTTGAGTTCCACGTTTTTACAATCACAATTAGCTCTGCTAATCACTCGCATCTGAATCATATAATTATATCAGAATCTTCTCTCAGTTTCTCTTACCTAGACCCAGCAAGGCAAAAATGTTGTTTGGTGGGAATTACAGACTTTGGCTAGAAGAGATATTAAATATTCACTACACTGCAACATCTCAAGCTATCAAAGGAATAAAATAACAAGTTTTAGAACTTTATATATATATATTATATATAAGAAGTACATGAAAAAGCATTGTAAATGTTTGGCTTTACTTTGAAATAGTCATAACCTGCCATTGCTGTTGGCATTTTCATTTGCCTTGGTTACATATGCAAAGATATGAGATTAGACAGCTTTAATATTTTATAGCAAAGACTGGTAAAACTTTAATCCTGGGTTATTGTTTAGATATTAGCATATGTCATGGTTAGTTTCAAAGGAAGAATTGTAGGTTACTAATTACATCTGGTGTTGAAAATGTCAGCAGCAGTTAGCCTCTCCCAGGATTAGATTACCTATGTCTGAATTTAATACATCTAGGGAAGAGAGGCGTGCTCTTCAAGATAGTTTGCAACACTGGAAAATAAGATTATTTTGGGTATATTACAAATTGGGGTAAAAACTAGAGCATCATTAAACAATAACTGTGCTTAAAGCATATGAAAAGTTTTAAAAAGCATTTGAGAGTTAAGCCACAGATTGCCGGCAGGCGCCATGGCAGCGTATGAGCAGGTCCAGAAGGGTCTCCTGAAACTGAAAGGCATCGCAGAGCTCGGCATGACCAAACAGAAGAAGAAAAAGAAGGGCAAAGACAAGGCGAAACTTCTGGAAGTGATGGGAACAAACAAAAAGAACGAGGAGGAGAAGTGGCGCAGCCTGGACAAGAGGACCCCGACCCAGGTGGCCTTCGAGGAGATGCAGGAAAAGTGCCAAATGGAAAGGCTACTGAAGAAAGCACCCAAAACCCACACACATAGAGTGGAGGACTTCAACAGACACCTTGCTGTTGTTAAGTACCATGGAGTCAGTTCCCATTCGTAGTGACCCTGCACAGGGTTTCCAAAGCAGAATACCTCATCTTTCTTCTGCAGAACCGCTGGTAGTTTCGAACTGCTAACCTTGAGGTTGGCAGCCTGACTCGTGATCACTATACTAACAGACACCTGGACATCCCCAAAGTCAGCTGGATCAAGTAGCCTTCCACCCTATGGATTTGGCATGGCTTTGAGGGGAAGCAAAACACAAAGTTGGGCTTATGTCCAGTGCCTTTGGCATTTTCTAGAAACATTCTTTTTTTACCCATGCCTTTGTGTTTTCTGTTGTGACAGTGCTTTTTGAAACTGTCTCTCTATTATGGAACTTGATGAAAGTAAGCTAGCTGTCCATTCACCCAATTGTGGTTTCACAGTAGCCCATAGAAGATAAACATTTTCAGTGTGCACTAGAAAGCTGTGGAAGTTTATCCAGCATGGAAGTTGTTTTGGTGTAAGTGGCACATAACAAATGTCTAATTCTGTGAGTTGCGGTTAAGCCTCAGGACAACCAGCCAGCTGTCTTCACCCAGATAAAACTGACTCTCAAGGGTAAGGAGCTAACACAGTTGTGGCCTCTACCCTTCTGAGCTCCCATTAGTTGGGGCTTAAGTTGTCCCGTCCAGGACCTGGAGAGGTTACCCACAACTTCTTTGGCTGGTTGGTTTGCTGAGGACCGCCATGTGTGGCAAGGATGGACATTCCTCCTCGTCCTTTTCTGAGCCCATAACTGGCCTGCAGCCCCTTCCCCAGTTTCCTGATTCCAGACATTTCTAATGGGTGTCACCGTAGCCCCTGTAGTAGGTATGGCTAGTCGATCACAGCCTTCTTTGTAATGAAAATTAGACTTGTCTCAACCATGACTCCAAACAGTCCCTGTAATTAGTCAGAGTTGGCACATAACCTGGAACCTGTCTGGGTGACAGGTCTAGGGCTGAACCCCAGCGAGAGGCATAAACATAGTCAAATGTAGCACCCCGTTACTGGTCTTGGAGAACCAGGGTCTCAGATCTGTGCACTTGGGGAAAGTGTCTGCTGACAAATTCCGAAAGTGTACCAAAACCAGAAGACAAAAAGCACATGTTGGCCTTGAAGCTGTTACATGTGAACTGTGGAATATAAAAAGCAACTACCAATTATTAAATATGAGTCTGTGTGTCTTAATTAAAAGCTATTGGATTTCTATTGGGGGAAAAAAAAGCATTTGATAAGTTTAAAAGTTTTATATACAGTTTTTGTGTTCAAATCAGTGTTTTAAGTGCTGAACTCTGTTCAGTTAACTCTTAGTTACTTCATTTTAACATGTAGAATGAGAGAAGCTGTAATCCTTTGCATATTTTAAGTGTGTCTTTGCCTTTGAAGCATTATAATGTGTCTTATCATGCTAGTGGTAGTAAACGATCAATAATAGGATGTTGGGAGCAATTTGAGCTGAAGGTCTCAGACTTGGGGGTAGTTTAACTGAAGGATTGCAACTGAGCAGTTGTGGTCCAGAAAATCAGGCTGCTCTCAGGTCATCTTGCCCCCCTGAAGAACTTGTAGGGCTGCTTCAGGGGACAGGGAACTTGCAAGATTTTTTCTTGTGTGACCTTCAGTTCGGATCTGCAAAAACATCTTGCCCTGTCTCTTGTCTCCTTAGCAACCACATGTTACATTCTTCTGATGGAGTCATGCTTACTGTATGCATCAATAACACCAGATGTTTTTCTTTTCCCTGCCCCCAGCACCTCCTTTGATTTGTGTATATAATGGGTGTGCTGAACATAGGTCAATGCTACAGTATCTCCATCAGAGTGCTGCGTCCCACCTGGTGCCAACTTTACTTATTTCAGTTGTGTCTTTCTTTTATTTCTAATCTCCCGTCACCCCTACTTGGGTTTAATCTCTCTGTGTGTGTCATGGAGTATAGCTATTTGTCGGATGCGACAATAGGAAGCTTTTAAAGATTTGTAATATTTGTAACAAATGTTGGGAGATAAGGATTGGAACCCTTAGAGTGCATTCGTTGTATTAGCAATATCTAACTAATAATAGCTTAAGCAGGCAAAAAAGGTTTCTTTGTCTTGTGTGGGAATAATACTGTAATCAAGGACCATAGCTCTTACTAGCTGCCTTCTCCATCCTTAGCATAGGGTTTTGTCCTCATGATTGCAAGAAGTCCCATACTTGCCTAGGTAACAGCCTATCAGGGAAAAGAGAAAGAGGTCAAAGGCAGGACCAAAAGCCTATTATCAGCTAGATTTCCACTTTTCAAATGCTTTCCTGGAACTTTTTATTGTTATTAAATTGGGTACCAAGAAAATTTTGAAAAGGATAATTTACTAACTGACCTGCATAAAGCCTGCTCTAAAGATACTTTGTTCAAAATCCAAGGGATGTTCAGAGCAAAATATGCCCCCTAGATCAGCACCTGCATAGTTCACTTAGCAATATGAAAGTGCTCCTAGAATAAATTGGGTTCTTTGTAGTTCCGTTTGTTCTTTAAAAGTAATAAACAAGGAAAGATTCATCATGAGACTCTCATAAACCATGACAGAAAATTAGATTTTAAGCTTAAAAATTAGAGGAACATTGAAGGGCTGGCAGACAATAGAAAAAATAGCTTCAGATACACAAAAAAGAGACAATGCCATTTATGATTCGTTTGTCTGTTACAGTATTTAAGTTCAGCAATGCTCATTTGTTTTCCTTTCAGTAAGAAACAAATTTAAAGAGTTTTTAGCTTTAAAAAGTATTTTAGGCTATGAGATTTCAATAATAAATTATGAAAACAAGTATATGGTATATGAGGCTATTGAAAATACCATGGCTTGGATCAGGCTCACTTTAGTCCTCAAACTGACATCTTTGCTCTTGAACACTTTCACAGATTTGCCTAGTGAAAGATATTGCTTGTTTTCTTACCTGTGCTTCCATGAGTGTTGATGGAGGATCCAATGAAAAATGAAGTCTTTGATAACTTCAGTCTTTTCTCCATTTATCATGATGTTATTTATTGGTCCAGTTGGGAGGATATTTGTTTTCTTTACATTGAGGCGCAACCCATACTGAAGGCTATTATTGTCTTTGAGATCTTCATCAATAAATATTTTAAGACATCTTCACTTTCATCAAGCAAGTTTGTTTCATCTGCATATCGTAGGTTGTTAATGAGTCTTCCTCCAATCCTGGTGTTGCATTCTTCTTCATATAATCCAGCTTCTCAGACTATTTGCTCAACATGCAGATTGAACAGGTATGGTGAAAGAATACAACCCTGGCAAACACCTTTCCTTATTTTAAACCATTCAGTGTCCCCTTGTTCTGTGTTAGCAGCTGACATTTAGTGTACGTACAGGTTCCTCATGAGCATAATGAAGTGTTCTGGAATACTCATTCTCCGCAATGTTGTCTATAGCTTGTCATGATCCACACAGTCAAAAGCATTTGCATAGTCAGTAAAGCACAGGTGTAAACATCTTTCTGGTATTCTCTGCTTTCATCCAAGACCCATCTGACGTCAGCAGTGGTGATATTCCTCATCTCATGTCCTCGTCTGAATCTGACTTGAACCTCGGGCATATAGTACTTTATTGTTGCTAAGCGCTGTCCAGTCAGTTTTGATTCATAGCAACCCTGTATAGGGTTTCCAAGGAGTGGCTGGTGAGTTGAACTGCCAGCTTTGAAGTTCAAACTGACCTTAAGGGCTAGTGCTTATCCTACAGTGCCACGTCTAGAGTCTATGAAATACTTTTCCCATAAGATTCTCTACTTTTCAATTAAATCCTGCTTCCTCTAACAAAAACTGCATTTTAAATGATTCAGTGACAGTTTAGGGGTGGTGACAGTGTTGGCAAGTAAGATCATCCAAACTCACTTATGCCCAAGTTTGAGCCTGATTCAGAGGCACTCTGGCATCTTACAGAGTCCAGTGAGTCTTTATTTCCAGAATAAAGGTTAGGGCAATTGAATACAAGAACACTTAGTAGAGGGAAAGTAGTCAGTTGGGGGAAAACTACAATATGTAGAGAAATGTTTTCTGTTTTATATGAGAATTTGAAATAAACACAAAGAAAAAATGAAAACTCTAAATGCATTTTTAACGTTTATAAGCTTTTTGATGAGTCATACCAAAGATTTCCCAACCCCCTAATTATTAGAAGGATGTTTTATCATTACAGATAGAGCTGACTTTAACATAGGGAGCAGGGTTCTGAATTAACAGAATCTTTTTACATCCTGTCGTGCAGAAGGTTTGAAATCTCATGTATATTTGAAATGCAGTCGAGACACATTTCAAGTGCTAATGTGGCTCATGGCCACTGGACAGTGTAGATCTAGAGAAGGAATGGACAATATACTCTTCAGATATGTACAGTTGTAAATTCACATGTATTCATATGATCATTTACAACCAACAATCATGGAAGCAGCAGTCAAGAAATCATATGACATACTACATTAGGCAAATCTGCAAAATGCCTATTTAAAATGTTAAAGAGCAAAGATATCAGTTTGAAGAAAAAGGTGCTCCTGACCCAGACCAGGGTATTTTCAAGTTAGACAGTGAATAAAAGAAGCCCATAGAAGAGTCATTGCATTTGTATTATGGTGTTGAGAATATTACAAGCGCCAGAGAATGTCAGAAGGACAGACAAATCTGTGTGACAAAGTTCAGTCAGAATGCTCCTTAGAAGCCAGGATGACAAGACTTCGTTTCTCATACTTGGGACTTATCAGGAGAGGGACCAGTCCCTGAAGAGAAGGACATCATGCTTGGTAAAGTGAAGGGTCAGTGAAAAACAGGAAGACCCCCAACGAGAAGGATTGACACAGGGTCTGCAGTGATGAGGTCAAGGGTAACAAGTATGAGGATAGATAGTATAGGACCACTCAGTGTTTCTGTCTATTGTACGTCGGGTTGCTACCAACTCGATGATACCTAAGAACATACAAGCATTTGAATAGTAGTATTTCCACCAGGATTTTCCCCAGTCTTAAGTGCCATGTTTGTTTTTGCTTACAACACTTTGACATTTTATAGACATTGAGTAAATGGGGGATAACTAAAACTGGCTGTCTGGCCTAGGCCAGCCCCCTCCCCCGTGCAATATAGGATTTCTGAGGCTGTAAAGGTTTACAGCCTTGGAAACCTTGTACAGGTCGCTATGAGTCGGAACTGACTCCACGGCACATAACTACCACCAAATCTTTACAGGAGCAGAAAGTCTCATCTTTCTCCCATGTGGATTTGAACTGCTAACCTTGCAGTTAGCAGCCCAACTCTTAATCCATTATGCTATCAGGGCTCCTTATAGTTCTTTGTAGCCTAAATAAAATGACTGTGAAATTGTACTGGCCTTCCATTTTAGTTTTGGAGAATTTTAGAAGTCTTGCTGAGTGCTACTGAATGAGCCTACACTGCAAAGTCCAGATCTGTCCACTTACTAGTGAATGTAGATGCAGAGTCTACAAGCTTCCTGAAGAGCTGTGGTTTCATGTAAGCACATGGGAGACAGGCTAGTTTCTAAATACATTAGGCTAGATGCTGTCAAGCTGGCATTTGGGTGTGCTTCCTTAAGGCCAGATGCCTTGCAGATTGCATTTGGTGCTCCTGTTTAACCATTTGCCATTTACAAGCTTAATCTGATCAAAAGGGAGAGAAAGATTAAAGCAAATAAAGCTTTTTTGAAAATGTCAGATTTTATGAAAACTCTGGTTTAGTTCAGCTTGACAATATTTATGAATACATTAGGGACACAGTAAAATTTTAACCACATATAGTGTTCTATAATTTGACTTCTTAAACAAAATGACTTTGAACGTTACATAGCATTTTCCATCTTAAAGCTCATCTTGGTGAAAAATTAAGGATGCAGTTTTCTGTCTCAGGTGTTCTACATGGACTTGGTAGGATTTTGAAATGGCAGGGGGAAATTAGGAATTTACTAACTGAAAGGTTGGCTCTTCAAACCCATCCAAAGGCACCTTAAAAGAAAGCTCTGGCGATCACCTTCTGAAAGGTCCTCACCTTGAAAACGCCATGGAGTGCAGTTCTACTCTGTGACTCATGGATCACCGTGTGTAGGAATCCACTCCAGGGCAACTGATTTGGCTTGGGGTTTTGTGTTTTGGAGGGGCTGGGGAGATGGCTAGGAAGTAATAGTTCATAGTACCAACCTGAGATCTCTAGCAGTCCCAACATGTTTGCATGTGAAGGACGTTGGGTTTGGCAGAGTTCAGGGTGGGGAGAAATGTGAGAAACTCTCAAAGAGATGATGGATTGTCACCCTAGCCAACAGTAGTGGGCATACCAAACATCATCAGGATGGCCCAGGGGCAGGCAAAGTTTTATCTGTTTTACCCCATCTGTCAGAGGTGACTCAGTGGCAACTAACAACCACCACTTACCAATATCAAGTTGTTCAGTGCTGTTGAGTTGGTTCTGACTCATAGTGACCCTGTATAGAGTTTCCAAGGAGCAGCTGGTGGATTTGAACTTCTTACTTTGTGGTTAGTGGTCCAGTGCTTATCCTACATTGCCACACCAGGACTCCATGGTTTAAAATGAATAGGCTAAAAGTAAACCAAAATTGAAATTTCTGTTTTCGTCTTTATTGCCCTGTAGGCCTCTCTAGGTCATCTGTAAAGTGTGAGCACACTTAAGTGTTGTTAACATCAACACTTAAGTCATGTGTCCTGTTGCATCAGTCTTGGGTATTTCTGTAAGGTATTGGATATTTCTCCACATAAATATTGAACATGAACAGAGATTAAAGTGGGTTTGGGGACAGCTGTGTTTTCCATTTGTAAGTTATGTTGATTTACATTGATATTGGATCTTACTAGACAAATAGATTGCTATATTTGAAAGCTGTTTATATATAAACAGTATGCTCTATTCTCGAGGAGATAAGAATATTTTATTAATCTTTGTAAGCAAAAGGACTTCTGGGTAATTCATTTTATTTCTTTAAAGGTTACCTAGTAATTCTCAGTATGGAGATAGTTTGTTTTCTAAATGAATGATGTGTGAATTTTATTTTGTAAATTGATTAACATGCATTCTTGAGAATGTCACAAGTCTTAAGTAGAAAGGTTTTGAATATAAGGAAGTAGGTCTTACCAAGCAGATTTTGAATTTAGTGATGATACACTCCTTTGTGAAATTTGAGGAAACTTATATTTTAAGTAAGTTTTTCTCCAACCCCTATCCATATGACACCTGGTCTTAATTCCCAACTCACTCTTGGAGGTTTCTTATGTGTCCTAGAAATAATTTACACCTATGCATATCTTTTTTTTGAGAATTTAGATATTTTTATTTGAAAATTTATGCATTTTCACTCCTGTTGAGTTTTTTGTGTTTTT
>NW_006408521.1:47004416-47013375 GCF_000296735.1 Chrysochloris asiatica | reverse complement strand
CAACATCATCGTCTCTGCCTCCATCTCTGGTGTCACTGCTTCTCTGGGTAGGGTCCCGCTGTCCGCTCTTCTCCCTTGATGGTTCCACGGACCTCCACTCCTAGACTGCAAAGTTAATCACTTCCCTCCTTGCTACAAAACATCTACCTTTATATTTCCAACCCTAACAATCAGTCCTGATAACAATTATTCATTATTGTATCACAAGAAACCTATCTGCATTTCCTTCTATCAACCTTGCCAAGACAGATTGGATACGACCTAGTGGAAAATCTACATTCCTCCATGCCCTCTGGATCTAGTGAAAGCTTGTAAGCCAGTTACTTCTTGCCTTTGTAGCACCCCCATTTTGGGTAGCCAATATCCAAGTTACCCATCCCTGTCTACTCTGTATGGTGGGGGGGTGGGAATGATCTTGCTGTAAAGATTTGTTCCCTCTTTTGAGCTACTGCTTCTATAGGTGTAGGTCAAGTTCATCAAATTATATCAGATTACTCTTTTTTTCCTCTTCTTTCTTCTAGTTGAGCTCTGATCATCCAGTCATTGAAGCCAGGACAAGTGGGTATTATCTGCAAGTGTGGGTATTTTTGTGTATATGCCCTCTCTTCTTATCAGCTGGACGCTTCACTCTCCACTCTAGTCCTCTGTGGCTATGTCACTGACTCTGGGGCCAAGAGTCCCCAGGTCTTGCCACACTGCTGGCCGACCGGGTCTCCACCTGGGTTCACAGGAGTCTATTGAACGTTGTAGGGCTTAGCTCGCAGCCTCATTGCTGTTTTTCCCTCACTTCCCCTTATCGGTGATGAGTGTGGTCACCAATCAGAGCGTGTATTCCCATTGAGTCTTAGTCTTGGGAGGGGTTTGCACTGAGGGGACCCGACCACTTGCTATGCCTGTCTTTTTCATTTACTGTATTAATAGGGCCATTTGTTCTCTTTTAAATGTTTTTCTTGTGAGTTTTATTAGTTTTTTATTTGATCAGTACACAAACTCAGACAACATAGAAAGGAATAGAGCAACATTTCTCATCAGGATGTCATAGTAAATTTTTGCTTTGAGGCTAATTTCCCTGCCTCCCACTTGTCATTTTAAACACATAACAATGAAAGATAAATATAAAAAGAGAAGAAATAAAATAGGGGTCCACATTAGCACCATTGTAACTATCTCTATAGATGAGGGAAGACCAGATGGAAAGTGGTCAGCGGGACTGCAGCTGCCCTCATTCTTAGGACTAGGCTGCCTGTAACTGGGAGTTTGTTGCTGGCATTAGGCTTGCCTCCTGCAGATACTGGATCCACTGTGAGGAAACAGGGAAAGAGGGCCGTGAGACTGCACACTTCGGAAGGCAGGAGAAGGCAGGCATGCTCAGGACTTGATCTTTAACAACAGGATCTCTGGTATTATTGCCTCCGGACTTGCTCTGTGGGCTATCCCTAGATTGGGATGCTCGGAGCTGCGAGGAGCAGCTGCCAAACTCAGGGCAGGTGGGTATCCAGAGTCTACAATCCAGAATACCAAAACATGAGAAAACCAGTGCTAAGAAAAGCAGCCAGGAAGACCTACATTTGGGAGATAGGTTTACGCCAAATAAACAGAAAGAAGTGTAACAATTTAAACATGACTTTAAAATTAATATATTTAGAATAGTCACGTAGATGAAGGACTAACAGAAAAAAATACTGAATTATAGGGAAGACGAAGGAAATTGTTTTTTATAAGGTTGTCAGATCATAATTTCTTAAAGTGTGCTTTCTAAACAGAAGTTAATTGATGATGCTATTGCTATTAGTAAGTGCCATCAAGTCAGTTCTAACTCACAGCAACCCTGTATAGGGTTTCAGAGGGGCAGCTAGTGTATTTGAACCACCGACCTTGCAACTAGCAGTTCAATGCTTATCTAGGACTAGCGCCCACCAGGACTCCAATAATAATGTAATATTACTGTAGCTCTAGCTGAATCCTTTTCCATTAAAATTGAGTCAAATGTGCCTTGTGCCTTGTGCCTTGAGCATACTAATGCCCTTACAGATCGCTCAGGGCCCAGGCAGTGCGGTGCTGTTACACACAAGGTTCCCATGAGTCAGAGCCGACTCAGTGGCAACTGACAACAGCACATTCAGCTTCTCAATTGCCTTAGGCCTTCAGTGTTGTTAAAGTGTCACCCAGTCATTTCTGACTAACAGCAACCCTGAATAGGGTGTCCAAGTAGCAGCTGGTGAGTTTGAACTGCCAGCTTACAGTTAGCAGTTCAGTGCTTCTCCTTATCACACCAAGACTACTTCTTATACCACTGTTGGCATTTATGAACTCTTTCTTGGTCATGAAGTTGGTGATGGGATTTGATATTATGCATCTTTCTTTAGAAAAGTCTTTCAGTTAGTGATCCAGGATTCCCTCCCTCCTCACACCAAACTTATCTCAAGAGCTGTAATACAGTTTTCTGGTGCTGTCTGAAAGTAGAGCTTTCCTATGAAGCCCTTCATAAGCTGGAATAGTGTAAAGCAAAGATGTAGTTGCCATTCATTATATGGGGAGAATTTTTGAGCATTCCCAGACCCCCAAAATAACTACCAGATCACACCGGGTCACAATGGTGTCCACAGACCCAGTTCAAGGCTGTGTCCACTTGAAGCCCTGGGGTGCTGTGTAGTTCCCGGGAAGAAACTTGGCAACACCACACTCACTGCTGAGTGCGTCCTTTGTACCTCTTTCAGGGTTTGCTACAGAACAAATGCTGAGCGCTGATTTTACTTGTCACTCTCTTTCGTAAAAGCAAAAATGATCTTTGGATTTCTTTCCATTAGCAAAAACAGGTGCTAATGTGGGTCTTTTGTAAAAGCAAAGTGTGGTGGAAAGCAAAATTATGAAAAACGAGGGACACCTGTAATGCATTTTTCTCTTCGTATCAGTTCTTTACCCCATTGGTTCTCATCCCCTGCCTTCCAACCTGCTGCTTTCTCTGTTAGATAGTTTATCTACACTCCTGACCTGGCCCAACAAGTTCCTACTCATTCTTTAAGTGTTGAATGTTAATTAAGTAGTTTCTATTAATCACCAAAATCAGACACACCATTGTTGTAGATTCGATTGTGACCCATTGCAACGCCATAGGACAGAGTAGAACTGCCCCATAGGGTTTCCAAGGCTGAAATCTTTATGGGAGCAGACTGCCACATCTTCTTCCCGTGGAGCAACTAGTGGGCTTGAACTGTCGACTTTCCCATTAGCAGTCATGTGCTTTAACGACTGTGCCATCAGAGTGCATCTTTCCTGTTTCCGTGAGGCCAGGGAAGCTCATCTGCTGTGCTGTTGCTGTACCTACTGACCCCTCCCTCAGGCCCGGAGCATTTTGAATGAGTGAATCAATTCATCTCCCCCACCCTGTTTTTCATCCTTACACAGTAACTTCACTATATTGTGTTGTTAAGTGCCATCAAGTTGGTTTTGACTCATGGCGATCCTGTATAGGGATTCCAAAGAGCAGCTGGTGAGCTTGAACCGCCGACATTGCAGTTCAAATGACTTTGCAGTTCAGCACATTAACCCACAGTGCCAAGTTACGTTAACTGTGTATTTCTGGAGTCAGTATTAATGATTTTTTAAAAATGTTGCCACTGTTGCCTCTTGTAGGAGAGCATTGTAGAATATCACCATCTTCTGAAATTGTCATGACCCTAACTCTGGTAGAATAGCCATTTGTTTCTTTTATGAGCCAGAAGATCTGAAAACTGGTTATTTGCATTGGAAAGTCTGCTGTGCGTGCATTGTGCAGGTTGTTGTGTCTGGTGTCCTTTTCACATGTCTTTTTCCCCTGCCTGGAGTCCTGGTATGGCTCTAGAGGATCAACACTGGACTGCCAACCACAAGGGTGGCAGTTCAAACCTACCAGCCACTCCTCGGAAACCCTGTACAGGGTCACTGTGAGTTGGAACCGATTTGAAGGCATTTAACAACAGCAGCAATTTGATGAACTATTGCTCAGACTCACGCTCACAGCCAATTTGGGCTCTTCATTTAGTGACCTTTTCTGTGTTTTTGCTTTCCACTCAATGTCACAAGCTCAGGTACTAGAGAACACTTGGTGTAAAGTAAAAGCGCTATTTTGGTGTTATTAAAATCTGCCCTCTTCCTATCTGTGGTGGAAAATTATGTCCATGTGAGGAAGGGATTTTAAAAAAATCAATATGTTGTTTTTCCCCCCAGGTGAAAATGAGGCAGCCCAGCTGCCTCTAAGAAAGGTTGCAAGGGCGTCAGAGAGTACAGGCTCTTAAAGGCTATCTTGGGGTTTTACTAAATTGCTCCCCACAAGAGAGATGCGCACACACCAGAGGTTTCAACCTGGGTTTGACATTATTGGTAAAGTTAAATGCAGGCTGCCCACAATCATTATGTATTGAACCCTGCCATTCCACTCACATAATTGCTGTTTAGCATTTGTCAGAAAATTGTTGACAATTTATGAACTTTTTAAAAAATGTCATAGAAGCCATGTTTTTAGTCCAGTAGAAATTTACTTTATTGGTTTCAACTAAAGTCAGGCCAGTTGATATAAACTACGCCACAGAAAAAAACATTTTACCTCCTACCTTTATAATTTGTAACCTTCCAGTTGATTTTGGGTTTAAATGAGGTATTTGTATAGGACAGTCTCCATGACGGATCAACTAGAACCTACTTGTTTGAGAGAAAAATTACCCATAAGCCAAGCATAAGCAAAAAAATGAAGTATCTTTTCTGAGACTACCAGAACAGTTCATGGATCCCAAGTCAGGGGCCAGGGCCTGTGATAGTAGTGTGGGCTTTCTCTGTTGCTGGCTGTTTGGATGCAGTATTCCTCCCTCTGCAGACTGGTTTTGTCTGCTTCCCAGTGCATACGAAGACACACAGGTCCTCACAGCTGCATTATGCTTATTCCATTCAAGGAAGCACTGAGGCTGAATTCTAGCCATCCAGGAAGTAACTCAGATCGGCCCAGCTTGCATTAAAAGATAGTGGGATTTCCCACACACTGTTTGAAGCCCCCTCATGGATTTATTATAGTACCTTTTATTTGTTATATAATCAGAATATGTAGGATTCTGTGATATGCACTGTGACACGATCTGTGAATGGCTTTCCTAGTAAAATGTGTTCTATTACAATAGATGAGTTTTGCTCTCATAAATCGTCATGGATATCATAATGGATTCCCATTCTTGTCTTCATTTCTTTGCTCTAACAAGACTAGAATGATAACCTTTCTGTCTTAATCACCCCACCGTCCCAACTCCAAGACGATCTGTTGAAATTCTTCTTGTGCTTCAAGATATAACTTAATGTCATCCTTTCCCCAGATCTCCCACCTGATGACCATGTTTGCCTGTTTCTCCAGAATATCTATCCCACCATATCCATATGTGTCTGGTGGCCCAGTCTTGATACAGAGTTAATGCAGGTTTCCCCTGCTGTCCAAAAATAGAGCAGTCACATGAAACCTTTGTAAGCTGAAATAACATAAAGTGAAGATGTAATTAGCCTTCTTTTATACAGGAAAAAAATATGAGCATTCCTAGACCCCAAAAAATAACCTACCAAATCATACCAAAAGAAACCAAAATTAACGCTAACCATATGAGGGGGCTTCCAAAAGTTCATGAGAAAATTATCTTTTCATTGCATTTTCCACAGAATTTCCAGTGTCTTTTCATTTAATTTCCCCACGAACCTTTTGAAGCTCTCTCATAGATCTTGTATTAAAAACCACAGATTTAGACTGTGAAGGGTTTCCAAGGAGTGCTTGATGGGATTAAACCGCCAGCATAGTGCCTAGCAGTCCAGTGCTTATCCTACAGTGCCACACCAGGACTCCTCCATTTGATTTTAATGCATTATCCTTTTATACAGTGTTGAATTTTCTAAACTTTTGTTTTGAAATTTTGCATGCATGTTTATTAGAGTTCTCGTGTGTGTTTGTCTGGGTTTGGGAATTAGAGTAACAGGGGCATTTCATTTGTTATTATCCTCTCTTTTCTAAAAGATCCTGGGTAAGATTATTATTCCTTTCAAAGAATTCAGCCAGAAATTTCTTGACAGAGAAATTAAGGTTTTTATTTCTTTGTTGGTTTTGTCACGTACCTTCTGGCTCTACTCAGACTCACACAGATTAGTTATTTACCCATTTGCTGTCCCTAGATTTTTGTTATGAGAAAAATTTATATTCCGAATTTTAGCTTTTGCACTTATACATTAATATGTGTGTGTATATGTGCGTGTATTCATGAATTTGAGATCTATTTTGAGGGCTTTGTTAACTGAAAGGCATTTTTACATTATAAGATGATTATTTACTCTTATCTGTTATTAGGATAAATTCATGTTTTTGGAGGTTTAAACACAAATGAGGAATCCCTGTATGGCACAGATGTTTGGTTAAGCATATCACTACTACCCACCAAGCATTCCTTGGAAGCCTACTTAGGGTCACTGTGAGTCAGAACCGACTGAGCAGCACTTAGCAACAATAATGTTGTTGTTGTTAAGTGACATTGAGTCGGTTCCGACCCAGAGCGACCCTATATAGGATTTCCAGTGAACAGCTGGTGAGCTTAAACAGTCAACCTTGCAGTTCAGACCGGCTTTTGCAGTCTAGCACGTTAACCCACAGCGCCACACCAGCAATAATAAGAGCACTAGCCAAAAGGCTCAGGGTGCCTCCGAGGATAACTAAGTCTGCTGATCTGCTTCTGTTATGTCTCCACTATGAGAACCCTGTGGAGCAGTGAGGTCACCATCAGTCAGAATTGATGCAATGGCAACAAAAAACAAATACAAATGTGTTTTGGTGGGGTTGTTTTTGTTTGAATTTTTTGTAAACTTATGACAGTTGTCCCAATTGAACAGTCGTTCCACGGGAGGAAAATGAGGCCTTGGAAAACCCTATACGGGATCACTGTGAGTTGAAACCAACATAATGCCACACAACCACCACCGTCATAGATAATAAGAAACTTAACCACATTTCCAGTTTCTTGAGCATACCTTTTTTTTTTTTAAGAGTTTTTTAAGAGTTTGAAAAACCCTACTAACATTCATATTGAAGAACAACTTACACTAAAGGTCAGTTTTACCAGCCAGCATCATCAGATAGGAAAATTGCATTTCTAAACTTGAAGTGTGATTTGTATGTGAAAGTAATACAGTGACATATTTTGGTGTGAACAGCAAATTTGGCAAAGTCCCTCATGAGATGCCCTGGAAGGACAGGACTGAAATGTACACTGGATGAGAATGCAGCCGACAGATTTGTAATTGAACTCCAGCTCTGATTGCGCTCTTGTCACCTAGACTGATGGGCTCACATTTTTATCAGTGATTCGAATGTCACTGAAAACATAGCAGGTGTTCTTGGCTAGGTTTTGTTTTGTTTTAATTCACAGATAATATAAATCCTAATGAATTAGATGACAAATTACTTTAGAAAACAGAATGATCTTGTTGAGTTAGTACAGAGGATCTCATTAGCAAGAACACTCTTCATAAAACATAAATGTCCATACCAAAAAATGAAAATTTAGCAATATACTATTAAAAATGCAGTTCCTGAAGTTTCCTACATAGACCGTTGTTCCATTATTTGTGAAAAATGCACAATTTAGAATTCTATTGACAATGAGATCTCAGTTTTATGCTATACATGTATATATATGCTCTGGAGTCGGAATTGACTCATAGCGTCCCTGTACAGGGTTTCCAAGGCTGTAAATCTTGATGGGAGCAGAAAGCTTCATCTTTCTCCCATGGAGCAGCTGGTAGTTTCGAACTACTGACCTTAAGGTTTGCAGCCCGATTTGTAACCACTACGCTACCAGAGCTCCTTTTGTGTGTGTGTGTGTGTGTGTGTGTATGGAGTCCTGGTGTGGCGCTGTAGGTTAATGTGCCAGACTGCAAAGCCGTTTGAACTGCAAGGTTGGCAGTTCAAGCTCACCAGCTACTCCTTGGAAACCCTATACAGGGTCGCTATGGGTCCTAGAGGTGGGTTTCTTCTTGTCTGTATTTGCACATTTTCTTCAGTGAGTATGAATCTTTGAAAGCACACTGATGATAGGAAGTGTTTAGTGCTGAAAATGACTGCATGCACAGTCTGAGACTATGGTGGTTTATATTGTTTCAGTAAAGAATTCTCCTGTGTCTGGAATAGTGGTCACATGGTACAGAAGTTAGCGTCACCTGTGTTGCTTTCTCTGTCCACGACTGTGACCTGTGGACTTCTTTTTCATTGTCTTCTCTTTCTCGCAGGTTGAATTAATAAAGGGGAATTTACAAAGTGTTGGACTTACACTCCGTCTTGTCCAGTCTACTGATGGGTATGCTGGACATGTCATAATTGAGACTGTGGCCCCAAACTCTCCAGCTGCAATTGCAGATCTTCAGCGTGGAGATCGGCTCATTGCTATTGGAGGTAATTATGCTAACATGTAAATAGACCTTATATTCCGGGAAAGCTAGAAATAGACACGGGTTTTTTCCTCTCCTTCTTTCCTTATTTTAATAATAGAAAGAAAGAAACTTTGTTACAAATTAAAATCTGAAGAAACCTTAAAAATGCATTTAAAACACATACATCATTTTAGTCCCAGGATATAAATCTTAGGAACCCAGCTGGTGCTGTAGGATAAGCACTGGACTGCTAACAGCAAGGTCTGCAGTTTAAACACACCAGCTGCTCTGTGGGGAAAAAAATGAGGTTCTCTGCTCCTGTAAAGATCTATGGCCCCGGAAAAGTTTTCAGAGCACTGCTTGTCACTTCTAGACACAGCCTTCTCTCCCACCTTTTACTCGTCTGTTTTTACTGAATGTGAAAGTAAACATAGGTCAACTTCTTATATGATCACCACCATTTCTACTCTGAGCCCAACAGTGGTAATATTAGCACTGCTCCCCCAAAAGGACACCTGAGAGAACAAACAAGATGGCAGAT
>NW_006408521.1:46996065-46997830 GCF_000296735.1 Chrysochloris asiatica | reverse complement strand
GACAACAACAACAACATCGATAATTACACTGAATGTAAATGGACTAAATGCACCTGTTAAAAGAGACGGAGGGTAGCAGAATGGTTAAGAAAACAAGATCCTTCAATATGCTGTCTGCAAGAGACACATCTCACACACAGAGACAAAAACAGATTAAAAATCAGATGGAAAAAAATATATACCAAGCTAATTGCAATAAAAAGCGAACAGGAGTGGCAGTACTAATCTCTGATAAAATAAACTTTAAGGACGAAAAAAGACACCTGAACTCTCCTGGGGCCCAGCCTGTAACTGTATGGCCAGCCATTTGTTAGTATACTGTCCTTCAGAGTTCAGCCCAGATTACTACCACTAGTGCAAAACTGCTTCCACCGCACGTCTCCCTAGCAGTGTGATTGTTTGCAACGACAACAAAAATGCTCTGTTGATGAGCAGATTCTTTGCTTGGATGTTTATGAATTAAGAATTGGTATCACCATGCACACACCAGTGAGGAGAAAGTTTAAGCCTACCCATCCTAAATATGTCAAAAGCTTGCTTGAACATATGATCATTCACAGTTGGTCTTTTAAAAATGACCGCATGTTGTCTCACAGCGTAACCTGCATAACAGGATAGATCGGTCCCAAGTCAAGAATCTCTTACCCTCTCATACGTGTCACCGAATCTCTGCCTTTGATTCAAATCCATAGTTCCCATAAAATACTGAAAATGATTCCGTTGCAAATCTGTGAGCCCAACTAAGTCAACGTTTTCATGCAGAAGTCCTTTGTCATGGCATAAGCAGCTCCTCTCACATTTTCATGTGTGTTCCAATTACCTGAACTTATTGAAATGCAGAATCTGATTCAGTGGACTTGAGGTGGAGCGTGAGAGTCTGATTTCATGCTGCGGGACCACAGACACTTAGGGTACCTCTGGCATAAAGTAGACTTCATCCATTGTGTAGCTGTTTAATGCAAACAGAGTTAGCCTACTCAACAAAGCACAGGTATATCCACAAGTACCTGCTTTTTCATTTTTATTTTTTATAATGTCCTTTTTGGGGAGTTTGTTTCAAATGACACAGATAGTAATACCTATTAGTTAGATAGATAGATATAGCAATTAATCCAAAAAACATAAATGTTTACAGAGGCAAAAGTCTTTCCTTCACATCTCACATTATAAATAATATATTTATTGAAGTGAGAGACAGGCTGTATTTGTTTGCAAGTATAATACATATCCATTGTAGAAAAATTGGAACATAACAGAAAATTCATGTTTCCTTCTTGCCTGTTTTCCTATACATAAATACATCCCCTGACCCAACTCCAGGAGACAAGATTAAAATCCTAATAATGTGTTTTGGTTTGATTTCACGACCACTCGTGTTGGTTTTACTGTGATGCTGGAATCTATCTATGCCTCTGGTATTTTAACTACCAGCACGGTCAGTCAGAGTGGTCAGGTTTCAGCACAGTTTCCAGATTAAGACAGACAGGGAAGGAAGGAGAGCCACTTCTGAAAGATTAGCCACTGGAAAGCTTATGAACAGCAGTGGAAGGAACACTGTCATATATAGTGCTGGAAACTGAGCCCCTGGGGTCGGAAGACCTAGAGAAGAGCTGTCTTCTCTAAGGAGAGTTGCCCTTATTCACATGGATGGAGCAAAGCTTTTGGACTTTGATTTACTGATGGGATAGAACTCAATATGAAAAGAAACTATGAAACTCCATTAAAAATCAGCATGGAATGTGTGAAGTATGAACCTATGAAAATG
>NW_006408521.1:46964261-46995735 GCF_000296735.1 Chrysochloris asiatica | reverse complement strand
AAGCAAAGAGGAAGGATCAGTCGATGGAAAATATGCCTTTGTTGATAGAAACAGTGCTGGAGATCACATGATAGAACTTTGCAAGACCAATGACTTCTTCATTACAAGTACCTTTTTTCAAAAACAAACAGCGACTATACACATAGGTCTTGTCCGATGGACCTCAGAGAAATCAAATCGACTACGACTATGGAGAATACGATGGAGACACTCAAGATAATCCGCTAAAAGCAGACTGGTGGCAGACTGTCAGTTGCTCCTATGCAAGTTTAGGGTGAAGCTGAAGGAAATCTAAACCAAGTCCACGAGTGCCAAAATGTGAACTTCAGTATAATCCCACCTGAATGTAGAGACCATCGCAAAAACAGATTTGATGCACACTGGACATTAGTGACCCAAAATCAGAAGAGTTATGGAATGATATCAAGTATATCATAAATGCAGAAAGCAAATGGTCGTTGAAAGGCAAGAAAGAAAAGCCCAAAATGGATGTCAGAAGAGATTCTGAAATTGCTCTGGAGCGTAGAGAAGCTAAAGCAACTGGAAGAAATGAAGTAAAAGAGCTCAACAGAAAATTTCAAAGGACAACTCGAAAAGACAGAGTCAAGTACTGTAATGAAATGTGCAAAGAGCTGCAGTTAGAAAACCAGACGGGTTTTCTTAGTTCAAACTGAAAGAACTGAAGAAAAAATTCAAGCCTTGGGTTGTATAGTGAAGGATTCTTTTGGCAAAAATGAGAGCCTAGTGGCTCTGTAGGATAAGTACTGGACTGCAAACCACAAGGTCATTGGTTCAAGCCCACCAGCTGCTCTGCAGGACCAAGTGAGACTTTCTGCTCCCCCCCAAAATTTGCAGGCTCAGAAATCTTATACAGGGTCACAATGAGTCGGAACCAACTCAGTGTCACTTAACAACATGGGCAAAATATTGAATGACGTAGTAAGCATCAGAAGAAGATGGTAGGAATACACAGAATCACTGTAGCAATAATAATTGGGCCATATTTAACTACTTACAGAGGTAACATATGATTAAGAACCGATGATAGTGAAGGAGGAAGTCCAAGCTGCACTGAAGACATGGGTAAACAAGGCTCCAGGAATTGATGGAATACAACCTGAAATCTTTCACCAAACTGATGCAGTGCTGGGGCCGCTCACTTGTCTATGCCAAGAAATTTGGCCTACCACTTGGAAGAAATCCATATTTGTGCCCATTCTAAAGAAAGGGGATCCAATGGGATGTGGAAATCATTAATATCACATGCAAGTAAAATTGTGTTGGTGAGAATGGTTACAGCAATACATCTACATGGAACTGTCAGAAATTCAAGCTGGATTCAGAAGAGGATGTGGAACATGGGATGTCATTGCTGACATCAGGTAGATCTTGACTAAAAGCAGAGAATACCAGAAAGATATTTACTTGTGCAAAGCCGTTCACCTGTGTGGATCATAACAAACTATGAATAGCATTGCACAGAATGAGTATTCCAGGACATCTCATTGCGCTTATGAGGAACCTGGACATAGATCAAGAGGCAGTCATTTGAACAGACCAAGCAGATGCTGAATGAAAGATGAGCAAAGGAATGCACCAGGGTTGTGTCCTTTGGCCATACTTACTCAGTGTGTATGCTAAGCAGATAATTGGAGGAACTGGATTATATGAAGAAGAATGTGGCATCAAGTTTGGAGGAAGACTCTTCAGCTACCTCTGATAAGCATATGACACAGCTTTGCTTGCGGGAAGGGAAGAAGCCATCAAGTACTTAGTGATGAAGATCAAAGACTACAACCTTTCAGTTTGTATGTCATTTTAAAAAGAATTGGAAGCCTCACAACTACACCAATAAATAACATCATGGTAAACAGAAAAAAGGTTCAAGTTGTCAGAGATTTCATTTTATTTGGATCCACATCAGTGCCCCTGGAAATACAACAATGTATTGCACTGGTCACTTCTGTTGCAAAAGGTCTCTTTAAAGTAATAAAGTGCAAAGACGGCATTTTGAGGACTGAGTTGTACCTAACCCTGGCCATTTTCATTCACCTCATATGCATGTGAAAGCTGAACAATGGACAAGGAAGACTAGAGAAAAATTGGTATCTTTGACTTATGGTGTTGGCGAAAGAATATTGACTATATCATTAACTGCTAGAAGAATGAGCAAATCTGTTTTGGAAGCAGTGCAGCTGGATTGCTCGTTGGATGTGACAGTGGTGAAACTTTGTCTGTCATACTTTACTTTGGACTTGTTGTCAGGAAGGATCAGTCCCAGATGAAAAATGCCATGCTTGGTAAAAGAAGACCCTCAGTGGGATGGATTGACACATCGACAACAACAGTGGGCTCAGACTTAACAACTATTGTGAGAATGGCGAAGGACTGAGCAGTGTTAATTCCACTGGGTATAGTGGTGATGGATATGTGCCTTGGAGTCAGTTCTGACTCATAAAGCGACCCTCTACAGGGTTTCCGAGGCTGTAAGTCTTTACGGGAGCACAAAGCCTCATCTTTCTCCCGCAGAACAGCTGGTAGTTTCAAACTGCTGACCTTGTGGTTCGCAGCCCGATTCGTAACCTCTACGCTACCAGAGCTCCTTTCCATTGTGTATAGACATTATGAATTGGAGCTTAACAACAATAAGGTGGTTTTTAAATCATCTTGATTTCTTTTAATATATCAAAAACTTTTTCCTACTCAAGTATTTTGTTTTCAAGTTAATAGTTGCAGCTGATTTACTTTATATGGCTATGCAGTAATTTTGACAGATAAATGTCATTTAACTTGGGAAAGAAGCAGTTAGCTGTCAGCCCAGCACTCTCCTAGGGAACGTCATGTCATCATTTAGTGTGAAGGGTAAACCCATTGAGGCTATCACAACTCTCTGGGTTTCTGAGTCGATACACTTTACAGTCCATACATTTTACAGTCAAGTAAAATCGGTTTAAGCCTTCCCTGTTACTGTTTCACTTGTAAGTAATTATGAGGTAATGGCTATTGTGTTTAGTAACTGAGGAATTGTTTTTACCACCTTCATTTACATGGTTTCCCTTTGAAAACCTTGATGCAGGTGTGAAGATCACATCTACACTGCAAGTGCTGAAGCTTATCAAGCAGGCGGGGGAGCGGGTCCTGGTGTATTACGAGAGGCCTGTGGGTCAGAGTCATCCAGGTCCCGTGCTGCAAGATCACTTTGGGTCGCTGGAGGAAAACTTACTCTCAGGCTCATGCCAACAGAATTATGAAGAGGAAGTATCTGGGTTATCCATGGATGCTGAAAATAGAGACCTGGATTCTGAATTTGAAGACTTGGCCAGTGATGTCAGAGCGCAGAATGAGTTCAAAGACGAGGCTCAGTCAGTGAGTCACAGTCCCAAACGTACTCCAACCTCACTCTCCGTCAAGCCCCTTGGAACTGTATCACCAGTTTTAAACCGTAAATTAGTTGTAGGAAGTCACCCGCCGCCACCAAAACCTGCATCCAAAGAAGGAAATAAATCGTTAACCCTGAAGAGCTCTGAGCCAGCAGACCCAGCCCAAGTGTCCAAACTGGCCCCAGGATCTTCTCTGAAACCGCCTGTGCCACCACGACCACAAGTGAAGCCCCCTGTGTCTTCTGCTGACTCCCCAAATCAGGTTGACGTAGATGTTCTTGTTGAGAAGCCAGAGAAGATGCCTCCGCCTCCACCTCCTGCAGATAAAGCCACTGAGAAACAAGCAAAAAACGTGGATCACCTAGAAGAGGCAACTGCTTTGAAGCCATTTTTAGTCAAGCAAGAAGTTGCTAAAGATGCGGCTGCAGAAAGTCCCTACCTTACTAAGGATAGTTCAGATGATCCTCAAACTTGGGAATCATCAGAAATTCGTTATCGAAATAAGCTAGGAAAATGGACACGAACCAGAGCCACTTGCATCTTTGATATAGAAGCCTGCCACAGGTACTTAAACATTGCTCTGTGGTGCAGGGACCCTTTCAAGTTGGGGGGCCTCATCTGTTTGGGGCACGTTAGTTTAAAACTTGAAGAGGTAGCTTTAGGATGCTTAGCTACATCCAACATGGAATACCTTTCAAAATTCCAATTGGAAGCCCCAACACCTAAGGCAATGGTCACTAGAACCGCCCTACGCAATCTCAGTATACAAAAGGGATTCAATGACAAATTTTGCTTTGGTGACATTACTATTCACTTTAAGTATTTGAAAGAAGGTGAACCAGACCACCATACAGTTAGTAATTTAGAGAAAGAAAAAGAGCTTCATTTGGTTGAAGAGGTTTCTGCCCCACCTAAAGAGGACCATTTTGTTGGACAGGTGGGTTTAGCAGAAAATAAACATAGTTTCCAAGATACTCAGTTCCAGAACCCAACGTGGTGTGATTACTGTAAGAAAAAAGTGTGGACTAAAGCCGCTTCCCAGTGTATGTTTTGTGCTTATGTTTGCCACAAAAAATGTCAAGAAAAGTGTCTAACTGAGACTCCTCTTTGTGGGGCCACTGACAGGCTGGAAGGACAGGAGGCACTCTTAGGCTTGCCTCCTCGAGTCGACGCTGATGCTAGCAAGTCAGTCAATAAAATGACAGGTTTGACCAGGCATATTCTCAACACTAGCTCTCGGTTGTTAAATTTGCGGCAAGTCTCCAAAACTTGCCTTGTGGATCCAGGAACTGACCTAGTAGAGCCTTCACCAAAACAGACACCCAACACGTCAGACAATGAAGGCAGTGACACAGAGGTGTGTGGGCCCCACAGTCCCTCTAAACGGAGAAACCCTGCCGGAATAAAGTTAGTAAGAAAGGAGGGTGGACTGGATGACAGCGTGTTCATTGCGGTGAAGGAAGTTGGTCGTGATCTGTATAGGGGCTTGCCAACGGAGGAAAGGATTCAGAAACTAGAGTTCATGTTGGATAAGCTACAAACTGAAATTGATCAAGAATTGGAACAGAATAATTCCTTGGTTAGGGAAGAAAAAGAGACAACTGATTCGAGGAAAAAATTGCTTCTTTCTGCTGCTTTGGCTAAATCAGGGGAGAGACTGCAAGCTCTAACACTTCTTATGATCCACTACAGAGCAGGCATTGAAGATATGGAATCGTTAGAAACTTTGTCTTTAGACCAGCACCCCCAAAAAATGAACAAGTACACGGATGACACAGAAGAAGATCTTGACAATGAAATAAGCCAACTAATCGATTCGCCACCATTCAGCGGCCTGTCAGATGACTTGTTTGGCGCTTCCGAATCTGTGTAGCAGGCAGTCTGTTTAAACTTTGAAGTGATTGGGGCAAAGCTGCACCTAACATCCCACAGATACAACCACATTTCAGCCCTCCTCTGGTGTATTACTTAGACCTGCGTCTCCACGGTGGTTTGCTTATATAAGAAAAAGAATGAAAGGTGATTTTCCAGCAAAAACATGTCCAGCTCATTAAATTGGTTGTTTCAGAATGCATTTATATAGCTATGCTTTTTTGGGTTTATTCTGGGAATTTGTTTTTACTAATTTATTTTTAACTTAATATGTAAACTATAGGTTTCCATGTTTATGTACATGTGATGTCTCGTTATTATATTCCTTCCTCTTGGTTGTTGAATTAGTGCTAAATATGATGCTTTCCAGATTCTTGAGAGATTTTCATTTCCATCACTGTTACAACACCAAAATTGTTGCATGTCTAAATTAATGACAGCAATCATTGAGGGAACAGGTTTGAATTTTTCTTTTGTTACAAAGTTTGTCATTTCTTCCTGCTTGAGACTTTTTTTTTTTTTTTGGGCGGGTGGTGGGGGTGAATTGGGATTCTTTCTGTTGATTTTCTTTCGTTTTTTATGTTGGTTTTTTGCCAAATGTGACATGCTGCAGCTTTAGTTTGTTATGCTGATTTAGTAAAAAAAAAAAAAAGTTTTTGTTTTTGTTGTTGTTGTTGTTGTTGCTTTCTATGCTGTGGAAACTTTTTTTGTAAAGTTTTTGTGCAGTTGGGCGTATAGTAGGAATATACTGATTCATTTGAAGAGTTTGCATTGAAAAACAATGTCATGGGCCATAATGGGTAGTCAATAGAGAATGCAGTTGGTCAGGAAGTTTATAGAGAAGATACCAAGATTGAATTACTGTAAGTAAGTAGGATTTTGAGATACTTTCCAACTGTAGTTACTTTCCTTTTCAATGCAAGTGCTAAACATTTTTAAATTACTTTTTTATCTTCAGCTCTCCCATAGGAAATAAAGCATGTGCAAGGATACGTATAGTTTCAGAGGAGCACTGGTTTTGTTTAGGACACCTTTTCATACAGGACTGGGGTGAAGGGTTACCACTGCTTCTGATGTGTTGCGTCCACGCTGAGAGGGATGCGGATCACCCTGAATACTTGAGTAGTTCAGACTGTGCGCTTATTAAAAAAGAAAGATAAGTAACTAAAACTAGTGTGGATGCATAGGAATTGGGACTAGTTCTTGACAATGAAGGTAACAAGGGTAAGTCAAAAAGTATTCCTACAAAATCATAGAAACCTTTATTAAACAAAAGTTAGCAAAACAATAGCTGTTCTTGATCTTCCCTCAAAATGTATATACTTCTGAGGGCAGGGTGTCTAGATCACTACCCTTCCCCCTACTAATTCGGGGCTTTTTGATTTTCACACCAAAATAACAGTTTTGGCATCCCCAAGAACTCAAAATGTATTTCCTTTCAATATTCTGGGAACAAAAAGAAGTCTGAAATTGCAAGATCAGGGATCTAGGCTGAGGCTGTTTCAACTTCTAATAAGCCCTCCTGATGGCCACGTGTCCTGGAAGAAACTCTATCAAGATTACCCCCTTTGCATTCCAAGAACAGTCAGGGGAACAGGAGCTGACCTCTTTAAAGGCCTTCATCTCAGCTTGAGGTCTTCCTGACCTTGTCCATCTTCAAACTTGTTTTCTATGGGGCAGCATTCCTGTAAACTTGTTGCAAAGCTTCAGTGAGTTAGGAAGATAATCCACTTGAGTTTTGTTAAAAATTTGATATTGTCCCTGACCTCAAAATCATTTTTTCCCCATAGCACAAAATGTATCCTCTTTTACTGAAGGTCCTGTAAGGAGACTGAGACCAGGGTCTTCCTGAGAGAACGTGTCTGCAACCATCCATGGGTCACAGACATGTCTAAGCACGTTGTGTTAGGAATAAACCTGTGTGTGTGTGAGAGAGAGAGAGAGCTGGAACCGTAGTGGCAATATTTTTTTACTTTCCCTTGTACTATGACTCTGCGACCATTGGTCCCAGTGTTACATGACTGGTGGCAAATGCTTTGGCATGGCTTCTCTTGGTAAAATTTTGGACATTTTATATGCCTGTAAAATATACATGATTATCTTTTTTCCCTTTTATAAGTAACTACTATGATCATTGACATCTAGTGGAATTGGGATGGATTTAAAACTAGATGGAATGGCTTTTATTGCTGGCAAGAAAAGGTGTAGTCTGATATTAAGGGTTCTGGCCCGGGTGTATAGGCCAGGATGGCTTTCTTAAACATACATGGGTTTTAGGTTCAGTTCTTTCATTAACTCTGTAGCCAAAGGTAAATCAGGAAGAGGCTTTGTGTAGCAGTCTCCCCATCTCTAAAATGAAAACAATACCTACGCTCACGACCTCATACTATGGTTGTGAGGAAAACGACAGCATAGTTGCAAAAATGCTCTGAAATGTAAAAAGCGATCCAAATCGAAGTTATTTATGTAGGTTAAAAAAAAAAAAAAATTTTTTTTTTTTTTTTTTTTTGAGATTTCTAATTTATTTCCTCTTAAAGTCAATAGCCAACTCTCATCCCTATTGTGATTTTATTAACGAAATATAAGAACACTGAGTACCCTTCTTGGCCAAGTTTATAGCAAACATGTGTGTGTGTACCCTCTTTTTTTGCTGTTGATTTAAACATGTGCATTTTAAAAGATACAGAAGACTTGACACCAAATTCTCCTAAAGCTGAAATATTATTGTTCCATAATATATGCTTGAAACAATCCGCAAGTTTCATGTTATCATATAAAGTAACTTACCATTGATATCCTGGAGGCTGGAGTGTCTGTAAGTGGCTGGTGCCTATGGATTACCCAATGGAAATTTCAATAACAGTCAAGAACCATGCTGAAACAGATGCATTTGAAAGAGCTGTAGAAATGCAAAAACTTGGGTTTCATAATAATCTACTTATGTTTTTAAGTTATTTAATGCTGTAGAACCACAATTATGGAAGATTCAGTAATGCTGCTAATGATATTTGTAAAATACACATTTAATGTAGTGCAATATTTTTGTATATGCTGGGCAGAGGTGGCTAGAGGCATCACAGCTGTATGTTAGTGCCAGGAGAGAACTCTCAAATAGCCCAAGGTGTAATAAGATAGAAGGATTCAATGAAAAATTTGTAATATATTACATTCCTGATGTAATCTTGCTGCCATGCTATGTTATCAATAGCTTTAAAAAAAATAATAAAGACTACCGCAGAAAACTAGAATTATCTTCATTTTGATGACTTCTAGAAAAAGATGGCTATTGCTTATCTCTGGAAATATCACCTGGTATAATTTTGCCATGCAAAGAAACTAAACAACTTTTGCTAAACAAAATTGCTATTGGGCAAACGGACTAAAAGCACCACTTTTTTTCACTGGTTTCTCACCTATGAAATAATGGATTTATGGTTTTGCCTCTGTTATATACAGTGATTGTAGTTAGGTGCCATCGGGTGAATTCCAACTCATAGCAACGCTGTGCACAGCAGAGTGAGGCACTGCCCAGTGCTGTACCGTCCCCACAGGTGGTGGTCTCTGAGCCCACTGTTGCAGCCACTGTGTCAGTCCATCTCACAGAAGGGCTTCCTCTTTTTTACTGACCCGCCACCAAGCATGATTCCTTCTCCAGGGATTGATCCCTCCTGACAACATGTCCAAAGGCCAGGAGGCAGAGTCTTGCCCCCCTCACTTCTAAGGAGCATTCTGTTTGCTTCTCCTTCAAGACAGGTTTGTTCATTCTCTGGCAATCCATAGTATATTCAGAAGCCTTTGCGAACCCTAAAATTGCATTAATTCTTCCATATTCGTTGTCCAGGTTTTGCATAGATATGATACAATTGACAATACTATGGCATAGATTAGGTGCACCTGAGTCTTCAAAGTGGCATCCTGCTTTTGAGCACTGAAATCGTTCGCAGCAGATTTGTTCAGGGCAATACAGAAGTTTGATTTCCTGCCTGCTGCTTCCATAGAGTTGATTGTGGATCCAAATAAAATGAAATCCTTGACAACATCCATCTTTTCTCTTTTATCATGGTGGTGTTTATTGGTCCAGTTGTGAGGATATTTGTTTTCTCTGAGGTGTAGTCTTTGATCTTCATGAGTTTTAGTAAGGCCTTCAAATTCTGTTTTCAGTGTTATGTGTTACCTGCAAGCTTCTTGAATTGTTTGCTTGGCATATAGATTAAGTAATTATAGTGAAAGGATACTACGCTGATACACAGCTTCTATCTGTGCAACAGCAATAGCCTTCTGTTCTGTTTGAGGAACTCTTAGTCCTGGTGTGGCGCTGTAGGATGTGCACTGGACTGCCAACCACAAGGTCAGTGATTCAAACCCACCAGCCACTCATCAGAAACCCTATGCAGGGTCGCTATGAGTCGGCGCCTACTCAGCAGCACTTCCCAACAGAATATGTACAGGTTCCTCATGAGGGCTGTTCTCTGGAATTCCCGTCCTTAACAATGTTATGTATAATTTGTGATCCACATAGTTGAATGTGTATTAATAAAACACAAGTATTCTCTACCTTCAGCATGATCTATGTGATATCAATGATACCCTCGTTCCATGTCCTCTTCTGAATCTGGCTTGAACTTCTGGAAGTTCCCTGCCAGTGTTACTGCTGCAATGGTTTATGAATTATCTTCTGCAAAATTTTGCTTGCATGTGGTATTAATGATATTTGATCATATCCACATTCCAATGGATCTATTCCAGTCAGCTGGCCAGGCAGCTGTTTTCCAGATTTCTTGGCATAAACAAGTCAACGCTTCCAGCATTGCACCAATTTGTTGAAACCCATCAACCAGTATTCCGTCAATTTCTTTTTATTTTCACCACTGCCTTCTTTGCATCTTGGATTTCTTCGGTACCATCAGTTCTTGACTACATGTTGCCTCATGAAATGATTGACTGTCAACTGGTTAATTCTTTTTGGTCCGGTGACTCTGTATTCCATCTTTGGAGGCTTCCTATGTCAATGTTTTGCTCGTATAGTCCAACACTGCAACTCAAGACAAATTTTTTCTTAGTACTTACAGCTTGAGAAATGCCGAGTTTATTCATACCTTTGGGTTTTCTAACTCCAGATCTTTACACATTTTATTATATTTAACTGCCATCTTGGCTTGCCCTTTGAAATCTGTTCAACTCTTGACAGCCGTTTTGATGTCAGAATCCCTTCTTGTGTGTCTGTGAAAGTGGGTTAAGTGTTGGGCTACTAACAGAAGGGACAGCTGTTGGAAGCCACCAATGGTTCCGTGGGAGAAAGATGAGGTTGGCTGCTTCCATGAAGATTTCCCATCTCAGATTCCCTCTGCTTGGAGAGTTGCTATGAGCCAGAATCAAGTTAGCAGTAATGAGTTTGGTTTCATGGGGCTTTGCTTTCTCTA
This sequence comes from Chrysochloris asiatica, assembly GCF_000296735.1. Lineage (NCBI taxonomy): Eukaryota > Metazoa > Chordata > Mammalia > Afrosoricida > Chrysochloridae > Chrysochloris > Chrysochloris asiatica. The sequence goes on along the minus strand of NW_006408521.1, from coordinate 46,985,063 downwards.
TAGACTTAAGTTTTTATTTCAAATTAGGCTTTTTCAAATGCATTTTCTGCCTTGATATTTAGATGATTCATTGGATTAGACAATACCTGAGCATGATTTTGCAGTCAGTATGCTACATTTCTTATGATCAACCCTTCTATTAACCTTGCAATTTTATCACTATTTTGTGGTTCTGAGAGGGGAAACTATAAGCTAAAAGTCTTGGAGGTGCTGTCAGTTTCCAAATTCACAAGAATATCTGGATTTGTATAAAGGCAACTTAAAACCCGGAACCTGTATAAGGCAGAAGCCTATCCGAGAAGGAAAGTTCAAATACTTTCTACTAATAGAGTACAATAGAAAAGTGGAAAGGCTACTGGGTCATAGGTGGGAAGCCTGCAAAATCAGGGAAAATACGCTCATCAAATTCAAGTTAAGATGATACCTTTAGAAACAGGAGGGAGCTCTTATAATCCCGTTTTGAGTCCTCAGTCCCCTTTGAGATTAGACAAAAGCTGTGGACCCTCACCCCTGCATGCCCTTCAAAACATCCCGAATTTCAAGACTTTTACTGAACCTCTATGGTCCCAAGTTACACACCACTGTCCAATAGTAGTTATTTTCATCAAAGAAATCAGGGCAGTAGAGTTAGCAAGGATAGACTTAGAACTGAGTTTTTCCACATTGGTGCAAAGTGGCTAGTTAAATAGTTTAACATAATTTTGTGCCAAAAGGCATGGTTCATACTAACCTGGAATCGATTTTACCTGGTATCGGCAGGCAGGAAATAGTTTTTATTTAAACATGCCCTGTCAAAATGATACTTTGTTACAACTTACAGCAATGTCTTGTTTATAAAGGAACATAAGCAGGCACAGTACAATGTTCAGAATCATTTATTAAGTAAACTAGCTAAAACATGACGTGGACAGATAGACTTCACAGTCCAAAGAAAACCTGATTCTAATTTGTACAGGTAGTCCCTGACTTGGGATGTATTTGAGTTATGACAAGCCACACTTAGGATTTTTTAAAATTATTAACATCTTATTGTTAGTAGTAAATACTACATACAGTGTTGCAGCAAGTGATTTTCTGATGTTAGCCTCCTTAAGTGTTCACTTAACAGATGTTCAAAGATTGGATTTATAAAGATACTGATAAAAAGGCAATAAAACGTAAAACAAAAAAGGTGTTTGTCTCACGGAGTCTTTGGAATGGAATCCTGTCGTAAGTTAGGGACTACCTGTGTTTGTATTAACCATGTAGAAACAAAAGACACCTCTGTTCAAAAAATAAGATGTTCAGAGCACTGTATATTCTGATACATAATGTTTTTAAAACTCTTTCCATAGTCTAGCTAACCCCAAAATATTAGTCGCAGAGACCTTATTACCACCTCTCTTTTTTAACCCCCTTAGAACTGATCTTTTTTGCTCTCAAAACAGTTTTGGAAAACATCATGTTATTCCCTAGGGATCAATAACAGACCTGCCTTTGACAGTCATTCTTAAAGAAACTAAAGCTTGAAAGGCACAAAGAAATTAAGAATGAATCACATGATAGGAGGTGGTAGGGGAACCCCCAACCCTCCAAGAGAATGAGCTTATAACATTCTTTTTGAAACCACTCCTATAGAAGTAGAGATTAATCCTGTCTTTTTTTAGCCATGTAAGTATCTCCAGAACTGCCTTCCAAAACAGCAGATTGTATAGGTTGCTCAGTGCAAGTAATTAAATACGAATCCGGCTGGCTTTGAACACACTGCACTTGGAAACCAGACTTTGAATCATCAGAGGGAGTCATAAAGCAAATGGAAATAAAGTATTCGCTGCTTTCCTAGAGAATAAGGCATAGTCATGACGATCTGTTTGAACGTGTTTTCTCCTTGATGTCCAAGTGAACTACTGTTTTTACAATTTTAGTTTAGCAAAGAGCAGACTAGGTAATTTCTGTTTACGATTACACCCCAAACAGACTTAAAAAACTATGTAAACTTACAATTGTCACTAGTATTTGCTGTTACATTGAAAAGGTGCATCAAGAGGGCATGCTTTAAAAAAACAACAGCACAAGATGATACATGAACGCATGCACGTTTGTAGATGTTTGGTTTTCCTTTACTGTCTGTTAAAGGGGCTGTGTCCTAACCCCCCTTTTATTTTTACCTATATTCATAGCATGCAATTCAACCATTTCATTCCTTCATTTAAAACAGTTTCACATTGATGTAAACAACTTTCAGAAGTCTAGAAAACGAGTTTGAGACAACCCAAAATTAATCTCTAGAACTAAACACATGTCCTGCAAAGTTAGTACAGCCTGATTTCGCACACCATAGATCTAAAACTGGACCTGGACCTTGGTTTATGTCACCACGCATACGCAACTTCAGCAGTGTAAGGTACATTACGCCCTCGATTTAATTTCATCAAACAAGACAATCTAGTATGCTTAAAGGGAATGCTTCTAGTTCATAATGATATGTTTGGGTGCTCTTAATTAGGTTTTATTAGTTTTAATGTTTCCTGTCAACCACATGACAAGTAAACTTAATTGATAACCATCTGTTTACAGGTAGGTGAGTACACAGAAAGCTGATGCCAGCTAACATTTATGGGTAAGTCCTAAGAGACAGGCTCAAGTCCACACCCTCTGCACTTGAGATAGCTAGCTCTTAAATACTTTGATCATAATTACAAGTTAAATAATGTAGCACTCATTCAAAGCAACTGTGTGGCACTGTGGGCCAAAGCACTGGACCACAAGGTCAGTTTGAACTACAAGGTCAGCAGTTCAAACTCACCAGGTGTTCCTTGGAAACCCTATACACGGGTCGCTATGAGTCGGAACCGACTCAGCGACACTTAACACCAGCACATATCATCATATCATATGCTGTCTTCCTTGATTCTGTCTTCTAGACATCCTCCTGGCTTCTCATTGTTGGAAGAGTCTCGGAGTGAATGTGTGCTTTAGTTTTAAACACTCATTACCAATATTCAGAAACAAAAAATAAAAAGAATTTTTTTTGGCCAAGTGTTTGTGAACGTAAGTTAAAAAATTATATTTGGATTCAAATATTTATAGATTTACACTATGCCTGTTTCATCAAAATATATTGTCAAATATTTAATAAAAGCCAAATACATAAAATAAAGTTGCCAACACTATACAAACCCCTGGGGAAAGCTTCTTTATCTTATAAGGCTGTTAGCAATTGATCATAACCATGAGAAAAGAACTTTGGGTTGCTTTACACTTTCACAAGGGACAGATGAGTCTGACTAAGGTTGGATATGTCATTTCACTGGAAACACTGTTTTATACGATGAAATACTTTGATGACTTGGAGGTTCTCAGTCACTTTCAGACTCTTCCTCATCACCTATTGGATAGGACTGGATGTTGTTCTGGGTGTACATTTTTGTTTTAATGGGGCAGTTGTGATCCATGAGAATAGCCTGAAAGAGAGCAAATTAGAAGTAAATGAACTTCTTGTTTCATAAATATTGCTGTTGTTAAGTGCCGTCGAGTCTGTTCCGACCCATAGCGACCCTGTACAGGGTTTCTGAGGATGTAAATCTTTACGGGAGTAGAAAGCCTGATCTTAAATATAAGATGCTTTTATCCCATACTTGACTAGTACTCGTTTGAAAACCATGTTGAATGTTGTTGTTGTTGTTAAGTGCCATCGAGTCGGTTCCGACCCATAGCGACCCTGTATAGGGTTTCCGAGGGTGTAAATCTTTACGGGAGTAGAAAGCCTCATCTTTCTCCCGCGGAGCAGCTGGTAGTTTCGAACCGCTGACCTTAAGGTTCGCAGCCCGATTCGTAACCACTACGCTACCAGAGCTCTCCTGCTATTAACACAGCTGTCGTGCAGTGTGCCAAGGCACATGAGCAGAGCAAATGCAACACTGAAGCTCACAGCAGCCTGGGTGGTGGGGGGAAGAACCAGGCACAGAGAAGACGGTCACCAAGCACTAAGCAGGTCGACCGTGTCCTGATGCGTGAGTTACCCCTGTGACACTCCATGGCACAGTCAGAAGGCAGAGAGGACAGGCATGGGTGATCCTGGGCAACTAAAATCAAGGCTCTTTTTCCCACTCGGTCTGCCTCATGGCGTTTTCCTCTTTGATGTGAACTAAGCCAATTTCCCCTATCTATTTTTGTGCATTGAAAATTTCTAAATGGAACTGTTTACCACTATTCAAATTGAGTTCTTTTTGTTTATTGTTTTTTTTTTTTTTTTTTTTTTTGCCTATTGCACCCTATCTTTGTACGTCTATTAGCTGTTCTCATTGCACAGATGTGATTAGTTTATGGGCTCCACTCAGCACTTAGAACTTCCCCTATGCCCGGCCTATGTGAATGGTAAGAGAAGTTAGGAACCCAGGTCAGCAGATGCAAACCCAATTCTGGTTTTTATCATGCTTCCAGCCAAGTGAATTATACTTGTATTTAATAAAGAGCTCAGTTTCTAAAAATAATTGGAGCAATAAACATTGTACAGCGAGACTAATCTCCCTGTGCAGATGTGTTTAATTCTATCCCCCTAAAAAAGTTTAAAGCCTCATTTCCTTGGATTATTGTTGTTAAATGCAGTCAAGTTGGTTCCGACTCATAGCGACTTTTATAGGATTTTCAAGGAGCATTTGGTGGGTTTGAACCATCAACCTTTCAGCTATCAATCCAGTGCTTACCCTTGGATTAATGATTCTCAACTGTTCTAGTAATCACTGTGTTGGGGTGCAGGGGACAGAGGAGCAGAGCAATTGAAATAAGAACCTCCAATCCTGCTCCACCCTTAACTTCCACCTGAGGGAAAATACCCATCTCAGAGCATCGTTACTCCAAGCTGAGTACTCTGGGCTGCCATATGTGACTGTCTTATAGCTGGAACACAGTTTTTCCTGAAACGGCAGTGTTAGTGTTTCTTATACTTGTAAAGGGGCTTGGGTAAGAGTTGTTTTTATTTTCCTCAGCCTATTGGTTATGAATCAGGCTGTGAACCTTAAGGTCAGCAGTTCAAAACTACCAGCTGCTCCTCAGAAGAAAGATGAGGCTTTCTGCTCCTATAAAGATTTACAGCCTTGGAAACCCTGTACAGGGTCGCTATGGGTTGGAACCGACTCTACAGCACCTAACAACAACAACAACATGCTGATCAGCCAACACTGATTATAAAGTAAAATAAAACCAAATGGAAGAAAAATTCACATACTCACACACTACTTTGAGATTCTGAAAATAGCATTAGACCTTACAATCCAAAAACTGCCTGAATCCAACACTTCACACTAAGAACGCTGCTTAACGGAAGAATTGTCTGCTTGGGGTCATGTCTCTCGTTCCTGCATTTGTAACGAAGGGCTAAGTGTACAAAGCCAGCACTTGTCGGGAGCGGTTTGTCTCAAGTGTACCATCACCGATCCTTTCTCCTCGGCGGCACTGCTAGGCTACCCTAACTCCCCCCTTCTCATTAGGGTGCATCAGCTTCCCACGTGCCTGCTCTGTTTCCACAATGAGTAGGCAGCAGCTGCCAGCTTGCCACACTCAACTGTGACATTATGCCAGTCATCTTGCTAAGCCCTTGTGAAGGATTTTGACATTTTGCAGATAAGTGGCTTTCTGGAAACCTGTCATTTTTAGGACTCTGCTTTGAATTGTCTACATTTTGTTTTTAATGAATTTAAGGTATCGGTTTAGATGTGGGAAGAGAAGAGGCATTGGAGATGCTTTTTGACGGTCGTTTTGTGGAACAGAGAGTGGGTTTGTGCACTGACTTCATTCATTCATTGACTCAAAACCTCACCAATGGACAAGACCGAGCCTTTGGAAGGCTGTGCCCTGGCTCAGGGACCCATTTTACAGTATATGGTGGCAACAGGGAGACCTCACCTCACAGAGGAGCAAAAGAGGAAAGAGACAAGTACCACAAGGGTGACAGGTCAGTCACAGCGTTAGATGAGGGCAAGGAAGAAAAGGGGTTGATACTGGAAATAGCAGAACATGAACATTTACCAAGTACCAGTCTGAGGTTCGCTCATTTAATCCTTTTCACAGTGCTACGAGGCAATGCCATAATTTCCCTCAGACAGAGGAGGAGGGATTGTGAAGCATGCAGCCCCTACATGCTAGGTTCAGTGGAAGTGCTGGCCCCTCTCTACCTGCAAGAATCTTCCACCATGTCCTGGCTGCTGGAAGCATTTGCAGGCTAGTTTTCAGTCAAATGGGTTGGGAGTAACCTTCCTTCCTTCATTATCAAACTGATATGGTGGAAACAGAATGACAGCTTTTTTCAAGTTGTTGAGCTGAGAATGGTCTGACTACCATTTGGGCAAGATACTGGTCCGGAGTCAGCCGAAAAAAGGTGGATTGGAAACATCCACAGCCATAGTGGAGGCTGGAAGACAGGAAGTAACCTCAGAGAGGTGGAATCAATAAAGGCTGTGGTTCTTCAGAACTGGAGATGTCTCTACAAGATTGTCAATGGTGAGGGTGATCTGAATATGAAGAAGTAAGGCAAACAAAAACGGAAGAGGAAAGAAGAAAGGGATGGCTTCCACTGGGTTATTGCCACTTCATCGTCCAATCCTTTTCTTTGAATCGAATGGGTTTTGGCTATTTCAAAAGTATCTAGTTAAATTCTGCATTGATCTAGAGCTCAAGGTCAGTGACCATGTTGAATGGATTAACGAATGCAAAAACATGCCCAGAATAAACAGGGTGTACATAACCTAACCTTAAGGTCTCCATCTTTAAAACCACTCTCTTAAGCGAAAATCCTAAAAGGGCAGTTTGGAAAATGCCAGAACATTAAGATCCATTCAGTTCAACCATCAGAAAGAACTTCCGATGTAGTCTCCTCACATCCATTCATTAACGCCTTGTGCATTTCTCTTACCCATTCTCAAGCCGAGTCTCTCTGTTTCTCAGCTCCGTGAGCATCTATCACCAGCTGATATTTCAAAGACAAGCAGCCCTACCTAGTCTCAGAAACACAAGCTTCTCCTGTGGAGACGTGAAATACCTTAGAAAGGTGAAAAGGAAAGCTGCGTTTAAAAAATTTTAATTTGGGATCAATAAATATGAACTTGTTCCAAAATGAGACATTTCATACCCTATCTATATCCTGCTCTCAATATTATTCTGGCCATGAATAATGAGGTGTGTGGTGGTTCTATAGGATAAGCACAGAGTTACAGTCACTCTGGGAGAAAAGTAAGGCTTTTTGCTCTCGCAAAGATTTACAGCCTTGGAAATCCTATACAGGGTCATTATGAGTCAAAACCAACTTGATGGCATTTAACAACAACAACAACATCCTCACATGTGTGTCCAAGGAGGTAAATACTTTCCTCAAGGAGCTGTTACCTACACTAAAACCATTTCCAAATCTTAAAAATACAGGAAGGATGAAGACACTGTGAAGGAGTACTCTAAGTGATGGGAAGAAAGAAAGTGTCACAAATGACCAATCCTGGGAGTGAGAGCAGGAGGCAGAAAAATGATGTTCAAGATTTTCAAGAACATAGAAAACTAAATTAAACTTGTTGTTGTTAAGTGCCGTCGAGTCGGTTCCGACCCATAGCGACCCTGTACGGGGTTTCCGAGGCTGTAAATCTTTACAAGAGTAGAAAGCCTCATCTTTCTCCCGTGAAGCAGCTGGTAGTTTTGAACTGCTGACCTTGAGGTTAGCAGCCCAATTTGTAACCACTACGCTACCAGAGCTCCTTAAGTTAAACTACCCTATGTTTTTATTTTGTTAATAAAAAGCTATCTCTAATAGTGGAGTTCTGGTAGCGTAGTGGTTACGAATCGGGCTGCTAACCTCAAGGTCAGCAGTTCAAAACTACCAGCAGTTCCGCAAAAGAAAGATGAGGCTTTCTGCTCCTGTAAAGATTTACAGCCTCGGAAACCCTGTACAGGGTCACTATGAGTTGGAACCAGCTCCACAGCACATAACCACCACCACCACCAATCTAAGTACAAAAATAACTTCTAGTCTTGGGGGACATCTCACTCAATTGGCATCACATAGTCCACAAAAACAATGTTCTACATCCTACTTTGGTGACTAGTGACGGGTCTCAAAGCTCGTGAGTGGCTATCTAATGTGCAAGCATTGGTCTCCTCCCAAGAAGAGTGATAAAAACTGAAGAAATAATTATTGGAAATAATTAGTGAAATGGACTAACAAACCACATGAACATCAGTCTCCACAACCTTGAGACCAGAAGACTGGATGGTGCCCAGCTGCCACTACCAAGTACTCTGAAAGGGATCACATTAGAAGGTGCTGGATAGAGTGAGAGAAAATGTGGAACAAAATGCAAAATCATAAAACAAACAAACAAACAAAAAAACAGGCTAACTGTTCAGATAAGAGTCTGGTGAGACCCTGAGACTATGGCCCTTGGTCATCTATAGATGGAACTGAACTCACCTCCGTGGCTCAATTTTCAGCCAAGCAACAGACAGGTACAGGGACAACAACACTAGTGAGTTATGCAGACCGTAGACTGGTCAACCGCTAGAAATAAAAAGGGCAGCATTTACCCAAGGACAAAGTCCAGAAGGGCTGGGAAAGGAGGAGGAACGGAAATTAAAAAACACAGGGAGGAGGAAGGATAAGTGAAGTTATATTGAGGAGACTGCAATCGTTGAGATGAAACAAAGTGTCGGATGTGTTGAGTGTAAAATTAATGATACAGAGTGTAAAACTCTGTAATCCCCTCAAATCCCAATAAAAAGTTTAAAAAAATAAAATAACTTCACACTTCAAATTTACAAATATAATGTCCAAAATGATAAAAGAAATACAAAGTAAGGTGAAACTCTTGCCATTCATGTTTCAACATGTTTTAGAAGTAAACCATGAGGAAGCTACCTGGAAAACCACACTGAAGTGATCAAGAAGAAATACTACATTGCATCCTAAGGTTGTCTTACCATTTTTTCTTCCTTGGCAGGTGGACTTCGAAGAAAAATGCAGAGAGGGGCAAAAAGAATATCAATAATTCCAATAATGGTCATAAGCCATGGAAATCCAATTGCCTTGGCGATAGCCCCACCAGCAGAAGGACCTTACAGGAAACAGAGAATTAGATAATGCTCTCTCCAAATGCCTTGTAGCTAGAAAGATGCAACTAATTGTTTTAAAGTGCATTAGCTGTCATGCACTGAGGCATAAGGGTCTTTGGAAAAGCCAATATCCTTACCTATGGCATATCCCATACAAAATGCAACATCTGCAATGGCATACACACTACCGTAGACGGATACGTGTCGCAGGTCGACGAGGTAACCCATGATGGGCATCATTGAAGAGTCCACCATTCCTGTGGGCAATCAAAAAATGCAGTCTATAGAAAGCTGGTATGAACCAAGAATGGACTGAATGTCATGGGACTGTGTCCAAAGCTCACTATTCAGCCAGTTTGTTCCCTCTTGTCATCACGACTTACTAGTCGTAAGGCTAGACTTTGGGTTGGGAGTGGAGCCCTGTACCGCAGTTGGAATACCTGTTAGGCCAGCCTTTACCAGGCCACCACCTTGGCTCGCGGGGGGTCTTCCACTGACTGACCGGCCCATCCTTTGGTTGAAGGCACCCAGTCCAGTGGTAACATGACTCCCCTTACCACTCTTCAGCTCCAGGGAGTAGCTCATTCCAGGCGGCGTGAACCCCAGACTTGCTCCTCTTTGCACTTTCCTGATTCCTGACTGTCCACCTGCTTTCCTTGCGCATGAAGAGTGGACACATCCACACTCCTCACCCAGTTCCCTCTCCATCCCTAGATCAGCCTCACACTCATGAGACCTCCCAAGTTAGAAAAAACTAAATAAGCTCGGAGAGGGACCTGAGAGATTATCTGGCTCTAGACAGGAAATGAAGACCCAAAAAAGGCTTGCTTATTTCCTTAAGAGAAAACAAAACAAAATAAAGCATGCAGGGTTAGAATCTCTGGTCTCCTGAATAGTCAAGATTGTTGTTGTTGTTAAGTACCATTGAGTCATTTCCAACCCATAGCAACCCTGTGTAGGGTTTCCAAGGAGCAACTGGTGGATTTGAACTGCCGACCTTGCAGTTCAAACTGACCTTGTGGTCCAGGGTTGATCCTGCAGTACCACATCAGGACTCTATAACAGTCAGACTAGGTAGCATAAAAAAAAGCACCTGGTTTTTAGGGTTTCAGTTCATGCTTAATCTCTTTGAACTTCAGTTTCCTCATCTGTAAAATGGGTATGAGGAGTGGCTAAAAGGAGACAGTGTCTCTGTACACACCAGAGGGGTACTCAGAGTTTACTCCCTCACCCCGACATGTATAAGAAGCAGGCAGACAGGTGAAATGCCTTTCATTCATCTAGTATTTGCTGGGGACACAGGGGTGGGCAAAATTCACACAAGAACTAGACATTAAGCAGAGAGTTGAAAATGTAATTACCATCGAATCAGTGCTACAATGTTACGATACTGTGGGAGGATATGTGTGTGTGTGTGTGTGTGTGTTGTCAAGTGCCATCAGATTGGTTCTGACTCACAGTGATCCTGAACAGGATTTCCAAGGAGCAGCTGGTGACTCGACAGCACTTAATAACAACAACATGATGTATGTATGTTGCTGTTAAATGCCATGGCGTCAGTTCCAACTCATAGTGAACCTGAACTGACCTTGTGGTAAACAGTCCAGTGCTTATCCTACTGCTTATGACCCAGTCCATGTATATATATTGTCAAGGGTCCTGGTGGGATGCTATAGGATAAGCACAGGACCACAAGGTCAATTTGAACTGGATGGTCAACAGTTCAAACCCACCTCCTCAGTTATCCTATACAGGGTCGCTATGAGTCGGAACGACCTTGACAGCACTTAACCACAACATGTATATGTGTATGTGTAGGTATACAGGATCATTATGTGTTGGAACTGACTCCACAGCACACAACATGTATATACATGCATACACACATGCATACATATAAACACATGATATGCACATACATATATGAGGGTCTTCAAATGGAATTTTAAAGCAATGGATTTTTTCCCACTAACTTTTTGAAGCCCCTCCTATATGCATGTGTGTCTACATACACATTAAGGGAACGATCCTGGTGTGGAGGGCTCAGAAAAGGCTCCATCCCGCATTTGGCTGCACGATTCAAGGGTGAGATTCCCACTCTGATCCTGCGATCGATTTAACAGGTGCTTTTATCATGACTAATCTGTATATTAAGGAGCTCTGGTAGCGTAGTGGTTACGAAATCTGGCTGCGAACCGCAAGGTCAGCAGTTCGAAACTACCAGCTGCTCCACAGGAGAAAGATGAGGCTTTCTGCTCCCGTAAAGATTTACAGCCTCGGAAACCCTATACAGGGTCACTATGGGTCGGAACCGACTCCTCGGCACATAACAACAACAACAATCTGTATATTATAGTTGAGAAAGGCAAACTAATCATCCAAATAGTAACAAACGTTCTCCTGATATACTGGTCACTGTTCTTCACATTTCAAAGACTTCTTCTTTGTCTGAAAATTCCCACCACACAGATGGGCATTTTGTTCCAAACCCTATAAAATCTATCAAACCAGATGGGAAGTTTTTGTCCCTTTTTATGAAAGGGACACAGAGCTCTCTGTTCACAAAGCGAGGCACAAACAAATGACTCTGAGGGATTTTCTTGCTTACCCAAGCTCAGCATGGACTAACAGTTTACTTCTATAACCCTCACGCTTTTTAGAAAGCTGGTTTTCAAGGGGGCCGGTTTGGATGTACTACGAGATGGAAGCAGGTCTCTTTATGTGGGCCATCTCTAAAGTGCACTTGAGTTAAGCTGCCCACAGCTTCCTCTTCTAGAGGAAATTTTGGGCTCTCTCTAGACTTCCAGGGAGTCCTGGTGTGGCGCTGTGGGCTAATGCACCAGACTGTAAAGCCATTTGAACTTCAAGGCAGGCGGTTCAAGCTCACCAGCTGCTCCTCGGAACCCTTACATAGGGTGGCTATGGGTCGGAACTGACTTGACGGCACTTCACAACGACAACAGTCAGCCAGAGTAGAAGAAAATCTTTCCCACTAATGGGGAAAACTGTTTTCAAATGTAGACACAAGGGTCACATGACTTACCAATTGCAAAACCAACTCCAAAGTTAGGAGCAATGAGTCCATAAATGTTTTTTGCAAAAGGAATCTGCAAGAAGAAATCAACGTGATAGAGTCAGGTTGGAGATTCTTAAAAATATGCCTTCTCTGGGCTTGGAATGTCTGTTCCCTGCTGAAGGAAATGGGAGGAGGTAGGAGACAGAGAGACCTGAGGGAGACCTGGACCTTCCACATCTTTATTGTTGTTGTTGTTGTTGTTAAGTGCCATCGAGTCGGGTCCGACCCATAGCGACCCTGTACAGGGTTTCCGAGGGTGTAAATCTTTACGGGAGTAGAAAGCCTCATCTTTCTCCCGCGGAGCGACTGGTAGTTTCGAACCGCTGACCTTAAGGTTCGCAGCCCGATTCGTAACCACTACGCTATTAGTCAAGGTTAAAAGGGATCTTAGATGCCCCCCCCCCAATACCAAGCCAACTCCATACATCAAAGATCAGCTTAGTGGCACACAGGATTGACAGGGATGGGCAACTTAGACATTGGCTACCCAAAATGGGGTGCCTGTAAAGGCAAGAAGTGACTGGCTTACAAGCTTTCAAGAGGGACCCTAGTTCCAGATGGGGTGGGGGAAGGTAGAATCTCCACTGAATGATTTCTAATCTGTTGGGACCGGGCTGGCAAAGGGAAATGGAGATAAGACTCTTGTGGTACAATAGTGAATAATTGCCATCAGGACTTGAGGGTAGGAAATATAGAGGTAGATGTTTTTTGACAAAAGGAGGGGAGTGATTGATTTTGCAGCCCAGGAGCAGAGGTCCCTGGGACAATCAAGTGAGAACAGAGAGCAGGACCCTACCTAGAGAGGCAGTGACGCCAGGGATGGCGGCAGAGACGATGACGAGGACAGATGGAGCGGCTGGGGACAGTGGACTCAGGGAAGGAGAAAGCCGGGGGTGGGGGGAGGGCCTGTGTGGTGTACCCTTTGGTTATGTGATGATGCATAGAGGGGACTGTAATCATTGCAATGAAACAAAATACGATAGGAAGAGTGAAAAGCTGATGTTCTCCCCTGTAATCCTCACAATAAAAACTTAAAAAAAAAAAAAAAAAAAAAAGATCATCTTAGTCTGCGCCCAATTTCTAACAAGGTCAAGAAGGCCTCATTTTGAGTAGAAAATAGCTTTATTTTAGAAAAACAACTCGCTATTGTGACATGCGAGATATTGTAAAGTGTCTAGGGCATTACACAGTTTAAGATGATTTCTTAAAAAAAGAAGAAGAAAGTAAAAGTTAAATATGGAACACACCGTTCTAAATAGCTTTTAACTGACATACAGTGACAATTTGGACTCTGGAGAACAGTGCCCCAAATGCATAAGATGGAAAATAATTAGACAAAATTGAAAGATGCAATAAAACTGAACAGTGACAAACTTCTAACTGCTGCAAAATGTTGCTTGGTGACTCATGTCCAAGGCAAATGTTCTATTCACAGCCTGTTTCCATTTTCTAGGTCCTGTCTTTACTCACACATAAGATGCTGAATCCGACAATGGTCATTCCCAGAAGAGCACAAAGCCACCTAGCAAAAGAAAAATCCCATCAACAGGTGATTTGTTTAATTTTATCCCCCATCCACATTTTCAGTAGAAATCAAAACAAATAGCTAAGGTTGAAACACTTCAAATTTTAAGTACATTCTTAGGACTCCTGGGTGCCACAACGATTAAGCGCTCTGATGCTAATTTATAAAGGTTGATGGTTCAAACCCACCCAGAGGTTCCATGGGTAAAAAAAAATCTGGCATTCAGCAACCATAGTAAGCACAGCCCAAACAACTCTCTGGGACAATTCTGCCCTGTCGCATGGGGTCGCTATGAGTTAGAATGGACATTACTAACAATGACAGTTACAGTATTAGAAGTCCAAGGGATGCATGTGGTTTTCATTTCATCTTACCTTCCCATTTTGTGTGCGAGTATCCCAAAAATATTGGTTCCAATGAGATAAGAGATGCTAGCTGGCAAGAAAGCAACGCCTGTAAATTTATGAAAGGGACACCTTATCAGTATTGTTATCAGTCAAATGTTAGAAAAACTAATAATTGTAGACACCACGATGCTGATTAGAGCAGACAAAATGAAGCCCGGGGGCCTGCTAATATCCGGCCGGCGGAGCAGTCTGGACCCCACTCGGTTTACGCATGCGCACAAAGCTGCCAGGCTCCTCAGAAATGAGAACCCGTTTTCTATCATGTCACCTCCACCTCGTCTGGTCTCAGGCTCTACACACAGACCCAAATAGACGGGCTGAGTTCAGCAACCACCAAGGCTTCACGAGTGAGCTGGGGTGTGTGTGTGTGTGTGTGTGTGTGTGTGTGTGTGTGTGTGTGTGCCAACTTCCATGTGATCACTGGGGGGTGACAGAGGCAATACGCAGTCATGGGAGAAAGTCAGAAAACACTAAGCAGAAAGAAAAAAAAGCTAAAAAGATCCAACACTCCGTCACCCCAGCTCGCGTTTCTCCCTGCAAGTTTCTATGGATGAATGTGTGCACATGAGATTTCTGATTTCTCAGAAAGGGTAGGCAGTTCAAAACTACCAGCTGTTCCGTGGGACAAAGATGAGGCTTTCTGCTCCCGGAAAGATTTCCAGCCTTGGAGACCCTAAACAGATTCCTATGAGTCGAAACCGACTCCACCGCATAGTGGTTACCAATCAGGCTGTGAACCTCAGGGTCAGCAGTTCGAAACTACCAGCTGTTCCACGAGAGAAAGATGAGGCGTTCTGCTCCTGTAAAGATTCACAGCCTCGGAAACCCTGTACAGGGTTGTTATGAGTCGGAACCGACTCCACGGTACTTAACAACAACAACAACAACAACTGTTCTAGACCCTGCTTTTTTTTTTTTTTAATGAGTTTTATGAATGCCTTTCCATAGTTCAAAATAATGTGTATGCAGTCTTTCTTGTGGCCCAATCGTATTTGGATGACACTCACCTTCCTCTCAAAGGTGTTGTGTGATCCTCCGACAGGAAGTTTACATCCTCCTGGGTTCTGAGGACCCTGTGTGATTTCCTGCTCAGAGGAGAAGCAGCTACCTTGCAAATGCTTCTTTCAGACAGAAAGGTCTCTTGCAGTCAGGGAGGCCTGGTGTGGCGCCATAGGAGAAGCACTGAAGTAATCGCCTGGTCAGCAGTTCAAACCCACCAGTCACTCCTCAGAAGCCCTTTTGTTGTTAAGTCCCATCGAATCCGTTCCGACTCACAGCAGCCCTATATTTCTGAGGATAAGCTGGTGGATTTGAACTGCCGACCTTGAGAGTCCCAGTTCAATGCTTGTCCTAAAGCAAGTTGTCACCAACTCCACAGCACTTAACAACTCCTTTCAGAAAGGGCGCGGCTGCAAGTGGATTTATCCACATCATCATTAACACAGTAAGATTAATTGTGAAAACAGATGGCTGTTTTTCAAACTCTTAGCACTTCTAGTACTTTTTCTTTAAATCAGATATACCAGATTTGATTCTGAGCTTTGCCTCTTAATGGTAAAAGTTACTTTTGTCTTCAACCCTACGATTATGCTCATTGTACCTAAATGAGATAAACTACCTACATCCTTCAATGAAAAACAGCAAATGGGTAAACAAAGAATTACCATATAACCCAGCAATTCCACTTGTAGATATGCATGTGAAGGGCATGGGAGCAGGGGATCCAATAGAGATCTGAAAACCCGCATTCCCTGCAGCATTACTCACCAGAGCCAAAGGTGGCAACAACCCAGTGTCCACCAACAGATGACTAGACCAACAAAACGTGGTATACGCACATACAATGGACTGTTACTCGGGAATATTCCAAAGAGAAATAGGCTGCGACAAGAGTGAACCCTGAAAACAGTATGCTGAGGGAAGTAAGTCAGACACAACTAGACAGCTATTGTATAACCCTACTCTGGTAGCTTAGTGGTTACGAATCGGGCTGCGAACCTTAAGGACAGCAGTTCGAAACTACCAGCCGTTCCGCGGGAAAAAGATGAGGCTTTCTGCTCCCGTAAAGATTTACAGCCTCGGAAATCCTGTACAGGGTCGCTATGGGTCGGAACCAACTCGAAGGCACTTAACAACAACTCATATGAAATATCTAGGCTAGGCAAATGCACAGAGGCCGAAGGTTATGCATGGGTACCAGAGACTGGGCAAGGGGAGAGTGGGGGTTCTGTTTAAGGGGTACTGAGTGTCTGTGTTGATTGGTTGACTGGTTGGTTATGTGCCATGGAATCAGGGTTTCCGAGGCTATAAATCTTTACGGGAGCAGAAAGCCTCATCTTTCTCCCGCGGAACAGATGGTAGTTTCAAACTGCTGACCTTGTGGTTCGCAGCCCGAATCGTAACCACTACACTACCAGAGCTCCTCTGTGTAGGTGACTAAAAACATTCCAAAATAGATAACAGTAATGGATGCACAGCAGGGGGAATATAAGTAATGTCACTGAATCTTACAAATGTTTAGAATGGAAACTTTGGATCAACCATCAACACTCATGGAAGTAGCAGCCAAGAAATCAAACGACGTATTGCATTAGGCAAATCTGCTATACAAGACCTTTTTAAAGTGTTGAAGAGCAAAGATGTCAGCTTGAGGACTAAGGTGCGCCTGACCCAAGCCATGGTATTTTCAGTAACCTCATATGGATGTGAAAGCTGGACAGTGAATAAGGAAGACCGTAGAAGAATTGATGCTTTTGAGTTATGGTGTTGGAGGAGAATACTGAAAGTGCCATGGACTGCCAGAAGAACCAACAGATCTGTGTTGGAAGAAGTGCAGCCAGAATGCTCCTTGGAGGCCAGGATGGCCAAACTTCATCCCTCATACTTCAGACATATTGTCAGGAGGGACCAGTCACTGGAGAGGGATATCATGTTTGGTAAGGTGGAGGGTCAGAGAAAAAGAGGAAGATGAGATGGACTGGCCATGGGGCAGCGTCAATGGGCTCAAGCGTTGCAACAATAGTGAGGTTGGCCCAGGATCGGACAGTGTTTCGTTCTGTTGTGCAGAGGGTTGTTAAGAGTTGGTACTGATTCAATGGCACCTAACAACAACATATTTTCTCTCTATATTTTGCTATATGTATTAGATGGAGTCCTGGTGTGGCGCTGCGGGTTAATGTACCAGACTGCAAAGCCATGTGAACTGCAAGGTCAGTGGTTCAAGCTCACCAGTCGCTCCTTGGGTCACTATGGGTCAGAACTAACTCGACGGCACTTAAAAACAACAACCACCACATGTATTATATGGCATAGCATGTGGATAAGGCATGATTATATGGCATAACATAAAGATATAGGATAAGCAGTGGACTGCTAGCCATGAGGTCAGCAGCTCAAAGCCTCCATGGAAACCCTGCAAAGGGTTGCTGTGACTTGGAACTGACTCATGGCACTTAACAACAATAACAAGATTGTTTAAAAAAGTAAAAACCAGCACATGGTCATCGAGTGTCCACTACACACAAAACGCAGCAGGCCTGGAGGCCTTCCCTGTCCACACAGCCTCCCAGTGCACAGACTGGCACGGTTGTCTCTTAAAGGATGTATTAGCTTTTCAGTCTGTCATCTCTAGTGTCAACTGTCAAACTCTGAGAAAGGCTGAACCTTTCCTCATGGTAGGGAGGTGAGAAATGATTCATTCCAGAAGCCCAAGCCCAATCCAATCACTTAGACTTGTTCATTCTGGAAAGGACCCTTAAGAGCAAGCTGGTTTCATGTCCCAGGAGTTCCTGCCCATCACGCTTAGCAACACACTCCGGGAATCTGAATGAAAAGACATTTAGACAACAGCAGTGTGCTCAGCAGAGTGGCACAAGGACAATGACCACATGTGACTTTCGTCATGAGTGTCCTCAAAGGATGGAATCAGATCATGTATGAACTGTGACAGGTCAGGGTTAGGGACATAACAAAGGTACAACAAAGTGCTCTGCAAACCCACAGTCTGGCAACGGGCAAAGCTCGCCACACAGCGGGCATTTAAACCCAGCCTGGAAGGCATGGGCAGGATTTCCCACAGTTCTAAAGAACTGTGTTCAGTGGACACATAAATAATCCAGATGGCCTTTGTCAAAGGATGAGTGTCTAAACTAAGGACCATCAACAGGAATCAAGCAGGTATATCATGGAATAAAAATATATCAAATAATAAAAAATTCCAACAGTGCAAGTTCCAAACACTGCCTGACAATGGCATCTGAGGCACAGAGAACAAAGGGAAAATGGTGCATGGAACCAAAGGGACCACGCCACATCTAAGGAGGCAGCTGCCATTCATTGCCTACAAATTACTGCCTTGGAGGATTGGGGTCCCAGGACTGGGAGAGCTGACTTTTCTAGAAAAGCTGGAATTCTGATTCTTGTGTAGAGTTTCCTGATTGTTAAATGTTGGCATTTGACTTTGTAAAGCTGTGACCTCTCATATGAAGGCCGACACTCACCAGCCCACAAAAGTCAATCTGTGGGTTACACTGAGCCACAGATGACCGCCATGAGCTCAGGTCTAAGGGAAGGGTCCACAGAACCTGACCAGATGCTGCATGTCCAGGAACAAAGCACAGGTGTGCCTCTGACGCCAACACTTCAAAGCAGTAAGGCTAACAGTCTCCAGAGGAAGGCACAGACGAGTGAGGACTCTTCCTACTGATGTGGGTGCTGAACACGTATGTGGAGCATGGGAGCAGGGTGTGCCCTACTTTCCATGGGCAGTGAGTACTTATGGGTAAGTAACAAAACCCAATCTCATGATTCTCAGTAGAAAGCACTGGAGTAAAAGGCATGAAGCAGAAGTTTGTTTCAGCTCAAGACCTACTAGCTATGTGGCCTTGAATGGGTCACTTCCCCACCTTGGTGCCCAGGAAATAGCTTCCAGTATATGTACCTTCCAGTATATTCCATTGAAGATCAAATGGAAATTGTATAAGGCCCTTGACCAATAGCCTTCCCAGTCTGATTTCTATACCATCCCTCCATGCAAACCCCTACCCAACCTGCTTTTCACCCTGGCCCACTGGTCTTCCCAAAGTTGCAGAAGGCTCACACAAGCAGGGACCACAGCAGGGGTTCACCACTTGGGTGCCAACTTCTCCAAACTGTGTCAACCACCAGGACCAGAGCTACCTGTGGGCGCTGGGAGTATGGGCCAAAAGCAGAGGCCCAAGTAATGCAAGGTATTTCTCCTCATGTTGCAGGTGACACAGGAAACAGGGACCGAAATAAGATTCTCTGAATGAAAGGCACGCCCATCTCTGAAGCAGGCGGAAGGAAACCTCACTGGTCCCAGGCAGACGAGCATCTGGTCCAGACGATAAGGCCCAGTAGATCATCTCCTGATAGAATCTAGGCAGCCTGTGGTCTGCTATCTAGGCTGGATGACCCAGAGCTTTCTGACTGGCTCTGGAAATTCTATAAAGGAAGCCCCAAGGCTCTGTTTGGGGAGGAAGAGGCAAACGAGCTCAAGTAGCCGCACGTCGCTAGGACACAATCAATTAGGACTATAAGTTATTTAGGTGGAGATATCAGAGACAACAAAAAAGCATGTCAACCCAAGAGCAAGCTTGATGTTTCAGAGCGTGACCCAACTGGACTGAGAGCATCTCCTGAGAACATCTGGAGACACCCCAGGACCAGAGTGAACAGAACTCTAGATGAGCAGCTTCCACAGACGTTAAAAGTGGTGTTATCAACAACACATGATGACTGTTCGCTGATTCAGTGTTAAAAAAAAAAAAATCTGTCCTTCCTGCTTGGTGACTTTTTTTTTTAAGGTTTGAAAGTCACTGGGTTTCCTCTTTTGTCTCAACTGCCAGAATGTTCAGTAATCAGTTTTCTATCTAAGAAACTGTCTTGAGCTGAGCTCTCCACCATATGACTCTTGTGCGGAGCTTGTTGGGGTTTTGTGCGGTAACCACACACCATATGCTTGGCCCTTTTCCAGTGCATGGTGGTGGTTTTCAGGACATTCACGAGCTTGTGCAGCCATCACTGCCACCTAAATCCAGGACCTTTTTACCACCCCCAAAAGAAACCTCCTTAGCAGTTGCTCCCCAAACCACCTCCCACTGTTTGAGGCTTATTTCAAGGAAGGATTATTTGATGAAAGGACACAGCAGCTGAAGGTAGAGCTCAAAGGGGCTGGTGCTCAAGTCAGCAAGCTGCCATGAGGCAGGAACCCCAGGAAGGGATAGGAGGGGAGCAGCATCTGGTAGATGGGAATGACTGAGGGGAGGCTGGACACATTGGACACGATGCCTTCATTCTGAGCAGAAGTTTCAATCTGAAGATAATAATATGTACATCAAGAATTTTCTAAAATAAAATCCCTAAGAAGGATAACAAGTAATTATGTATGCAGGGGACTAGCCCTTCCAGATATTAAATATTCTAAATTGACAGTCATTAAGTAGGAGAGTGTTGTTGTTAAGTGCCGTCAAGTCAATTCCGACTCATAGTGATCCTGTATAGGGTTTCCAAGGAGTGGCTGATGAGTCTGAACCACCGACCTTGTGGTTGAGTGCTTATCCTACAGCACCACACACTTCAGTAGGAGGATACTGACAGGAAAATGACAAGACATCAAGGAACAGAAGAGAAAATCCAGAACTCGATCCAAGAACATATGGTAATCTTGCGTGTAGTGAAGGTGGCATTACAAGTCAGTGGGGGGG
>NW_006408521.1:46934413-46964161 GCF_000296735.1 Chrysochloris asiatica | reverse complement strand
AGATGATTTACTTGAAAAATGGTTTTAGAACACTTGGCCAGTCATACAGAAACAAACAAACAAACACTAGATTCCATACAGATTTAAAATTTTAATGTAAAAAAAAAAAAAAAGCCATAAATCTATTAGAAGAAAATCCGGGTATTAAAAAAGAAATCTTGGCATGGGAAAGGTCTTTTTGGGTTTGACTTGAGATTCCCATGTTATAAAAGGGAGACTGCTGGCATTGGAAATGTTCTGAGTGGCAAGCAATACTATCAGTAAATTCAAAAGGCAAAGTGGGGTAAATATTTGCAAGACATTTACGAAAGCAGCCGGATCTCACCAGGCAAAGAACACAAAATCAGAAAGCAAAGGACAAAGTATATTCATAATAAATTCATAGTCAAGAAAATACATACATATGAGAAGAAGCTGTTTCCCAAGTGAAAGTGCTGAGCAAGTGGCCAGCACAGCGGAGAAACCACTCACAGTGCATCACCACTGAGAACGCTCATTAACTAGAGTGGAAGAGAAGGTGCCGGGAGTGAAAGCAACTGTCTCCTCCGCAGCCACCTTGAATACTAGGAAGTGGTAGAACGGTGGCCTCAGATTTCTAAAGGAAAATTATCTCCAACCAAGAATAATATGCTCAGACTGATTACATCATCCAAGTGCAAGGTGGGTATGAAAACATTTGCAGATGTGCAGAGTCTCAGAGGACCTGACCTTCCATGAGCCTCTTTGAGAAAGCTGCTGGAGGATGTGTTCCATGACAGTGTGGGAGTGAAAAAAGAAAGAGCAATACAGGGGAGAGGGAGCCAGAGAACAGAAGGGAAGCAGAGAAGATGCCAGGACGGTGGGGAGAAAAGTCCCAGGACAGGTTGGAGAGCAACAAGTCTAGGCTGGAGCCAGAGGCCAGAGTAATCTAGGACAAATTTAGAAAGCCTTCCATCTCTGCCAGGGAGTTTGGGGGATATGTTCGTAAATACTGCTATTCCTAAGATTTTCATTAGCCAATTTTTTTCAGAAGTAGATCATCAGATTTTTTGCCTAAAAGAAGATGAAGGTGTCCAAATCTGACACCGGGGTCAGGGAAAGCAGGGACAGAGACCGCTGCTTTTTCATTAGTTTTAAAATTAAGTACATGTGTGACATTGATCAAATTTATCATACATGTGCTGATAAATGCAAGACCATCTGGAAAAAGATATACAGAACTGTTAACAGTGGAGTCCTGGTGCGGTACTGTAGGATAAGCAGTGGACCACAGGTCAGTTTGAACTGCAAGACGGCACTTAATAACAACAAAAACAACATCATTATACTGCAGGGAGAGGAGAGATGGACAAGGCAGTTTTTGATTTTCACTTCTTCGATTTGTGTACTTTAATTTTCTTATAATAAACATACTCGTTTTCTCACGTAAAAACCATTTTAAAAAGTCATGCTCTTAAGAGTTAAATTTGTTCTTAGTCTCTCTCACATAAATTCTATTGCTGTCCAAGTGTATTTAGTAGGACTAATTGTGGTCAGGAAGATAGAGAGATGCTAATCTAGCTCTCCTTTCTCCTCTCTGTCCAGGTCTAATGCCTCTATATTCATTCTCTATCCATCATGTATGACACAAAAAATGGAACCAAAACTGACCTCAAAGCTCACCGTCGCTCTAAGCACTGCCCCCAAGATATCCAACAGAAGTAATCATTTTACTGTTTCAGTACCACGGTTCTACAGGACTACAGCGATGGGACCCCTCCCCCCACCCTCCGCCACTTGGAGTAAAAGTTCCAGAAGCAGGAGGACCTGCTTACCCAGCTGCCACTTGTGGGAACACATGGTTTCCATCATCCATATGGGCAGAGCCGGCTCCAGCATGGCGATGGCCATGTTTGCAAAGCAGATGGACCCTGGAAGGAAGGAAGAAGGTAAGAGCACATCATCTTGGATCTCGAAAGCCCTCTATAGCTCAAAACACAGTTAAACCGAAGTACACTCAGCTAGGAGAGTTAGCTCAGATACCCAGAACTTCTTTTCCTACTTTGGTAAGAAAAAGATAAGAATAAAAAGTCAAGGATATAAACAAAGAAGGGTGTTGAGGGTGTTGATTTTAATCAACTGGAATCCCAAAGTCAAAAAGTTTGGAGCCTTACAGATCACTTGGTTTCACCTTCAATAATTGATTAATGAAGAAAGGGTCTTCCAATTTATTAGTGAAGTAACTTGCTTGGTTGTGTGGATAATGACAAGCTATGGACAACACTGCAAAGTATGAATATTCCGGAACACTTAATTGTGCTCATGAGGAACTTGTACATAAACCAAGAGGCAGTTGTTAAAATAGAACAAGGGAACACCAAATGGTTTAAAATTAGGAAAAGTGTGTGCCAGGGTTGTATTCTTTCACCATACTTATTCAATCTTTAGGCTGAGCAAATATCCGAGAAGCTGGATTATCTGAAGAAAAAAGTGGCATCAGGATTGGAGGAAGACTCATTATCAACCTGCAATATGCAGATGATGCAACTCTGCTTGCTGAAATTGATGAGGACTTAAAATACTGATGAAGATCAAAGACCACAGCCTTCGGTATGGGTTGCATCTCAATGTAAAGAAAACAAAAATCCTCATCACTGGGTCAATAAACAACATCCATATAAATTGAGAGATTGAAGTTGTCAAAGACTTCATTTTGCTCTGATCAACCATCAACACTCATGGAAGCAGCAGTCAAGAAATCAAATGACGTATTGCATTAGGCAAATCTGCTGCACAAGACCTCTTTAGAGTGCTGAAGAGCAAAGATGTCAGCTTGAGGACTGAGGTGCGCCTGACCCAAGCCATGGTATTTTCAGTAACCTCATATGCATGCGAAAGTTGGACAGTGAATAAAGAAGACCATAGAAGAATTGACGCACTTGAGTTATGGTGTTGAAGAATATTAAAAATACCATAACTGCCAAAAGAACAAAAAGATCTGTGTTGCAAAAAGTACAGCCAGAGTGCTTCTTGGAGGCCAGGATGGCCAGACTTTGTCTTTCATACTTAAGACATACTGTCAGGAGGGACCAGTCACTGGAGAAGGATATCATGTCTGGTAAAGTGGAGGGTCAGAGGAAGACCCCCAACAAGATGGATTAGCACAGTGGCGGCAGCGATGGGCTGAGACATAGCAACAATTGTATGGTTGGTGCAGGACTGGGCAGTGTTTTCATTCTGCCATGCACAGGATCTCTATGTGTTGGTGCCAACTCGATGGCACCTAACAACAACTTGCTTGAAGTCACCCAGCAGTGCCCAGACCATATACAGATGGCCACCTGAGGTTCTTGCATCTATCTCTTCATGTACCGCAACACAGATTTTTTTTTTTTTTTTCAATGCTACCCTAGGTTCCAGAAAATCTCAGAAGACTCGAGTACATTATGTACAGTTGTGGAGTTGAGGGTTCTTCTTCAAAAATCAAAGACATCGATAGGACATCTGTGTTCATAGTCATTATCACTCCGTGGATCAGAACGCTTTGTAAAATCAGAACCTTCTAGAAAAAGACCCATAGAACAGTCCCTGGTTGTTCTGGGAGCTGCTTCCTGTGCTGTGTCCCTTTGGAACCTCTAATTTGTTAGAACCTCAATTCAGAGAACATTGTACAATCATGACTAAAGTGCTCACAAAAACAAGGAAGACTTCTTCGTTCTTTGTGACATTTAAAGGTGGAACACAGAAATGACAGTGAGATGTGACTGGACTCTCTCCACCCACCTTGCCCTCAGCTCCCTCCCCCAGTTAAAGCCTGACATTTAGTGCTGGGTGGATTCTTCTATTTTCTTCCATGAGCAGGGGCGCCACAAACAAATAATTACTGTCAATTCAATTGCCATGGTGACCCTGTGTGTGTCAGAGAAGAACTGTGCTCCGTTGGAGTTTCAATGACTAATATTTCAGAGCTAGATCTCCAGGTCTTTCTTCCAAGGTGCCTCTGGGTGGACTTGAACCCCCAACCTTTGGGTTAGCAGCTGATCCTCATTAGATGCACCACCCAGGGTCTCCTAGAAGCAGGACAGTGAGGTTCCAAGCAAGCCAGAAGGCGAGGCGCCCAATCTGCATGGAGCTGCCCAGATGTCTGCCTCAGGGACCAGGAGTTACATTTTGGAGTCCCACCTCACCCGACCCTCTTCGTCCCCATCCAGTCAGTCAGTCCCCAGGGTTCCAAGGACATCTGGAAATCCTGGAATTCTCACTGCATCTTGACAGAACAAAGGGAGAGTCCCCGCTGTGTGAGGAGGCCACTATACCACGTATACAACAGCATGGTGTCCAGGGTCTAACCAGGAGTATGGACATGCTGCCCTGACCAAAGATGGCAGGAGATGGTGAAACAAAAGCAGCCTAGAGGCTAAAAGGGGCTGGGGTTGAATGACCTGAGGTGGGGCATGTGCTCTGTTCCCTTGGGCCCCGCTGGACCGTTGTATCTGTGAACCAGCTTAGACAAATCTAACCTTCATTGGGGAGAAACAGGAAGGCCTGAGGCCACACTCAGGACCCCCACTAATGACACCCTAGTCCAACAGCCCAAGGTGGGGTTGTTGTGAGGCAGCCCCAAGTCTGGCAGAGGACATGAGGGGACATGGTGGCCCCTGCCACCAGGATGGTGTTGGGTGAATGTAACCCATTATTCTTCCCAAGAGCCCCAGAACCTCGAGCTTCTTTGTAGTCCACCAAGGCCAAGAAACCAAAGGTATGGACTTCTCTGGAAGGGCATTTTGTGGGCTGGCCTCTCTGTTGTTCTTTGGGGAGAGCAGAAAGAGAGCCCCCTCCTGGCTCTCTGGGGCTCTGTTGTCTGTCTGTCCCTCTGCCTACAAGCCAGGATGATTTAGACTGCCCACGCAATGCCTGCAGGCGGGTCAAAGTCAGTGTTGTCCTTTGACAAACACAGAGAGGAAACCTGGCCCAAAACAAACCTCTGGTAGGGCATGTCTGTGACCCCAGTTGTCAGTCCACAACATGTCTGCAAGCTCCATGTATACCCTTGTCATCTGCCCCAAATGAAAACCAGAAAATGAGCCTGGCTGAGTGCCAGCAACGAATAGTGGAGGTGGAGCCCAACTGGGACTTGTAACCTCCCGGCCTGCTCTGTGTGTGGTGTGATGTAGTCCGATGCAGAAGCTCTGGTGGTCCCTGCAAGGCTGATGGAGAAAGGCTATGTGTGCTTGTAAAGATTTACAGTCTCAGAAATCCTAGGGAGCTGCCCTGGAGGGTTGCTAGGAGCTGAAATTGACGGTGAGAGTGGGAAACCCAATGTTTTCTGAAACTGGTCCCTCCCCACCGCATGCGGCCAGCCCCCGTAGTCCAGTGACTGAGAAGATCACCCAGCCCACCTGCGGCAATGAGAATGTATGGGTCCCTCAGCAGGGTGGTTATCGGAGTCCCCTTCTGACTCTGTCAAACAGAAAACAGAGTTAACAGAGTCCAGCGGCCACCTCGAACCCTCATCCCCCACTGCTTACCTCTGGCTGCACCTGGGATGGCTGGAGGACAAAGACCTGAATGGCTGTAAAGAAAAAGACAACACCCTTTACAGAAAGCAGATGTGGCCCAAACACAGCCATCACATGAGCCATAGCCACGGCCAAGGTGCCACTTAGGCTCACTGACCTCCATCCAAAAGCACCAAGGCAGCCAGGACCAGGAATGGCGCGGTCTTCCCCACAAATTCGTACAGCACACTCCCGAAGGTGGGGCCCACTGCAAGGAGGAGAAAGGGATTGGTGCCAGCCAGCATCAGATCAATCAATAAGCAAGGTAAGCACAGACTTACTTGTGCTTACTTACTAATCTGTAGTGACCAATTTTACACATTTCACCACATCAAGGATTTGGTTGGCATCTCTGTCACTTTCCTACAGAATCAAAGCCTCGTTTCACATTTATGATCTCAGACAAGGACAGAATACCCAGTAAGCAAGGTAAGCATGAACTTCCTTGTGATGATTACTAATCTGAAGTGACCAGTTCCACATGGATTTCACTACATCTTTGACTCACAGTGACCCACAGGTTAAAGTAGAACCTCCCCATGGGGTTTCCAAAGCTACAGATGCTTACAGAAGCATACGGCCACGTCTTTCTCCCTTGGAGCTGGAACTGCTGATGGGTTAAAACCATGAGCCTTTTGGATACCAGCTGAGTGCTTAACTATTGGCACCAGGGTTTTTAAACCCCCGAACACACAAGAATGACAGGTCAGGAGTGTAAACGACAAGGGGAAGGATGGAAGTCTCCTCTCAGGGAAGATAATGTGTCCCTAGTGTAGGAGGGGCTCCCACTGTCCCGGAGAACCATTATGAGCTAGACTCCACTTTACAGCAGTGGGGTGGGTGGGGAGTCTCCTAGGGCTGATGGAGTAGACAGACGTCAATGGTTAGAAGTTTCTGTCTAATCTAAACTCACAGAACGTGTGAGATGACCTCAGAAGTCCATCCTCTTGAACCTCTTTGTTTTACGCATGGGCCCCATGATGTTTGGGATTTGCTGGAGGTCACCCAGCCCAGGTTCTCCACTTCTTTCTCAAAGCCTCCAGGAAAGTGGGAACAGACAAGAAGGGAGCTGGGCCATCTGTCTATGAATGTGAACTTGGCATCACTGTGGGTCCAACTCTGACAGCCCCACCCCCACCCCGCCCAGCACAGTGCTCTTACCCACCTAAGACGCCCATGGCCAGGCCTCCCAAGGCAATCCCCATGGCGTTTCCTCTCTCCTGGTCATCGGTGTACACGCTGGCAAGCATGCCCATGCCTAAACACGAAGAGACACCATGAAACCAGCTCTGGAGACACCAAAAGAATCATCCTAGGCTCCTTCCCAAATCTGTCAAATTGACTAAAATGTAAGGCCACAGCAGATCCCAAGAGGACCATGGGCAGTTTCTTCCAAAGCGCCCCCATCCCTCAGTACCTTGATTCCTGAATTATTACAGTTGCTTTTGTAAGGGCTCAGCTAACCAGGGCCACGCTGGTGGTTCCCTCCAAATCACAGGTGTACTCAGGGATCACCCCACCTACCAGCCACAGAAGAGCAGGAGGAACCAATGCCCTGCAGGGCCCTGGCGATCAGCAGCATGGCGTAGGTGCTGGAGAAGGCAAACACTGCAGGAGAACAGAGCAGGGCTTGGTCAGGCCCATCCCAGGATGCTGTCTGCACACAGCGTACCCCAGGGCAACTGCTGGAGCCCTTTCACAAACCAGTGGTATTTGTTCATTCGTAAGCACATTGGACGTTTGCTCTTTTCAGACCTCTCCCTGAACTCCTTTCTGCAGGTTTTACCAACAAGAAAACACTCTGGGTTGTTTTCCTGCTCCCTAGCTCCAGGTTGTCAGAGCTCATCGGGACCCACACCCAGAAGGCAGACATAAGACACTTACTAATGGTGGAGATAAACATGATGCAGAAGCCCGCAAACATTGGAATTGGGTAGCCGATCCTACAAAACAGAACCACAAAAACAGTCTGGTCACTGCTGGGTATATTTTTTAAGGCTTGAGATTGATTCGGTCTTCCTTACCCTTTGGGATTAAGCGGATAAGTGCTTGGTCAACTTCTCTGAAAATTCATCTTCTTGGTGCTTCCGACATGACCTTTTTTTTGTTTGACTGTCTTGAAACATGAATACATTTATGGATTGCCACTCGCAACAGAAATTTCTCTAGAATAAATGTTAACACAATATTGGCAAGTAACCCAGAACACATCCAAAAATCCATGGCCCAATTTCAGTGACTTTTTAGATGATTATGACAGGGTTTGCGAGAGTTTTCCCAAAGGGACCACTGCAATCCAATGATGCGGGTACCAAGGTATCCAGTGGGTCCCCAAGCAGCAGCAGTGACTGCACAGCATCAAAGGAGTGTTAAGAAGCAAGATTTACAAATCTGCCTTTATGTGGACCCCGACCAGGCCGGCTTAGAAAGAGAGAACTCGTTTACTGTGCAAAAATTCAAACCACTAACCATGCAGGGCTCTACCATCATGACCTCAAGGGGTGATGGGATATCTGGCCTTATGGACCACACACCCAGCTGAAAACCAAGACCCACCGAGTCTCCTTTCAGCCCCGTGGAGAGACCACCACCCAGCTCCCAGGACTGAAATGAGTCTGAAATGAGAGATATGGATCAGAAACGCCCAAGCCTGGTGCCCGGGATATGGTCTACAATCAGTTGTCATCAAGGTGACTCCAACTCATGATGAACCAATGGTGTCAATAGCTGAGTTTTCAGAAGTAGCTCACCTGGCCTTTCTTCTGAGGTGGCTGTAAGTGGGCTTGAACCTCCAACTTAACAGACAAATACGTTAACTGTCTACAGCACACAGGGACTCCAGAATACAGCAGATGCTTCAGGAATGGTGTTTTCTCTCACTTTCTCCCTTCTTTTCTAATTCTACTCTGTTATGCAGACAACTTCATTCCTGCTGTCCAGGTGAGTATGAGGGTCTCCTGCCCTGAAGAGACAACGCTGGGAGAACTCTTGTCTTATAATTGGCATGCTACAACTCAGAACAGCCCTGAGCATCTTGGAACTTCTTCTCCCCCCAGTCCTAGACCCTCAGGGACCTAGAGAAGAACCAAATTAGCCCAAGAAAGCACCAGGGCCGTGGTGCCCAGATCCCTGTCACTCAACCTGGAACACCAGGTACCAGTAGAAACCACACTAACAACACTTCATAAGGGTCACTCTCGGTGCTCCACGCAGTTACACCCACCAGCTCAATGATTGGTAAAGCAGATCTGCCCATTTTACAGATGAGAAACTGAGGTACTTGTCATGCATCACAGGGCTAACTTCACGGGGGCCATCCCCACCAGTCCAGGACGTTCACCACCTCCTCAGGCAGCCAAAGGGCACATACCATATGTGACTTTCAATAGGACCTTTTCAAAACTTTTTCTTGTCATACTCCTTTTTTCCTTTTTCAGCTGTTTCATGAGCATCCAGAAACCAAATACCAAAAAATATAAATAGCATCTTCAAACTATGGCAGATACCTAGGAGTTCTTCCCCTTGCTCCCCCTCCCCCACCACAAATGCATGTAACGATTTCTCTACTGTGGAATTAGATGAGCTTATACTTCACAAAAGTGGGCTTAATGCCAGTCAGGTAAACCAAGAAAGATTCTGGGCTGTGAACTGAAATTTTCAAGTGACAGTTTCTCAGTCTCAGCCAGCCTCAAGCTAACTGGTCTGTGGTCCTTACTCTTGTAGACCAAAGAATGGATTCAGAGTCCCGTGGTCCCACCCTGAACATGAACTTCTGGAAAGTTCCAGGAAACTCTGAGATGAGAAACTTCCAGCACTACTATGACATGTCTTCTAAAAGAATAGGCGTATTTCTTCAGGCCTCCCTGGGACATACGTAAGACTCAGCCTGTGATGATTAGGGCTTTATGTCGATTTAGCTGGACCAGGATTCTCAGTGGCTTAGAGTTAAAATGTAATAATTCTCCATGAAGAGATCTAATATAATGTAATCACTCCTCTGAGGGGATATGCTACGAGTAGCCAATCATTGAAGGGAGATTTCCTCGGGGAGTGTGGTCTACAATATCTTTCATCTTATAAAGATAAAAGGAGAGAGAAATGAGCAGAGAGAGGAACCTACTATCATCAGAAAAGAAGAGTCGGGAATGGAGTATGTACTTCGTACGTGGGCTCACTCCCTGTGAAGCTCCAGGGGAAAATTGCTGCCAAGATACTAGAGATCTCTAAAGAATGCTGGGCTGACAGATGCTGAAAGGAGACGAGGACCTTTCCCCAGAGCCGACAGAGAGAAAGCCTCCCTACTGAGCTGGTGCCCCGTATTTGGACTTCTAACCTCCTAAACTGTGAGAAAATATATTTCTGCTTGTGAAAGTCCCCCCCCCCCCGTCCTTTGTGGGACTGCTGTTAGAGCAGCGCTAGAAATCAAAGACACAGTTCTTCCAACATCATAGTTGGAAAATCTAGTCTTTGAAGATGTGACAAAGTTGTTGG
Source organism: Chrysochloris asiatica (assembly GCF_000296735.1). NCBI lineage: Eukaryota > Metazoa > Chordata > Mammalia > Afrosoricida > Chrysochloridae > Chrysochloris > Chrysochloris asiatica. The sequence continues at coordinate 46,954,154 of NW_006408521.1, read as the reverse complement.
AACTAAGAATTACGTCTTCTGTTACGAATTGCTCATTTTGGCTCTTCAATAAGGCTTCTTTCTACTGGCCCCAAGGGCATCCCTGGATTCTGTAGTAAATAAAACACTGTTGGTCCCTCACAGACTACAGGCAGAAGGCCTGGGACATTTCAGGACAAAATGAACTACATATGATAACCCCAGCAATGCAGCCTGGTCACTGGTCAGGGAACTAGGCTGACTCCTACAAGTGGGCTATAGCCACTGATGCCCTTTCTTATCAGGAGACTCCAGAATTCTCCTTGGCCATAAGTACAGACTGGCGCATGGGATTCCTACAAGTCCATGTGTAAATGGTTTTATTCCTACTTTTCAGATGACAATGGCTCAGGCTCAGGGAAGCTAAGTAAGTCATTTGCCCAAAATCCAGGGCAAAAAGCACATCTTGAGTGTCTGCGGTCCTGCCAGGCTGCAGTTGGGGAGAAGGCGCATAAGTGAGTGGAATGGAAGGTCCCGTTTCATTTAAAACCAGAGCGTTCCATGTCCACATGGCTGTGTGCCTTGGATGAATGCTTTTCCTCTAGACTGGGTTTTATTTAGAAGTGCTACAGTTGCTGCTTCGTAAGTCCTTTGGGATGTTAACCAGGCAGGTATGGAATAATCAAATGGCAAAGCAAAAGGAAACACAAAGACTAGCCAACCCATCCCCTCATCTTAGATGAGAACATGCGGTTCAGGGATGAAGTGGTTCATTCGGCATCAGAGAGAAGCTTCTTCTGGTGAAGACTACTGGGCTTACACTGCTTCCTCCACGATATGGAAACACACATGTACCCCAAATTCTCACACTGACCAAACTGCCAAGAACGCAGAGCTCAGCCTTGACGCAAAGACCCTCCATTCTGGATCTCCCTGCTCAAATGCTCCAGGCCACTCACCCACCCACCTTCCATGGGCTGTTTGGTGTCCAAAGGTTAGGGAGTGATGGGCAGAATGCCAAATCCTTTCTCCTTCCCCACGATGTCTCCTAAATGGACAGAAACTGAAGGACATTAGTCATAAATGCTCCCTTGTCTCAATTCAATGTCAGGTCAATTAAAGTATTACTAATCAGAGCTCGATCTCGTGAGGTAAACCTGTAACCAAATGTCCCCCTATGTTGTGAGTCATCCTGGCCTACAGGCATCATCTACAGACCACCAGGGAGCAGCTAATTCAATTCCAGAAAGACTCAGAATTATACACTGAAGCCCCAGCAAAATGTACAATACAATAAACGTTAGGGCAATGAGACAGTGAAACCAGCGAGAGGCGGACCCTGTCGGGACAGCCTTGTTTTTCTGGGTCTCAGAATTTGTCCACCTTTGACAGGTGCAATTTTACCACTTTTCCACTGCTCTCTAGCAGTGGGAAATATTTGCATTTTCCTCCTCTGGCAAGTTGCCTGCCTTACAGATGCTCCAGCTGTCATAGATAGCTTTTACTGTATATGCTCAATCATCAGCGGAGAAACCCCACATTCTGACATAGTCTCTGGCGAGCAGTATTTTTTCTGTAATGCTGATGCCTAGTGTCTCTTTATGATAGAGACAGAGGGATGGTCCAATCTCAGACCAAGGCCACGGTTCCTTCTACACTGGTAAAAGATAAATACAAGGCCATCAAGCAAGGGGTGGCATGACAATGAAGTGCTAGGCTGCTAACCAAAAGGTCGGCAGTCAGTCGATTGGTGGGAAAAAAGACTGAGCTCAGCTTCCATCAAGATTTCAGCCTAGGAAACCCTATGAGACAGTTCTACTCTGTCACTTAAGATTTTTATGAGTCAGAACTGGCTCAACAGCATCCACACAATGGAGACACAACTAAGGCCAGATGAGACAAAAGCTAACATTTGCCTCTTCAATTTTCTCAACACTCTACTAAAAGGTGGTAACTGAACAGCAACTGAACAGCAACAGTCAGTGGAACAATATTTTAAGTGTATTTAGGTCAAAGTAAAAAAGGAGCTCTGGTAGAGTAGTGGGTAATGAGTTAGGCTGCTAACCACAAAATCAGCAGTTCAAATCTATCAGCTGCTTCACAGAAGACAGTTGAGACTTTCAGCTCCCATCAAGATTTACAGCCTGGGAAACCTCATCCAAGGTTACTATGAATCGGAATTGACTCCTCGGCACACCACCACCACCAGGTCATAATAAGAATTTTATTGTGAATCATTCAGTTAAAAATAATTAAAAAAAAAAAAAAAAATCCGGGGGTCTGCCAGTCTTTTTCAGTTATTAGAAGTGTACAGGGCCACAGATTTCTGACAGAGCTGAGTGTGACCCCTGCTCCCTGACACACAGCTGCAGGAGAGACGTTCTCCTTGGAAAATGCCCTCATTCCACTACCAGTGTCTCCTGACTTCAGATGCAAAGACTCAGTCATGCCCGCCTGCCATGCTCACGACATCTAGGACAGAAAATCCCCCTGAAAAACAGCTGGTTTCCCTGTCCCCGGAGGAACTGAAAAGGTCACTGCTCATTTCTGTAAGGCCCACTGCAGACCCAAACTGGCTCCAGCCAGAGGAAACATCCCCCCAGCAGATTCTGTTTGTGCTGTTACGCCTGTGGCTTCCTCCTTGTCGTTCAGATGTGAGCTAAGATTTGGGGGGGTGGGGGGTAATTGGCTTTCAAATATATGAGGTAACTATGGAAATAAATTAAGCCACTGACGCTGACTTGATAGAAAGCAGAACATTGAGACAATGACAAGAGGAAGCCGAGGGAGCTGGTCCCACCCAAGGGAATTAACTCTTTCCCAAGCCGACTGGTTTGTGGGAGATCTTTGGGTTCTAAAGATACAACCATTATTTAAACCGTAGGCTAAGCAAGAAAAAACACAATGCCAGAGTGTTCGCCTGATTCATGGAAGACAGAAAACAAAAATGTTTATAGGCATTTTCAGTTTTTCTGCCTAAAACACTCCTTTCATGTATATATGTATCAAATTCAATTATTGGACTTAACAATGGTATGGTTGGTAAGTTTGTGTGCCGTGGAGTTGGTTCCCATTCATAGCGACGCTATACAGGGTTTCTGAAGCAGTATATCTTTACTGGAGCAGAAAGCCTCATCTTTCTTCCATGGAACCACTGGTAGTTTTGAACTATTAACCTTGAAGTTAGCAGTCTGACTTGTAAATACTACACTACCAGAGCTCCTTAGTAGGTGTTATGAATATAACTCCCTCTCCATACGATAAACACTGGATTGTGAACCATAAGGTCAGCGGTTCGAACTCACCAGCTACACCATGAGAGACAGCTGAGGCTCTCTGCTCCCACAAAGATTTACAGCCTTGGAAACCCTATACAGGGTGGCTATGAATTGGAACCGACTCCATGGCACCTAACTACCATCACCACCTTTTTATAGGTAAGGGCAATCGTGAAATAAAGCGTTAACATGGAATTAACAAATAAGTCACATGAACCTCGAAGTCAGTTTGGAAAGTGTGTTAGTGTGTATGTGATTATGAAGGACATCAACAGGAACAGACTGCTCTTCAAAGGTCCCTGAAGATGAAAAGAAACTGGAATGACTTGCATTGTATTCCCAGCCAAATGCAAGCCTAAACTCTTCCTAAGAACTGTTAGTATCTGAGGGTTTTGCATGAGACCTTAGCTACATTTCCATTGTGATATTTATACCCTGCTCACAAAAGTTATACACAATGAGGCACCAGGACCTGTGATTATGGGGGCCCAAGTGGTGATGTGGGGTGTCTCAATACAGAGTTTGACTCATTTAAGGCAAGAAGTTTTAGTGGCTCTAGCCAGCCGCGCTCTAGGTGGCCATCCCAGGTGTCTTTGGGAGTACAAGGTTATCTTCCCTGCACGGCCCAAAGCACTGAGAGATGTTGGGAAGCTGGACTAGGTCACAGCAATGGTGGGAAAGAATATGATTGTTGTGTTGGGTTGAGGTTGTACAGAAGAGAATCCAGGCCCTAAGACCAGGCTGGTTTTCTCCCCTCCTGCCCAGCGCAATCAACACTTGCTGTTCTGGCTTTTAACTAGTTCCGCTGGGTACCAGCAGCAGGGAGGCCAGGTAGATTCAGGAAAGATAGATTTGACCTGAATTCTTTACTTACAGTAGCAAAGAGTACAAGCTAAATAACGATCTCAAAACCTCATTGTTGTCTATTCGACTCCAACTCATAGCGACCCTACAGGATAGACCAGAAACTGCCCCCATAGGTTTCCAAGATGGCAAATCTTTACAGAAACAGACAACTTCATCTTTCTCCCTTGAAGTGGCTGGTGGGCTAGAACCACCCACCTTTCAGTCAGAAGCCCAATGATTTACCCACAGCACCACCAGGGGTCCTACATGATAGCAAGCAAGCAGAAAGAAAAGGGAGGCAGGAAAGGACAGAGTTTGAATCCCAGCAGAAGAGCCTGGACACCTGCTCAGTCCAGTCACTACCAGGTAAAGACTTCCTCCTCTCAGAGCTGCAAACTCCTGCACCTGTAAGATACTAGGACTGGCCCCAAAGCCTTTCACACGTATCTTCCAGCTCTAATGCTCCCATTTAAGTCGAAACCCATACTAACCACCTTCAAAATGATGTTTCAACACACGTTTACAAATGTGAGCAGTATGTGACAACATTTATATTGAGGATGTGACCGGCACAAATGATATCAGAAGACCGTTAGCAAAGGACTCACGGGGGAAGACTGTGGAAAGGCAAGTGGACTGCATTTGTCCCATCTCTACTACCGTGTCCATCTGAACTGTGGACAAGCAGAGCCGTGGAGTGCCCAGGAGAGCTGAAAACCCCCAAGTTCTTTTCTCCCTGACTTAGAAAAAATTAGACAAATTACAACTCATGTCAGGGTGGAAGAGACAACAGAGTTCACTCAATTGCGTTTCCTACTCTGGATACTGAACGTGGTTTGCATCTCCACATTACAAAGCAGCAGCCAAAGACGAGCATCATTTTGAGACTTGCTGGGGAACCAGTTGGGAATCAATTTTTGCTCTAGGTAATTGCCAAAGTTGATTACTCACCCTAAGGAGAGACTAAATTTCACAGGTCACAAAGCAAAATTAGGTTTCTCCCGGAACACAATATTTTGGAGCCTTAAACCTGAGCCTTGGGTGGCTTTCCTGTCAAAGAGTGTCGAGTATTTCGCAAGGGGTTCAAGCTCACTCATTTTCAACAAGCCATTTTGCAACGAAAACAAGAATGAGTTTTTTTTTTTTTTTTAAGCTTTTCATTTTCCATTTACATTTAGAAGATTGGAATACTCCCATCATTTCAGCCAAGATTCCAAGTATTACACTCTACCGCTAGTAACATTCATGCCCAAACTATGGGCAAGGCATTATTATGATAATCATCTCCTCAATTTTCACGAGTAGTATTTGAGCTGTTTGCTTTCTCAATATACAAAAACCCTAAGCCGTTTTCTGTAATTATACCAGATGCACTTTAAAGAGGGCTCTCCATTTTGAAAAAGAAAACAAGCTGCAACTACTAAAGTCTGTTTAGTTTCCCCCCTGGTTGTAATGCTGCTTCTCGTGGGGGCTCACAGCCTGCCATGGCTGGGCGAATTTGTTCAGCATATTTTATGCTGTAGCATTACCACATTGCTAAAGACAGAGAGGAAGGCCAGGCATGATTTGGGATCATTTAAAAGGTTTCAATGGTGCCACTCGGTTCAGAATGGAGTCCTGGTGTGGCACCGCAGGAAACTTAAGGTTGGTGGTTCAAACCCACCAGCTGCTCCTTGGAAATACTATTCAGGGTCCCTATGAGTTGGAACAGACTCACCAGCACTTAACAACAACACTCAATTCAGAAAATCAAATACTTAAAATGTGCTCCCATCCAATTGACCATGGGTAGGGCAAAAGCAACTTCCTTGTGTCTAAGAACAACTCTTTAAGCCCTGCCACCACCACCCGCCCCTAAGACCAGCTTCATGGGTACACAACCTATGAGTCACATAGGGGTCCAAGTTCAGAAGGGCCCCCCACTGAGTTTAGTACTCTGCTACCACCATCCTGAAATTCTTCATGTTGTTGTTGTTGTTGTTGGTAAATGCCACAGAGCCAGTTCAAAGCACCGCATTGGTGGTGATGGTGGTGGGCTGTCAAAGCGATTCTGACTCATAGCAACCTGTATAGAGTTTCTGAGGCAGTAAATAGTTATGGGAACAGAAAGCCTCATCTTTTTCCCATGGAGCAGCTAATGGATTCAAACTGCTGACTTTGCAGTTAGCAGCCCAACTTGTAACTGCTACGCTATCAGGGTTCCTTCATTTGTTGTTGCTGATAAGTGCCTTCAAGTCAGGTCCGACTCATAGCGTTCCTGTATAGGGTTCCCGAGGAGTGGCTGGTAAGTTTGAACTGCCAATTTTGTGGTTCAAACCAATCTTGAGGTGGAGTGCTTATCCTACAGTACCACACGAGGACTCCATAATTATGTATTGTTGTTGTTGTTAAGTGTTGTCAAGTCAGTTCCAACTCAAAGCAACCCTGTATAGGGTTTCCATTCCAAGGAATAGCAGGTGAGCTTGAACTGCTGTCCTTGTGGTTCAAATCGACCTTGCAGTCCAGCGCATTAACCTACAGCACTACATCCTTCAAAAAGTTTGTGGAAAAGTAGAACTATAAGATAACTGAATTTTTCCAAAAACTTTTTTTTTTAAACTTTTTATTGTGAATTACGTGTTAGTTTACATGGGTGAATCCATAAACTTTTGAAACTCCTTCATGGCCAGTCCTACTATCCCCTCCCCCATGCTAAAGCCTGGCTTATTATAAAGAACCCCCCCCTACTCCCAGCCTGGTGTGGCATTGTAGGATCAGCACTGGACTGTGAACCACAAGGTCCGCAGTTCAAACCCACCCACTGCTCCTCGGAAGCCCTATGCAGGGTTGCTATGAATGGAAACCGACTCGTTGGAACTCGACAACAAACCCCAGCCTGCCGGGCTGACCCACTCACAATCTCACTTGGCACACTTGATTCTTCAACTTTGTTTCTCTGTAATCCCACAACAGAATCGCATTCCACTTGGGTCTCCTGTAGTTGAACCAGTCTCAGACTCCCGGCCCTGTCCTCCCCGTTCACTGCCCTCCTGAGGCTCGCTCATGTGTTCATTTCTGTCCCTCAGCTTTGGCTTGGCTCATGTTTCGGTAGGATGCTCTCACTTCCTTCTCTAGCCTTGATTGCATTTCAACATCTGGAGTTGCACTGTCCTACCACACAGCAGCCTGCCACCATCTGCTCCCAGGCCCCAGCTCCCCTCTCCTTCCTCTGACGTCTTCCTGGGACTGCTTCATCTCCTCAACTTCCAGTTCTTTGGAACAAAATCTTCCATCTCATCCTGTGCTTTGAACCCCACATGCCAGGCATTGCTGGGCCATCTCAGCTGTCAAAGGATAAATACTGACTGGATGGTCACCAACAATGGGAAAATGAATAATCATTTCTTTTCATCCAGAATATACAGATTAATATAAAGCAGTTTGAATTAGGTGGACAAGGGCCTCTGTTTGCTTGTCCTTTGTATGTGTAGACAAAGGTAAGTGACAATCATCCTGCACATGACCTTAGCACCAGGTAAGGCATTTGCCTGCTCACCAATATCAGCCATCTTTTCCAACATTTCCCACCCAGCCATCTAATGGAGCCTCTACCATGGCAGTTCTACAGAAAACCATCCGGCTTTCTATAAGGAAGTTATCTTCTCTCCCAAAGCGAGTAAAGGTCATTTGGTACATGAAATTCAATGACAGTCTTGGTGTCGGCTGAGTCCTTATTCCCTAAGGGTTGTTTGGATAAAGGTACTTACGACTCGTCATTTAGACAAAACCAAGTTCTCTCACTTAGGCCGGTCCTCTTTATTCTGTCTTTTAAAAAATATTGTCTTGCTTTTCAAGTAACAGAGGGAGAAGTGACAACGTGGTACTAATGGAAGAGATCATGTTCAGTGAAAGACCGAGAGACCAGGGGGACCAGACTGGTCTCACCTACCACAGAGTTCAGATGCTGACCCATCAATAAAACCAGACTCCTACGGGGGAAAGGAGCTTGGAATGCTAGAAAACATTTGGACTACCAAAAGATCACCTACCTATTGGTCAGCAGTCCGATGAACGGGTTCGTGAGGAGCTGGACCGTGGCCTTAGAGGCGAACAGCAGACCCACTTGGACGTTTTCATTCAGGAGGTCTTTGTCTTCCCTGGGGCAGTCAGAAGGGGCAGTAGACGTGTTAGCTACCATATGCTGTGTGGTGGTCTTATGCAGTTGTACCAGTGGAGGGATTCCGGTGGCATTTCCAGTGGTCATGGTGGAGTGGTCATAATAGGAGAAAATGTTCTGAAAGCTGCCCGTGGTAGAGGGTGTGAGCCCTGGCTTGGTGGTCTGGATTTCCGTGGTGTTTTTCTCGTGTTCGATGCTGTACAAGTAACTAGGAATGATGGGTACTGGGGATGAGGAGAACAGGAAGTGGTGATCAGCCTGAACGTGCCCCCAGCACTAAAACTAGCAAAGTACCGTCACATCAAATGGCAAACAAGGTCCAGAGAAGAGACATGTATCACCAAAAATGAGACCCCCCTGGTCTGCTGACAGCATTGATGTAGGAACAAGTTCCCATTAGTTCACCAAATAGCACAAAAGCCCAGGGAGCAGTAGATGTTCTGTCTAGTCTCAGGAGCAGCTACTTTGCCAATTACCCCAGTCCCAGAGATGTTGTTCGTTTCCTTTCATTTGTGGAGTTTATCATTACAGGACTCCTTCAACAGGAATACGGGGGATGTGGCCAAGTCAGTTCTGACCTGAGGTCAACGTGCCTTCATAGAAAGAGAGGCTCAAGACATTCAGAAGAATGAATCAAGGAAACAGAAACTGAAATTTTATTATGTGCCTCAGAAAATAGTAATCAGCAGGAAGTCATCATTGAGAAATTCAGCAAAAGGCTCAGACTTCTATTTCATGAGTGGATATCTGCATTTTTCATGCAACCTGGTTGAGTTAAGAATTCCTAACAGCCCCAGTAGTGTAGTGGATTATGACCTGAGCTGCTAACCAGCTGCAAGCTACCAGTCATTCCATAGGAGAAAAAGGAGGCTTTCTGCTCCCGTAAAGATGTACAGCCTTGGAAACCCTGCATAAGGTCGTTATGAGGCGTATCTGACTCAGTGGCACGCAACAACCACCACCACCACCACTTTCAAAAAGGACAAGCAAGATCCTTTAATGCTCTGGAAGCTCTGTGATAACAGAGCATTAATGACAAAGGAGAAATGAGACCTTTGCCACTGGGCAGGGCCAGCCACTCAGCTCTAGACACACCTTTCAGGGAAAACCTATTTGCTGCTCTGAAAACAGTGTCTGAAGTAACCGTACAAATGGGAGCCATTCTTAGAGCACAAACCCACCGGGTACCCAAATGAGAAATGATTTTTCATTGATTAAAAATTGAGGTCCTTTTAAGGAAAATAATGCCAAACACATACTTTTCTGCTCAGGGAGCTAATTAAGTTCTGGCTATCAATTATTGAGTTTAAAAAAAACTATTATATGCAATGGTTGAAACCAACACTTCAAATTGCTCTTGAGATAGGTTCTAAAATGTTTCACTCTGAAATCATTCTCCAACAGAATTTTTTTTTTTTTTTTTTGGAGGGAGGGCTGTTAATGGGTTTCTTTGTTACGTTGAATTAACTCACCTTTGGGGCAGGATAGTAATAATCAATATAACATTATTCTGAACTCTAGGAATTGCTTCTCCTTTATAGAAATCTTTTTTCATAAAATAAAGAGGGCAGGGGAAGCAGGGTAGTATCAAGAGGAACCATACGTTCTGAGTCTTATCGGATGTCACATTTTGACGTGACCACCAGGAAAGAAAACCACAAGCCCAACTCCTACAAACCCAGCGAGGCAGAGGGGGACGCATTCCTGCAGCGCCTGTTCAACTTTAGGAGCTGCCGTTTGCGCTAGGGGAAGGGGAGCGCCCGCGGCATCTGCCCACAGTCGGGGGCACCCAGCCCATACGTACCCACGACAGTGAGAAGCATGTTGTCCAGCAGCAGCGCGAGGAACACGATGAACAGGATGATCTTCCGCGAGTGGCGGCTCTCCTGAAGCCAGCGGAACCGCGCCAGCTCGCTCAGGGACATGGCTCAGGAGCTGGCTGCGGGCGCAGCGTGTGGTGAGGAGCCACAGAGGGGCTGGGGACACCCCTGCGCCCGACCCCCAATACCCAACTGAAGAAGGGACAGCCTGAGGGCCCACGGAGAGCGGCCGGGAACTGCCCCACCCTCAGCTCACTTGCCCCGCGCGCGCCCCTAAGTGAGCCGTCGGGTACCGAACCTGCGGCTCACGAGCTCCCACTTCTCCGTCTGTTTCTTCGGAGTGCTCGGGAAGCGCTGGGAGACACCTCGGACTGCGCGTCCTGCGCCCTGGCTTTTTGGAGCCACCCCGGAAACCCGTGTGCGGAGCTTTGGGGACCCTCCCTGCCCTCCCGGGGCCTCGCTAGGCTCCTCACCCGGGCTTTTCCTCTAACTCGTGCCCCGCCGGCCGGGAGCAGGTCACCCGTTACCTCGGGGTCGCCTGCCGACGCGGCTACTGGAGTCCTCCTCCGTGCCCGCGCCACCGCCCGTCCGGGTGGCTCCGGGTCTCAGTCTCCGCCCCGAGCGCCCGGCGGTCGATTACGGGGTCCAGCCCTGACGTCACGGCCAGCACGGAGCTGGGCGGGGGGCTGGGACGCCCCGGCTTCCGCCCACCTTCGCTGTCGCTGGCAGGGGTGGGGCAGCCGCCTGGGTGACGGCGCGCCTCCTGCCCTCTGTGCGCCCCCAAATCCCGCGCTCCCTCCACCAAACGCAGGGGTGCCCAGACTGCTGCGTGCCACGGCGCCCTGAACACAGACCCTGTCCGGGGCCCCGCGCGTGGCTGCGCACTATGGGTGGAAGAGGCAGGGGTGCAGAGTGAGGGGACAGGGGTCCAGAAGTCAGGGACCCTAGTGCTCTTCTGGCCCCCAGTCCCGATCAGAGCAGTTTGAGCCCAATCATGTGGCCTATGAATTTATGAAGACGTCGGAGCGAGTGGGCTGGACAAAGGAAGAGGGTGTTGGGACTCAAACAGAACCCCTCTTTCCTGAAGAGAGGCCCCTTGCCTACCAGTGTCTCCAACTTCTGCTGTCTGACTCGGAGTGCGCCTTCGGGGTGATGTGGAAAAGGGGAAAGGCGACACCTCTCAGCATCGCTCCACCATGGGAGTACGGAGCCCAGATCTCGGAAAGTGGAAGCAATGTCCTCCATCCCCACTCCTGGGCCTCTAGGGCCACAAGGACCACCTTGCGGAGGGGCACCCGGTGGGAAAGGCTCAGGGGCACCCCGTGGAAAAGGCTCAGGGGCAATTGTCCCCAGACCCTTGATGCTGCACACACCTCCCCATGCTAGACCAATGGGTGAGGGACAGGGTAAAAGATTTGGTTAAGGGTGACAACAAACCTTGTTTGTGGTTGATCACAGCTGTCCCCCTCACTACTCAGTGGTAAGGGTCCACCTTTGATTTGCATGTCCCTTCATTTTATAATTGTTAGCACCACCCAGAGGCATCGTGGATGAAAAGTCTGGCTATCTACTCCAGAAAAATACAAACCAAAAACCAAGCCCACTGTTGGATCAGTAGCTCAGTAGATCCAACTAATAGCCCCCCTGTATAGGGTTTTCAAGGGGCAGTTGGTGGATTTGAACCTCCAACCTGTGGTTAGCAGTCCAGTGCTTACCCTACAGTGCCACACCAGTATAGTGTTTTGTTGTTGTTAAGAACTGCTGAGTAGGTTCTTACTCATGGCAACCCTGTATATGATTTCTGAGGAGGGGTTGGAGGGTTTGAACTGCTGACTTTATGGTTACCACTCCTGTGTTATAGGGTTTGTTGTTGTTAAGTGCCCTCAAAATTGTTCTGACTCATAGCGACCCTGTATAGGGTTTCCAAGGAGTGGCTAGTGGGTTTGAATTGCTGACCACATGGTTAGCAGTCTAGTGCTTATCCTACAGCAAGCACCTCACCAGGACTCTGACATACGGTTTGGTGGTAGTGGTGGTGTTTGTGTGCCGTGGAGTCAGTTCAGACTTATAGTGACCCCGAATAGGGTTTCCAAGGCTATAAATCTCTATAGGAACAACAACAACAAAAAAAACCCTCATCTTTCTTCCCCATGGAGCAACTGGTAGATTTGAACTGCTGACCTTGAAGTTAGCAGCCCAGCTTGCGACCCACTAGCTGCTAGGGCTCCTTGCTATAGGGTTTATTGGTCGTTTTAAGTGTTGTCGAGTCAGTTCTGTCTCATAGTTACTGTGTATAGGGTATAGGGTTTCCGAGAAGTGGTTGATGAGTTTGAACCACCAACCCTGAGGTTCAAACCAACTTTTGATTCCAGTGCCTATTCTACAGTGCCACAGGTTTGTTGTTGTTGTTGTTAAGTTCTGTCAAATCAGTTCCAACTCCTAGGGCCCTGTATAGGGTTTCTGAGAAGCAGCTGATGAGTTTGTACCACTGACCCTGTGGCTCAAACTGACCTTGCGGTCCAGCTCATTAATGCACATCGCCACACCAGGACTCCAAAAGTAAATCTTCATAGGCGCAGACAGCATCATCTTCCTCCCACAAAGCAGTTAGTTGATGGGTTTGCAGTGCAGATCTTTTGGGTAGGCCCAATGCCTAATCCACAGAGCCACCAGCGTTCCTGAAAACCGGCCATTGGAAACCTATGGAGCTCAGTTCTTCTCTGACACACATGGTAGAAATTGATTCCACAGCGAAGGTTTGTTTTCAGTTTATAAACAGGAAAAATCAATAGATGTGCTCAGACATAGTTGGAGCTCTGGGGGTCTTTCTAGGGCTTGAGGAGCAGAAGTCGTTTGCTGGGAAAGGTGCTTAGACTAAACGCTATCCTGTGGCAGCCTGTCCGCAGAACAGAGTCTGGCCTCGTTTTATTACCGTTGGCTTGTGTTCAGTTGGAGATGGCTCAGTGAAGCCGTGTGTGTTATGTGTTGGCCCCCACTCGCCTGACTTCTCACTTCCTGGTGTAATCCATGCTGCTCCTGGTGGATGAGAAAGATGGTTGAGTAAGCAAGTAGGTCAGTAACCCAAGGACTCTGGATGTCCGAGGATGTGTGCATCTTAAATACTAAACAGGACAGAGAGAAGGCAAACCACTTGGGAGGGCCAGGCAGATGACAGGGGGCTGTTGAAGATGAACGGGAAGGGTCTCACCCTCATGAAGTGGCCCCAGGGGGCTCCTGCTGGAGCCTCAGAGTCTGGAGATGCACTCCTACCGCTTGACAGTGAAGGGCTCCTGTCAGGATGCTGGGGCCCAGCCCGCCATATCCTTACTCAGCAGCCTTGGACAGATTCTTATCTTTTCTGTGCCTTTTTTTCTCCATTTCTGAAATGGGGGTGTAAAGGGACCAACTGCACTTATATTTGTTGTGAGGCTGTGAGAGAGATGCACAGGTGCTGCTTAGCACAGAGATTGGCCATTCCTTCCTTCCATGAATATTTATGGAGTGCCTGCCATGTGCCAATCACTGTAATAGATACTGGGGGTGGGGGGAGACACAGTAATGACTCAAAGAGGTGCAATCCCTGTCCTCAAGGTGCTTGCATTCTGTTAACAACATCATAACATGGATACAGGAAGCCACACCAAACCCTGCATAGGGTTCCCAAGGAGCAGCTGGTGGATTTGAACTGCCAACCTTGTGGTTAACAGTCCAATGCTGATCCTACAGCGCCACACCAGGACTCCTCACTTGATAATAGAGCTTTCAATTACGTAAAACAAAAGCAGATAGGAAGAATTAAAGGGAGAAGTAGACAATTCCACAATTATAGTTGGAAAATGAGTACCCTTCTCAACAACTGATAGAACATTTAGACCAAAAAAAAAAAAGGGAGACATATAAGATCTGATACTGTCACCATACCGTGACATTTATGAACATTTCACTCAGTGGCATCACCAGGGTTGATAGAACCCAGTGTGGTAATTCCTGGTTAACCCATCCTCCACCCCCACGGACCTCCTCCTGTATCACACCAGACAGAATCATTACGTAATGTTTGTTATCAATTTTAATCATAGACTAATATGTGATAAATATAGTTCTAAATTGCTTAAATGTAATATTTATTAAATTATATTAATACTAACTACATTGTTTTGTAAAATCTTTCTGTATTGAATTACAATATGATGACTAATTAAGTGGAAGCTTAAAAAAATGTTTCCCTTTAATTCAGACTTCATTCTCCAACAAAGTTATTGATAGAGGTTCACAGATACTATTTATCACCATTATTGTTGTTGTTAAATGCTATCGAATCAGTTCCAAGTCATAGCCACCCTGGCTAGATTGTCTGAAGAGCGGCTGGTGGGTTTGAGCCACCAACCTTGTGATTCAAACCAACCTTGTGGTCCAGTGCATTATCCTGCAGGGCCACACCGGGACTCCATTTACCACAATACTGTAGCTAAAACACCAGAAAACATGACAAAATCATCAACTATAAAAAACATCAGCAACAAAACAATAGCACACGCTTATAGCACGCACTCATGAAACCAAGGGATCAGAATTGTGTAGTAATGATAGCTCCAACCTGTGCATGTTAGAAGGTTTAGGAAGCAAATTAGCATAGAATTTTAGCCTCGTAGGTACATTAATACTGTGGTGGTGGGTGGTTTTGTGCCGTGGAGTCGGTTCCGACTCATAACAAGCCTGCATAGGATTTCTGAGGCTATAAATCTTTACAGGAGCAGAAAGCCTCATCTTTCTCTCGTGGAACGGCTGGTAGGTTCAAACTGCTGACCTTGAGGTTCGCAGCCCGACTCATAACCATTATGCTACCAGAGTTCCTTGTATTAATTCCAGGAGTGACAAATTAAAGAGGTATAGCAAAAGACCACTTTAAGATCTATCCTGAAGCATTACACTGCCAGGCATAGTATCCATATGCCTACAAGAAAGACCACATAACATAACTATGATTCAAATGTATGCACCAACCACTAATGTTAAGATGAAAAAATTGAAGACGTTTACTAACTTCTGCAGTGTAAAATTGATCAAGTATGTAGTCACAATACATTGATAACCACCGATTGAAATGCCAAAGTTGGAAACAAACAAACATCGTTAGCTAGAAAATAATGGCTTCGGTGATAGAAAAAAAGCTGGAGACAGCATGACCGAATTTTGCAAGACCAATGACTTATTCATTGCAAATATCTTTTCCAACATTGTAAATGGCGACTTTATATGTAGACCTCATTGGATGGAATACACATGAATCAAATTGACCACATCTGTGGAAATCGATGATGAACAAGCTCAACAACATCATTCAAAATGGAAACAGACTAGCAGGTGCTTGTAAGCAAGTCCAGGTTGAGGCTGAAGAAAATTAAAAGAAGCCCAAGAGAGTCCAAATACAACTTTGAGTGTATCCCACCTGGATTTAGAGACCATCTCAAGACTAGACTTGACACATTGAACATGAAGGACTGAAGATGGAAAAACTGGGGTGGGGGGGGTGACATTCAGGACATCAGGCATGAAGAAAACAAAAGGTCATTAAAAGACAGGGAAGAAAGGAAAGGCTAAAATGGATGTCAGAAGAGACTTTGAAATTTGCTCATGAATGGAGTAACTAAAGTGAATGAAAGGAATATTGAAACAAAGGAGTTGAGCAGAAGATTTCAAAAAGGTTGGCTCTAGAAGACAAAGTAAAGTTTCATAACAAAATGTTCAAAGACCTGGAGTTAGAAAACCAAAAGGGAAGAACAAACTCATTTCTCAAGCTGTATAACTGAAGAAAAATATTAAGACTCGCAAAAAACTGATGTCGTTCTAGAAATAAATACTCATTAGTCCATGCCAAGAAATTTGGGAGACAGTTACCTGGCATCATACTGAAAGAGATTTGTACCCATTCCAAAGAAAAGGTGAAACAATAGAATGGGGAAATTATTGAACAATATTATTAATATCACATGTAAATAAAATCTTGCTGAAGATGATTTTAAAATGGTTGCAACTGTACATCAACAGTGAGCTGCCACAAAGTGAAACCAGATTCAGAAGAGAACTTTCTGAAGAGCAATCAGGACGCACTTACTAGGATGAATTGCTCAAATTTTCTGGTCTAGCAATTTCTCTACTCATATCTGTGCATTAGGAAATCCCTGCTTACGTTCCATAACAAGGTAAATCATTGCTAACATCAGATGGATCTTGGCTGAAAGCAGAAAATACCAGAAAAATGTTTCCCTGTATTTTATTGACTATACAAAGTCAATTAATTGATTGTGTGAATCATCACAAACATTGTGAAGAATGGAAATTCCAGAACACTTACTTGTTCTGGAACCTGTATATAGATCAAGTGGTAGTCATTCAAACAGAACAAGGGGTTATTGAGTGGTTTAAAATCAGAAAAGGTGTGCATCAGGATTGTATTCTTTCACCATACGTACTCAATGCATGTGCTGAGCAAATAATCAGAGAAGCTGGACTCTAAGAAGACAGCATCAGGATTGTAGGAAGACTCATTCACAGGCTTGCTTTATGCACATAACACAATTTTGATTGCTGAAAGCCGTAAAGAATTTAACTACACACTGATGGTCAGTATGGATTGTGTATGTATGTGTATATATATATATATATAAAGTCTTCACAACTGGACCAATAGGTAACATCATGATAAATGGGGAAAGGATTGAAGTTGCCAAGCATCTCATTTTACTTGGATCCATTCTCAACACTCGTAGAAGCAGCAGTCAAGAAATCAAAGGACACATTACATTGGGCAAGTCTGCTACAAAAGGATTCTTTATGGTGTTAAAAAGCCAAGATGTCATTTTTGAGGACTCAGGTGCCATGAGATTTTTAATCACATCATACCCATATGAAATCTGGACAATTAATAAAGAAAACTGTAGAAGAATTGATGCATTTGAACAATGGTGTTGGCCAAGGCGATTGAAGGTCCCATGGGCTTCCAGAAAAATGAACAAATCTGCCTTGGAAGAAATACAGCTGGAATGATCCTTAGAAGTGAGGAAGGCGAGACTCGTGTACTTTGGACATATTATTAGGAGGGACCAGTCCCTGGAGGAGGACGTCATGGTTGATAAAGTGGACCGTCACTGAAAATGAGGAAGACCCTTAATGCAGTGGACTGACACAGTGGCTACGAAAATGGACTCAAACAGTAAAAATTATGAGGCTGGCCCAGGACCAGGCAGTGCCTCATTTTGTTGGGCATACGGTTGCCATGAGTCAGAACCACCTTGATGGCACCTAACAACAGGCATATTGGTGCAGGTAAACTTGGCTCACAACAAATGTTTCTTTTTGTGTGTCTTATAATGAAATACAGGGATATTTTTATAAAAAGAAATAAATTTATGCTGCAACCTTGCCCAAAAGTTTTAAAGATGGTCATTTTGATGTCACCCCTCCGGACAAACATATAAATGATGAAGCTACAATTGCGGAAGAAAAAAAAAAAGATTCAATTTTCATGCTTTTCTGAGATGCTCGACATCTGCCCTGCGGAAGGACCTTTTCTCTGTAAAATGTAACCAAATGGGCTGTTCTGGTTTTAAGAGGTAATGGCAAAGCCAATGTCAATTTACTTGAATGATGCTTTGCTGACCGCCAATGAAATTAAGGCATAGATGCTCTAAGTTAATAATTCAATCACTGGATTAACTGGCCTCATACCATTATCGGAACCATGCGGGTCTCCAGGTTTGGCCACGTTAATAGAATCACTACCCTTTCTGAGGATATTTGCTGTAATTGGAGGCCACACAGGAGCACGGTCAGCTGAGATTCTCTTTATGTGGCCTGAGTCCGCCTCTCTCACCTGGACTACTGCAATCGCCTCCCACAGACCAATGTCCTCACATGCCACAGAGAGCCCCAGAACACCGATATGGTCATGTCACCCCCTGCCTAAAACCTCTCAGGGGTCCTGCACATGGATTACGTCCAATGTCATCCATGTAAGCCAGCTTCATGGACCACATCCTCTTTTCCTCTGACCTAAAATCAGATTCCTTGACATCATATTTGTTGTTCCAAGGGACAGATGTCGACGTATGCCCCCTGATTCTAGCATTCTAGCCTGAGAACCTGGGCCTGGGAAGTCCTATCTGGTCCCAGTCCTGCAGCCTTGTCACCCCCTCTTACACCACTAGCCCTCCCTCCCCCGGCCAACCACTGGGCTCCTTGTGACAGGGGTTCACTGCCTCAATGCTTTGCACACTCGGTTCCTTCTGCCTGCTCTTCCTCGCTCTTTGTCTGGTTGTCTCTTTGCCACTCCTAGTATTCCATCGGTTCTCCATATAGACTGTTCTCCTTCCTACCCCAGGGCCTTTGTTCAGCAGGTCTTGCTGTCTTTCCCCTTTTCCTGCTAATCTAGAAAATTCCCCTTAGCCTTTACATCTCAGGTCAAGTATTTCTTCTCATTTGTCCCCATGCTATACTGGTAAGTCCCTAACCCTCCCACCCCTAAAATTTCTCTTTATAATCATGTTGTACCAGTGTGAGTGTGATTAATGTCTGGCTTCTCCATCCCTTCACCCTAGAAGCTCAGGGTGGGCAGGGTCTTGAGGGTTTTGCTTTCCCTGAATCCTCAGAGCGCCACACAGTGCTGGGACAGAATCAGACTTGTTCAATGAATGCTTGTGAAGGACTCAAGTTCCTTAGTCACTTGCACAGTGAGGTGATCAGAAGAGAATTGATGGTTCTCCCCATGAGCCTTCTGTCCTAGCTGCCCATCTTGGGGAGGGCCCAGGGGTACACACTGCCCAGTCTGACTACATACCTTGGCATAAGTGATTTTACATGCTTGGAGTGCCCACCTGCTTCCTCTACCTATCCTTCTACTTGCTTTGGCTTGGAAATTTTCTTTCCCATCATCCTGTCAACTGACCAAAACCCACTCAATATATGATGCAACAGGGAATGGCTCTTTCTGCCCAAAATAGTGGATAATTTCAGCCCCCTCACCTCTGATAGATGCCTGCCTCCCCCACCCGCCCCACCTTCTTCCTGACTGGAGCCTTTGCTTAAGTAGATCCCTCCACCTCAAATGTCCTACCTGCCCGTAGCCAAGACCCAGCCAGAGAAAACATGCAGATGTCCTGCATGGACACCTTTGCCCCATCAAAGCTAAGGGCCCATAGCCGCAAATGGTTCCTGTTCTCCCTTCAACCCCTCATTTCCTGCCCCACTCCCTCCTGGCCCTGTCACCACCTCCTGCTGACTCTCCAGGACCAAGTGCCGCCTGCAGCCATCAATGACATAGCAGATGTCTATCAAGCACCGCACTCCACAGGCCACTCCTCAGATCAAACGTCTAACATGGCTTCTTGATTCCTTCCGTCTAAACCTTCTGCTGGATTCTCAAGGTTGTCAATAATTCTCCTTCAAATCCCACCCTCTGCTCTGATCTGAGGGACCCCTGGTGGCACAACAGTTAAGCCATCAGCTGCTAACAGAAAGATTGAACCCACTCACTGCTCCAAGGGAAAAAGATGTGGAAGTCTGCTCCAGTAAAGATTGTTATTGTTGTTGTTAGGTGTCATCGAGTCGGTACCAACTCATAGCGACCTTATGCACAGCAGAAGGAAACACTGCCTGATCCTGGGCCAACTCACTACTGTTGCCAC
>NW_006408521.1:46919942-46932913 GCF_000296735.1 Chrysochloris asiatica | reverse complement strand
AGCCAAGGAACCCCTCTTGGGCAGGTCTATAGAGTCCCTGAGTCGGATTGCAGTTTGGTTTCCTGGTTTGACTCTGATCTGACTGTCCCCAGCAACAGTGACCATTCATGTTGTTCTCAGGATTCCCCCAGTGTCCTCTCTGCTGTAAAAGCTGAGCCTCTCAGAACATACCCTGATAGTCTGTTCCCCTAGAAAGCATGTTCCAGCTTGCTTTGTTCCCCAGTCAGTTCACCTCAGCCCTTTCTTCCCCCTCCCACTACCACTGCTCACCATCCAACTGGATGATCAACTTGAAGGCAAATGAAGCTGTTTCCTTCTTCTTCGCCTCCTCAGTGGCAGCCTGGTGTTACTCACATCTCAGGAGGAGCCCTCGGGCCTGAGCTGACTGCCTCAGCTTCAGTCTCATCTCCACAGAGAGCTCACGGACTGCAGACCTGCTCTATCCAATATGGTAGCCACTTGCCTCAGGGGGCCATCGAGCACTTCATATGTTGCCAAATGGAGTTGTGCTGTAAAATTAAAATACACACTGAAACTCAAAGACTTAGTATGACAAAAATGTAAAATACTTCATCAATGACTTTACGTTTTCAGATTGAGATTATGCTACCTTATATAAATCGGGTTGATTCTGACTCACAGCAAGCTTTAGGACAGGGTAAAACTGCACACACACACACCCCCCCAGGGTTCCCAAAGGGACCATCTTTACAGTAGTAGACTGCCACATCTGTCTTCCAAGGAGCTACCGATAGGTTTCAACTGCTGACCTGATTAGCATCTCAGTGTTTAATCACTGTGCCATCAAAGCTCCTTAAGTATTGAAAATCATTTCATCTGTGTCTTTTTATTTTTTTAACCAGGCTATTGTTGTTGTTAAGTGCTGTCAAGTTGTGACCCTGGTGAACTTGAACTGCCGACTTTGTGGTTCAAACCGGCTTTGTAGTCCAGCGCATTAACCCACAGAGGTTGTTAGAAAGTTCAAAACTTTGTACGAAGCTCTTACCTTTGTTGTTTGCATGATGTTTCTATCAGCAAAAACATCAGTGCCAGAAGGGGCCTTGAAGCCTGGGACCATCACTGGAGAAGATCGGAGATCGGGATCCCACCCAGAGAAGCAGTGAGGCCTGAGATGGAGACAGAGAGGATGACATGAAGAGATGGAGTGGTTGAGGACATGAGATCCAAGGAGGGAAGCGGGTTGTGTGCTGAGGACCGTGGGGGGGGGGGGGGGGTGGGGGTCCTGCAGGGTATACCCTTTGGTTGGGTGATGATGCATGGATGGGATGGTAACTATGGCAATGAAACGATGTATGATATAGAATGAATGTATATGTTCCCCCATGTAAACTATCACACAATAAAAAATTAAAAATTAAAAAAAAGGGGGGGGCGGGCTTGAACTTATTCAGTCTAGGATCTGCCTTTTACACACAAGAAACCAGGCCTAGAGAAGGGAAGTGTCTTGTCCCAGGCCACACGTGTGTGGGATGAGGTAGTGAGGACTGAACTTCTGCCTTCTGGGCCTTCATGGTTCAAGGGCAGATGTTGTCTGACTGCAGGTACTAACAGGTGGTCCTCGGAGGCAGAGGGCTCTGGGAGGGGCCATCAACTCGGCCACAGCTCTGAGAGGCTCCCCCACCTCCTGTCCAGAGCTCCCTTCACCCACTTGCTATGCCGACTGCACGTCCAGACATCTGCAGGGCAGGAGCCTTCAGTGAATAATCAATAGCCCAATAGGGCAGGCAGCAAAGACCCAAACCTAATTATTTTGTTCAGAACTTGTCTGTAACTAAAAGGCATCTGAGAAATCACTGTCACCCTCTCAGAAGGGGGAGAGAAATCCAGTCATTATGTTCAAATTGGGTTTATATTGACTGTTGTCTTGTAGAAGATGTCTCCCTGCAGAACCATGATTTGGATGCCACTGGGACAAAAGAAAACACATTGAGCTGAGAGCTTTTCCTTGTCTAGGAGTTTTTCTAGAAGGTTTTAGTTCACTCTTTTCAACACAGGTGGCCCAAGCTGCTATGGACAGAGTGACTTTCTGGACCTCATGTGTCAAATTCCAGATTTTATAACCTCCATTCCTGTGAGAACAGAAGAGCAATCCCGTCTTTAAAATGGCACCATGAAGGGACCAAATCCCCACATGGGAGGAAACACTGGAGGGCGAGAAATCCCTTAAAACTTAGTTAAGATATTTGTATGTCAAGTTACTTGCATTAGGAGAAAGCTGGAACCCTCTAGAATGTCTGAACCTCAAGACCTTTGAAAGTAAGCAACGTTCGTTCACTCTTATATTGGGACAATCATTTAAGGTGGTTTGGTGTCTACTACGGAAAAATCTTCATGACGTTATTCTTCAGTGAAACCAAAGCTCATAAGACAGTATATCACCTTCAGGAAAGCCCCTAGGATGGGTATGGCAGGGTCAAAAAACAATGGATTCTTCAGTTTGGGTGTAGTCCACTTCAAAACCATGTCTCCCAATTCCTCTGGCAGGGCTGAGTGATTAGGGGCTCGATCCTAAATCCAGTCTACAAGAGAGCTGGTTATGGTGGTTAGGTACCATGGAGTCGGTTCCAACTCACAGCGACCCTGTACAGGACTTCCGAGGCTGTAAATCTTTACGGGATCAGAAAGCCGCATCTTTCTCCCGTGGAATAGCTGGTAGTTTCGAACTGCTGACCTTACTGTTCGCAGCCTGATTTCATAACATCTATGCTACTAGATGGAGTCCTGGTGTGGCGCTGCGGGCTAATGTGCAGACTGCAAAGCCGTTTCAACTGCAAGGTAGGCAGTTCAAACTCACCAGCTTCTCCTCGGAAACTCTATACAGGGTCACGATGGGTCGGCACCAACTCGATGGCACTTAACAACAACTATGCTACTAGATGGGGACATGGGAATGGGAGACTATAGGATCTCAGGGCCTCCGCAAAATGTGGCTGCCCCCTCAGGTGGGGTCCAATCTGAAGCAGGTGTATCAATACCACCCTGCCCAGGTCGGGTAGAGAGCCTGCCTTGCAGAGAGCCTGGATGGGGTGCCCAGCCCTCAGAAACCCGTCTATGTGTGGCTGTCACGGCCAGAAGGACTTCCTCCGAGTGAGTATTCTGCAGAGTATTGAACTCTTAAATTGGGGGTTACAGAATCCCTAAAGAGGATATCTGAAGAGGCCGTGAGGCTTGGTTACCCTCTGAAATCTACCTCTCCCTTACTCCTTGAGGACTTCCGCTTAGCTGTGGGCATCACAGAACACGTGATCCAGAGGGGTGCTGGATAAGAACCACTTGGGTTGAGATCTAGGAGCAAAGATACCATTTCCTCCAAACGTGTCTCAGCTGCTCCTAGAAAGTCTTGTCTTTAAACTCCGGATTAAGTGAAGCGGGTTCAAAAGCATATGCCCACTGATCAACCCTTCCCCTGCCTCCCTTCCCAGAAGACAAGGGAGGCGCTGGTGACTGGAAATCTTATAAATCTCAGGAAGAAGAAGGTTCCCCAAATCTGAGAAGTTGAGAGGGCGCCAATCCTGTGTAGCCCATCTTCACCGTACGCTTCCGGGGTACAGGGATGGGGCATACTAAGTAAATGGAATCTAGCTTCTAATCTCTGGATGACCCAAAAAAGGCAAGTTTCAAACAGCCCTGGGCACTGGTGAGGCAACTGCTCCAAGTTCAGGGTGTTTTATTATACAGCTGCTTTCCACCCCAGAATCCCTCTTTGTGTTACTTTGATCTTCTGGGAGAGGGGGGTGTGCCTTCTAAAGCAAGAACTAGGAGAAGAGCCTGAGGGGGAAAACGCCCCGGAGGGCCCCAGGCTCCACGATTGAGCCCTAATGCGATTGTCTGGGTGTGCTGGTTAATAAGGCTTCCCTGAAACTCCTCCAGACAAGAGACGGTCAATAAAATGCCCTGTCCCCGCTTCCCACTTCCCTGCCCAGACGGCGGACTTGGCTTTAGGGGACGACTAAAGCCATCTTTGTCATTGGTCACTTGTTAGGAAAGGAGGAGACAGGGAGGTCAAGTGAGAAAGGGAGCAGGTGGGTGATGGGCTGCGTTGTGCACTGCCCTCTAGAGTCTCCTGTCTGCATTGCAAGAGAAGACTCAGAATGAGGCGCATCAGCAGAGCCCCAGTTCAGCAGAAATCTCGTCCTGAGAACGTGCGTCGCAGCTGACAAGAGAGGACAGGTCAGCACAGGGCTTCACTGAAGGCTGCTAGCCCTCGGTGGAGCTTCAGGAAGACGGATACAGAGGTGGAGCCTTGAAGTCCAGGTACGATTGGAGAGCTAAGGTAAACGCTAGAAGTGAAGTCCTTGGCTCTTTGTTGGTATTAGCTGTGTTGAGTGAGCCCCTGATTTAGGATGACCTCAAGGAGCTCTGGTAGCATAGTGGTTGCGAATCGGGCTGCAAACCACAAGTTCAGCCGTTCGAAACTACGAGCTGCTCCGCGGGAGAAAGATGAGGCTTTCTGCTCCCGTAAAGATTTACAGCCTCGGAAACCCTGTACAGGGTCGCTATGAGTCGGAATCAACTCCACCGCACATAACCACCACCACCATGCATAATGGAACCAAACACTACCATTCTCATGACAGATTGCAGATTAGATTCACATGGTGTCCCGTGAGTCAGAATCGGTGGTTTATGGAAGCTGCTGTGGTTCACAGGTGGAATTCTGACCCCCCCTGGGTTCAGCTTCTGGCCAATGCACCTCATGCACAGCCGGCACACCTGCCTGTCCGTGAAGGCTTGTGTGTTGCTATGACGCTAAACAGATTTCAGAAGAACTTCCATCGCTAAACAGATTTCAGAAGAACTTCCAGCCTAAGATGGTGTAGGAAGAAAGACCCGGCAATCGACTTCTGCCAATCAGCACTGACCACTGCAGTCCATTCTGCCCTTGGTCTACCTGATGAGAAAGGTAACAAGCAGCTCTGTTCTCCTCCCAGTACTATTAGAGGCTCCTGACTTCATTTAAAATGCAGGCTTCAGGTTTCAGTCCTGAAATGCCACTTTGATTGTTCCTGCAGTGGTTCGATGTGGTCTAACAGCCAGCAGAGCCCTTGCAGTCCTTTATGCGGACCCATTCCATCTGGAAAAGACCCCAGGGAATCCACCCTTGGCCAGTGATTTTCACCCTCACCCCCCTCCTTTTTTTTATTTTTTATTTTTTTATGGTCTTCTTTCTTCAAACAAATATTACAGGGAAGTGGCATACAGTAGATAAAGCAGAGTAAAGCCAAACTCCTCAGGCCAAAACAGGGGTGTGAGAGATAGAGCATCACCTGGATTTCAGAAAGCACTCAATAAAACCCCATTCAAATACCAGGGGTCTTCAGAGACTTTGTGAAAAAATTCCCTTATCCTTTCATTCCATTTTCCAGGAACATTTTGAAGCCCCTGTACATTGTTGTTGTTGTTATTAAGTGCCATTGCGTCAGTTCTGACCCACAGTTACCCTGCATAGGGTTTCCAAGGAGCTTGAACCACCAACCTTGCAGTTCAAATGGCTTGGCAGTCTGGTGCATTAACTCACAGTGCGACCATGTTGTTGTTGTTAAGTGCCATCAAGTCGGTTCCGACCCATAGCGACCCTGTACAGAGTTTCCAAGGGTGTAAATCTTTACAGGAGTAGAAAGCCTCATCTTTCTCCTGCGGAGCGGCTGATAGTTTCGAACTGCTGACCTTAAGGTTTGCAGCCCAATTTGTTACCACTACGCTACCAGAGCTCCACCCTAGAGTCCATATCTATACACACACACAGAGCCATTAAGGCATTGGACTGCTAATTACAAGGTTAATGGTTCAAACCTACCATTGGGAAAAAGATGAGCTGTCAACTCCATTAAGATTTACAATCTTGGAAACCCTGTACAGGGTCCCTATGAATCAGAATCAACTTGATGTCGGTAGGTTTGGTTAGACAGATATATACAAGACTCATGCTGCTATTTTTGTTGTTAAGTGATATTGAGTCAGTTCCAACTCACAGTAACACTGTGTAGGGTTTTTGAGGAGCAGCTGATGGGTTTGAACCACCAACATTGTTGGACCAGTGCTTATCCTAGAGCACCATATAGAACTCATAGTGACCCCTATATAGGGTTTCCGAGAAGCAGCTGATGTGTTTGAATCACCAACCTTGTAGTTAGCAGTCCATATACAAATACTGAATCTCGGCAAAGACTTCATATCGCTCATGAAAGAAAGAAAGAGTGAAAGAGGGAGGAAGGAAAAAGAAAAAATGTTTGGGGGTACTGCAATCCCCCTGTATGCGGAGAAAACGGAGACCCAGATCAGCAGTGTAGAATGGAGGCCCTGGGAGAGCAGAGACCTCAGTGGTCTTAAAGCACACTGAATTCCCAGGGCCTGCCTCAGAGCTCCATCAATCTTTGCTGGCTACTTGGCATCCAGGGACATGCAGGGAGTAGCTAAACAAGACGCCGCCAGTCTTCCCAGTCACCACTACCTTTCTACAAATGAAGAGACTAGTGAAGGGTTTGAACCTTGAAGTGGGTCCTTTAATTGCCCATATTTCAAATTTATGGCATTTGAAAGGGTTTTCTTCTCTGATCTAAATGGTAAGAACAAAACAAGGCAGTAAAGGGCCTCTGAAGGATTCAAAGGAGCCACAATTTGCATCCAAGGCGGAGGGAGGCATCCTTTGTTGTCCTGTATCTAAGTCAACTTCAAAGTTCACTGAAAACAGAGAAGCACATTGGTCCCCATGGCAACAGCAGAGCTGCCCAAGCAGTTTCCACCCTGGACTGGCTGCTGCCAGCCTCAGCCTCATAAGATTTTCGTGGAGTTGGGTGGGGTGGTGGGCAGAGGGGGTCACAATGGGTGGGGAGTTTGAGAACCTGGTTCAGCCTGAGCACCTATCATCAATGGGGTGGGGGAGTGAGGGGGTCTGGGTCATCACCTCAAATGATGTACCTTCACCAAGCAAACATGCAGGAATATACTCCATGTTCTTGTAGGCCACACAATACCTGTTAGGGGCTGGCGTTCTAATGCCTGGCACAGTATTCGTTCCACAAAGGCTGTGAATGTGTAAATGACTCCCCTGTTGTTGTTGGTAAGTGCCGTCGAGTCAGTTCTGACCATAGCGACCCTGTATAGAGTTTCCAAGGAGCAGCTGGTGAGCTTGAACCGCTGACCTTGCGGTTCAAACAACTGGTGCATTAACCCACAGCAACACATACATGACTCACCTGGGAGTTTCTAAAATACAGAAACACTGCCCCATCGGAATCTCTGGAGGCCTGCTCAACACTTTGTTGTTGTTAAGTGCCATCTAATCGGTTCTGACTCACAGCCATCTTCTATAGGGTTTCTGAAGAGTGTTTCTTAAATGCAGCTCCCCTACTTCTCCCAGAAGAGGGGAGGAGAAAAGAAAGTGGGATTGAGACCACTCCCAAGCCTTGAACTACAGGAAGACTGGATTCGTCACTGAGCAGAGCCTACAGCAGCCTGGGGACCAGGTCACCTGCCACTTCCCCAGGCACCAGAGCAGCAGTTACTCTTTTAGTAACAAGGTGCCTCCCCCAAATTGTGGGGTTCAGCAGGACCTGAAAGCAGGCCTCCACTTGTCAGAAGATTGTTCAGCAGGGCACACCAGATCTTCAGAACCTCAGCTCGTCTGTTCCCAGTAGTCCCTCCAAGGAAGCACAAGGCCTTCTGCATCCCCTTCCTGTCTGAGCTTGTGGGTCCCCTGCTTCCTTCCTAAGGGAGAATCACAGTTACCCACAGCCCAGTTCTTCATGGGCATCACTTCCAGGGCTTCCGATGGGCGGTTTCAGGTGGGTTAGGCACCTGTACATCGTCTAGGCTCCCACGTGACACTACGGTCCAACGTGAGGCCCTACGCTCCAAAGGGAGGCTGGTGGACCCATGCAAAGGGACTATTAACTGAGCACTCACCACTAAGTGGATGGGATAGGAATGATAAAATTCTAAACACTGATATGATCTGAATGGGTCCTGATGGCACTGTGGGATAAACACTGGACTCCTAACTGCAAGGTTGGCAGTTCAAACCCACTAGCTTCTCCTAAGGAAACCCTACACAGGGTTTGGGTTGCGTTAGGTTGGATATTAGCTGAGTAGGACTTTTGATTTGAGGGGGTCTCACGCCCTTCTGGGGTTATGGGGTTACCAAGCAGCACCATTACAGCACTTTGTACAGGGCAAGGCATTGAGAACCCATTCTTCATCTATCCACCCATCCATCCATCCTCCATCCATCCATCATCCATCCATCCATTCATCCATCATCCATCCATCCATCATCCATCCATCATCTATCATCCATCATCCATCCATCATCCATTCATCCATCCATCATCCATTCATTCCTCTCTCCTTCCATCCATCATCCATCCACCTATCCTCCATCTATTCCTCTCTCCCTCCCTCCCCCATCCATCATCCATCCATCCATCCATCCATCATCCATCCATTCCTCTCTTCCTCCATCAATCATCCATCCATCCCTCCATCCATTCACTGGGGCTTGGGTTCTGGAGGTAGAGGGCTGACTAACATGCTGCCTTTCTTCATTGGTCACTGTGTACAAACCCAGCCCAGGAGAGCCAGTCTGGTGTCCTGGGAAGTGAGGGTGTGTCATAGCTTTGTCCCAACTATTGGCCCTGGGACAAAGTTGGCCCAGCTTCAACCCAGACTCTGACTTGTTTGCAGATCCCACAGCAACTGGTTGGAGAGGCTTGAACATATGACAGTGTTGCCAGGAACAGCCTGAGGCTCAGAGAGGTTAATGAGCTTTGTCCATGCCACACAGCTAGTAAATAAATTAG
This sequence comes from Chrysochloris asiatica, assembly GCF_000296735.1. Classification (NCBI taxonomy): domain Eukaryota; kingdom Metazoa; phylum Chordata; class Mammalia; order Afrosoricida; family Chrysochloridae; genus Chrysochloris; species Chrysochloris asiatica. Next base: position 46,924,094 of record NW_006408521.1, on the reverse strand, counting down.
CATTCAGACACCTGGACTGCACATCCTGGGGGCAGCGGGGAGGGACGGTTAATGTGGGCAGGTACTAGAGCTAGCCTGTCCTCCCTTCCGTACCTCTCAGAAGTGCCTCTGTTCCAATCTGGAATTTCTCCCCTTCCTTGTCCCCTCACATTTTCCAGCCCATCCTCAGAGTCCTACTGGTAGAGATGGACACAGGTAAATGTCACCCACTCCTGGGAAGCCCTAAAATGATGAGCACATTTCCCACCTACCGAGGAGATGAGCAAACTCAGAGGTCAAGTTCAGGGTTACGCAACATAGTTAGGTTTCAGGCTCGCTTCCTCTGGTTACACAAACCTCTTTATTCCTGGGGTCTCTCTGGGCGGCACAGGGCAAGGAAGAAAAACTGGGGACATCTGTTAGTGTAGCTCACTAACCAAAGCCCAGCTTGCTCCAGCATCCTGGGAGCCACGAGCAGTGGGCCACTGGGAGTGAGAACTGGGGGTGAGAAATAGAACAAGAGGCAGCTGCTTGACTTGTTCCAAGCCCTCCTCGGAACTCCGTGGGCCAAGGCGGCGGCGGAGCGGTCAGGCCTGGAGCTGCCGTCGCGCCACCTGCTGGCTCCGGAGCGCGGAGTTCGCGCGGTCTGTCACCGCCACCTGGTGGAGTCTCGGTGAAACGCGTCGCTGTTCCGCCCGCGGGCTGGAGCCTGGGGTCTGGGCAGCGCCAGTGGGGGCTGCGCCCTCCAGCCGGGCCGCGCGCTCTCGTAGCACCCAGAGCCGCGGGATTGGACTTCCGGGAGAAGCCCCGGCTTCATCTTCGCCTCCTCTCTTTGGACGAATTGCTTACCACCCCTGAACCTCAGTTCCTTCTACTGTGAAAAAAGGGGCTGGGAGGTGCTGGCAATGCTACTTGTCTGGCTGGTGGTAAGTGGCCCGAACAAGTGTCGGATATGAGCTGTGCTTTCGGACCAGGGCAGGTGACCACCAAAACACGCCCTTGCCTCCCGAGCCCAGGAACTTCTGGGGCTAATACCAGGGTCCCTGGTCCCCCAGTACGTCCTTTAACTAATTAAGCCAGACCCCTTCTCGTGCTCCACGGCGCGGTCCCTCCCATGGATCACCCTTCAGCTGGCCAGCTTGGGACTGAGCTCCAGAGTAAGACCAGGGCAGGCAGGGACACAACTGCTTCTGAGTTCTGAGAAGACCCAGTCTTAGCTCTTATTGGAACAGGGTCAATTGGACTGTGCAGGAGGTCCCTCTGACCATAAGCCCCACCTTGTCCAGTCCCGGAGCCCAGCGGATTATCTGTCCCCAGGCTGTCCTCTGCAGGGGCAGTCTCCACACGTGGATACTAGAGGCCTTGAGAATCAAGCATTCTGATGTAAACATCAGAATCACCTGCTTGTTAAAACATGGATTGCTGGGCCCAGTCTCCGGAGTTCTGATTCAGTAGATCTGGGCTAGAACCTAGAGGATGCTCATGCTAATGACCCACTAGGAACCACAGAGACCAGTCAGACTAGTCCTGGGTGTGAAGCCTGGATCCGTCCCTTATTAGCAGGAAACCAGTGGTGTTATTAGGGTTGGTGTCACACACCCCTTCCCTCCCCTCCACCCCCATTGATCTCCTTCCATGTCAGACCACTGTTACTGTTCAGTGCTGTGGCGGTTCTGACTCACAGTGCACACCAGTTCCTGTGCCATCCTCAGAGGTGCTGTTATGTTTGACCCCATTGTGACTGCCACTTTGTCAATCCATCTTGGTGTGTGGGTGGGTGGGGTGGGGGGTTCTTCCTCTTTTTCACTGACCGATCATGATGTCCTTCTCCAGGAACTGGTCCCTCCTAATAATATGTCCGAAGTATGAGAGACAAAACCTTGCCGTTCTCACATCTAAGAAGCACTGTGGAAGTACTTCTTGCAACACAGATTTGTTTGTTCTTCCAGCAGTCCATGGTACTTTTCAATATTCGTCAACAACACCATAACTTAAATGCATCAATTCGTCTACGGTCTTCCTGATTCATTGTCCAACTTTTACATGCATATGAGATGATTGAAAAATATCATGGGTTGGGACAGGCACAACTTAGTCCTCAAAGTGACATCTTTGCTCTTTAACTCTTTGAAGAGGTCTTTTGCAGCATATTTGCCTAACACCATGCATTCTTTGATTTCTTGACTTCCGCTTTCATGAATGTTGACTGTGGATCCCCCCAAAAATGAAGTCTTTGACAACTTCAATCTTTTCTATGCTTATCATGTTATTTATTGGTCCAGTTGTGAGGATTTTCATTGAAGTGCAAGGCATACTGAAGGCTGTGGTCTTTGATCTTCATAAGTATGTTAATCCCTCTTCCCTTCCAGCAAGCAAGGGTATATCATCTTACATATTGCAGGTTGTTAATGAGTTTTCCTTCAATTCTGATGCCACATTCTTCATAGAATCCAGTTTCTCAGATTATTCGCTAAGTATACAGACTGAATGTTGTTGTTAAGTGCCACTAAGTTGGTTCCAACTCATAGCAAGCCTGTATAGGGTTTCCAAGAAGCGTTCCAGTGTAAACCTACAGCTCTACACAAATATGATGAAAGGATTCAACCCTGGCACACACTTTTCCTGATTTTCAACTGTTCAGTATCTCCTTGTTCTATTTGAACAACTGCTTCTTGATGTGCAGGTTCCTTATGAGCGCAAATAAGTGTCCTGGAATATTTATTCTTCTCAATGTCATCCACAGCTTGTCATGATCTACACAGTTGAATGCTTTTGTATAGTCAATAAAGCACAAGTAAACATCTTTCTGGTATTCTCTGCTTTTAGCCAAGAGCCATCTGACATCAGCTATAAGATCCCTTATTCCTCTTCTGAATCCAGCTTGAACTTTTGGATGCTGTCTCCTAAGCAGAATTTTCATATGATGTTCTTCGAGGATTTCTGCCTTTCTTTGGAATGGACACAAATGTGGATCTCTTGCAATCAGGTGGTCAGGTAGCTTGTCTTTCAAATTTCTTGGCATAGATGAGTGAGCTCCTCCAGTGTTGCATCAGTTTATTGAAACATTTCAATTTGTATTCCATTATTTTCTGGAGCCAGTTAGCAGTCAGTACATTGTTGTTGTTGTTGTTAAGTGCCGTCGAGTCGGTTCCAACCCATAGCGACCCTGTACAGGGTTTCCGAGGGCAGGCTCAAATAGTGAATTAGCATCAAGTTTTACCCATGTAGGTATACGGCTACATGTAAGCTGAGCTTATGAGAAATGTTTTAGTTGTGATAACTAAGGAGTATTTTTCTACAAAATAATAAATTTATTGAAACATTGCATCTAAACTTTATAAATAGCCATATTGGTGCCACCCCTATGGAGAGTGTCATCAGTGTGGTCCACACTCCCTTTCGGATGCCACTACGAGTCACTCAGCCTCAGTTTACTCATCTGTAAACAGGGACACAGATGGGATCCAGTTCAGGGGCTGGTACATAGTAGGTGTGCGGTAAGTGCTGGCTGCTCTCCTTGGAATTTCTGTGTAGCTACATTGAGTCCTTCCTCCAATCCTGATGCCACGTTTTTCTTCATATAATCCAGCTTCTTGGATTATTTGCTCAGCATACAGGTTGAATAAGTATGGTGAAAGAATATACCCTTGTCACACACCTTTCTTAATTTTAAACCATTCAGTGTTCCCATGTTCTGTTTGAACAACTGCCTCTTGGTCCACGTACAGAGTCCTCATGAGCACAATTAAGTGTTCCGGAATACTCATATTTCACGATGTTGTCCATAGCTTGTCATGATCCACACAATCGAAAGCCTTAGTGTAGTCAATAAAGCACAGGTAAATATCTTTCTGATATTCTCTGCTTTCAGCCAAGATCCATTGGACATCAGTAATGATATCTCTTGTTCCACAACCTCTTCTGAATCCGGCTTGAACCTCTGGAAGTTCTCTGTCAATGTATGATTGTAGCCGTTTCTGTATTACCTTAAGTCAAACTTTACTCTTAGGGGATATCAAGGAGATTGTCCAATGATTTCCGCATTCCATTGTCATTAACAACCTGCAATATGCAGATGATACAACCTTGTTTGCTGAAAGTGAAGACTTAAAACATTTACTGATGAAGGTCAAAGAGCACAGCCTTTGGTATGGATTACATCTCAATGTAAAG
>NW_006408521.1:46901921-46919062 GCF_000296735.1 Chrysochloris asiatica | reverse complement strand
GCGGTGGCTCTGTAGGATAAGCACTGGACTACAAACTACAAGGTCAGAAGTTTGAACCCACCAGTAGCTCATCAGGAGAAAATTGAGGCTTTCTGCTCCTGCAAACATTTATGGCCTCAGAAACGTGATACAAGATCGCTGTTAAAGTCAGACCAACTTGATGGTACTTAACAGCAATGACAAGTTTTGCCCAAAGAGCCCTGGTGATGAAGTGGGTTAGGCATTGGGCTGCTAACCACAGATCAGTGGTTCAACACCAGCAGCCACTCTGTGTGAGAAAAATGAGGCTGTCTGCTCCCCTAAAGAGTAACTCTATATAGGGCACTGGGGGTTGGAATCGCCTCGGTGGCAATGGGTTTGGTTTGGTTTTGTTTAAAGTTATGCTCAGACTGCCCTTGTGTGGCAGATGCTATGTGGTGGGGGCCGGCGTCTGAAAGAGAGAGAGGACAGGGCTGATGAGGAAGGCACACCTTTTATTTTAGCAGCTCCGAGGCTAGGAGAGGAGGCAAAAGGCAAGCACCTGGGTACAGTCCTGTATTGAGGGCGGGGCTTATAGTCTGTGCATATAAGGAGCACCTGGCGCATGAAGGAAGCCAGGGGAACTACTTCTGAGAGTACAGGAAGGTAGGTCTTCATCCGTCCTAGAAAGCAGAGGACGTTTTGGGTTGAGAATAGCTAGTGTGGCAGTTCTCAGCTGTAGCCCCATAACAGAATCACTGGGACCTTTGATAAACCCTAGCTCTTTGGTGGCAGCCCAGACCCACTAACTGCACCCAAATCTCGTGGGAGAGAGGCACATAACGCTTTGAAGCTCCCAAGGTGTCAGTGTGCAGCTGAAGTTGGGAACCATCAAGCAAAGACAAAGAGGCACGAAGACTCAATCCTGCGCAGCCCTGAAGGAGTAAGCAGCCTGAGGGAGGTGGTGGGTAGGAAAGAAACCAGGCCGGAAGGCAGGCTGGCCTATTTCCTCCGAACTGTGGCAGGGAGCCAGCTAAGAAATGAGATGAACAAATGATCACTAACCGTGACTTGCATAATGTGCTGTTATTATCAGTTGTTATCAAGTCAATTCAGGCTTCCGGTGACTCCACGTGTATCCGTGACAAACCCCATTTGTGAATTGCTTCACAAAGATCAGGGCTGAGGACCTCTCTAGTGTATTCCTGATTCATCTCAAGCAGTAAACTACACTCGTCAAGTCATGGCGACTGCTCGTGTTGGAGGAGAACTGCCCCATAGGCTTTTGGGACGCAAATCACCAGGACTTTCTCCCACAATGCTTCTTCTTGTTGTTAGGGGCTAAGTCGGTACCAACTCAGAGTGACGCTCTGCACATGGAATGAAACACAACCATCCCTTGCCAGCCTCACAATTATTGTTACATTTGAACCCACTATTTTTGCCACTGTGCCAGTCCATCTCATTAGGAGGGTCTTCTTCCTTTTCACTGACCCTCCACTTTACCAAGCATGATGTCTTTCTCCAGGGACTGGTCCCTCCTGATAACAAAGTGTAAGACACAAGGTTTCCCCATCCTGGCTTCCAAGGAGCATTCTGGTGTGGTGATGCTGGGTGAATTCAAACCACCAAGCTTTGGCTTAGTTGGTGTTGTTAAGTGCCATCGAGTTGGTCCCGACCCATAGCGACCGAGAGCAAACTGCTTGAGAGATGCAGGAACCTTTGCATCTGTTCTAGAGAGGACTTCAGACCAGTCCTTCCCAGTTCATGCCACCCCGCCCCCACTGAGAATTTGCCTTTCCATCCCAGATAGGATGAATCAAAATCTACACTGTTGCAAGAGCCCCAGGTGATTCTCATGGCTCTTATGCATGCATAAAAAGTACCAGCAGATACTGTTCAATGTGGATTCTGATTCAGTATGTTGTTGTAGTAGTCAGGTGCCTTTGAGTCAGTTCTGACTCTTAGTGACCCTGTATAGAGTGGTGCTGTGGGTTAATGCGCTATACTTCAAGGTCAGTTTGAACGACAAGGTCGGTGGTTCAAGCTCACCAGTTGCCCCTTGGGAACCGTATACAGGGTCGCTGTGGGTCGGAACCGACTTGACAACACTTAACAACAACAATAAGAGTTTTCAAGGCTGCACATATTTATGGGAATGGAAACCTTATTTTTCTCCGGAGGAGTGGTGGGTGGGTTTGAACTGCTGACCTTGTCGTTAGCACTCCCAGGGCTCCCTGATTCAGTAGGTTTGGTTTTGTTTGTTCAGTGCCATCGAGTCAGTTCCAACTCACAGTGACCCTATAGAGTGTTTCTGAAGAGCAATTGGTGGGTTTGAACAGTCAGCCTTGCGAGTAGCAGTTCAGTGCTTATGCTACACCACCACACCAGGACCCCAGCATGTTGGTGTTGGTAAGTGCCATCCAGTCTGTTCCTACCTATAGTAACCCTGTAAGAGTTTCCAAGGAGCAGCTGGTGAGCTGGAACTGCCCATCTTGCAGTTCAAATTGACTTTGCAGCCCAGCGCATTAACCCACAGCGCCACACCAGGGTGGAAATGCACCTTGTCAGCAAGGGGTCAAACCAGAATGACCCGGTTCAAAGCATAGGTCAAAGCCTGGCAAACAGCAAGCACTCAATGAATGTTTATTGAATAGGCCTTCAGGCCGGTCACGTGTTCTCTTAGGCCAGTCACGTGTTCTCTTCATGGCCAGTCTTGAATTCACTGGGCTTCTCAGCACCTAAGCTGCGTCACTGTGGCTGCAGAAATGCCAGGCCGCTGCATACAACCCTTTGTCTTGTGGCTGCTTCATGCTTTTGTGGGCTCTCGATCACACCTTGTCAAGCATTCGTTAGAAGCGTTGAAGGGGCAGAAAGCTTATTGATGAAGAGAGAGAAAGATCCAGAAAGGGAAAACTGAGAACGCCTGAAATCTGACCCTTTGCATGCATGTAAGGTAGAACATGGAATTTAAGATGAAACACAAGCCTCAAAAGGCAGAGGTTTCATTTCTTTTCAAACTGGAACCTCCCGGCACTTCATAACTGGTACTTGTCATTTTCACAGGAAACCCGAGAACAGTTTTCCATTTGCCCAGGGACTGACTAATTCGTTAATCACAGGACATGGGTTAACTTTGGCAAGAATCTCTTTCAAAGAAGCAACATCTGATCACCAAACGTAGAATCATAAGACTTGTGCTTCCCCAGGCACCTGCCAGCCAGTTCATATACCAATGTCTTTGTATCTTCCCCCAGGCTGGGGTCCCCAGGAGGACCTAAGACAAGGATATGACTGCACGTGGACTCTCAGGGCAGGTGGGGGTAGTAATCTCAGGAAGCCCCAGTAGAGGAGCAGAGGGGTTAGCCAGGGAGATGGACAACTGAGGTTCGGTTTCACTGGGAACCTGAATGCTGGAAGTGCCCAGGAGTTAATCAATGGATCCATCAATTATTGGTTGAGGGTTGCTCCCAGGAGTGTTGATGTCTGGCCTGGCCTGCACATGCCCACATTTTAGTGACCAGAGAAAGTCCTCAGCACAGGGAGCTGGCATGTTATGGCATCAGGATGGGGCACCTGTAATATCTGCTCCGTGTCCAGTCTGTGCACATACCAGCTCGTTTGGGAGTGTATCCACCCTGAGTCCATTCAGTCAGGGGTCATCAGTGGCATGTGCCCTCTCATTCAGGTACGTGCTAATTACTGAGAAAGGTAGTCTACCCAGAATCTGGCCAGCAGAAAAGACCCCAGCTCCTGTGAGCACAAACGACAATTCTGCTTGATGGCCCCAGTGTTGTGTGCGGGGGCTGGGGTAGGGCTGGTGCCTTGTACATTCATGCAGGTCTTTCAGGGAAAGAGGGTCATCTCAGACCAACTCTTTGGCCCCATACCAAGGACACTGTGGATCCAGGGTCTGGAAATGAGTTGCTTCTTAGTTGAAAGAGAGGCAGGGTTTTCACCCCACTGCCATGTCTGTGTATTTGTTTGCACGTGGCTGGGCTGCATGAAGAGGATGAGCGCAGTGAGAAGGCGCGAAGGCAGCACCACGGCCATGTCTGAAGTCCCTTCATTGTCTGCAGAAGGTTCCAGCTTTTAATGAGCCCCAAAGGGGGCAAAGGTCCTCTTGGGGATATCTGTGCCTCTCGGTTCATCTGTTCCTATAGAATAAGCATGTACTGTGTCCCAACGGACATAGAGTTCCATCTAGGGTCAACGGGGAGAACTTAGGAAGAGTCTATTCAGCTGAACTACAAATTGTAAGAACAAAGGTAGGTTTATTCAAGCGTCAAGGAAACGCAGTGGCATCCATCAGATTTCACTAATAAAATGAAAATAATTGGACTTTAGAGGATGATGACCATTTTCTTTCTTTCATCTTCCTAAAATATTCTTATAAGGAGCCTAGTAGCTATAGAATAAGCACTAGACTGCTAACTGTAAGGTCAGCAGTTCAAGACTACCTTGGAAGAAAGATGAGACTCTCTAAATATTTACAGTATTAGAAGCCCTATACGGGGTCGTTAAGAGTCTGAATCGACTTGATGGCAGTGGATTTGAGTTTGGATTTGGTAATGTCCTGAGAGGAAGGGTATTGGTCAGGTTATCTGCAAGTCTTCAGGATTGAAATATCTGCATAGAGTGTGTTGTTGTCATTTGTTGTTGTCCAGTTGAGTCCGACTCCTGGGGACCCCATGAGTTCTTATACAGGTTTTGTTTTCAATGCCCAAGATGTCAGACCACAGTGCCACAAACCCACATGGCCAGTGTCCATCCAAGAGAGACAGCAGCCCTTCCTTCACTTTTTAAAATAGAGGTAGAACTTCCTTTCTGCAAAGAACAGCATGAGCTTTTTGTAGATGTGAATCAACCTGTTTTGCACCAACTTGAAAGCAATGTACACAATCTCCATCCCAATGATGATATAAATGGACAAGAACATGAAGAAATGTGGGTGATCCAAGATGACATCCCCAAACCCGATGGTGGTCAGTGTGACAAAGCAGAAGTAAAAGGCGTTCTCAAAGTCCATCTGCGTCTCCCAAATGGGGAGAATGGCGGCTGCACAGGAAATGTAAACAACAATGACTAAAGCAATGATGGGAAGGGGCACATCCAGCCTTTCCACTTGCTGTCCCACCTCATCCAGGTTGTTGAGGATGGAGCAGGAGAGTGTCCCTAACCCCAGCTCAGGACATGAGGTGCTCCTCTCCATGCCTTGTGAGGGCAGCTGCAGCATGATCTGCTTCTCTCGTGCAAGAAGTTGCTCAAACATCTCTGCATTGCACTTTGGGGCTGGAGGACCCCGGTCAGGTTTGAGGTCTGGGAGCTCTTCAGCAGTGATGATGACCTTCGGAGTGGCTTCGTCTACCTGCCTGGCATCAGGTCTTCCTTTGCAGAGCAGGAGGGGGCACCACCTGGGAAGGTGAGGTTCCTGGAAAAGGAGTCTCTGGCACCTGTTGTAAGACATGGATAAGATGGCCGCCAGAATGTCGCCCATGTCTGTGAGGACCAGGAACATGAGGGGGATACCCAAGAGTGCGTAAAGCATGCAGAAGTACTTGCCCAGCCTGGTGATGGGATACTTGTATCCATAACCTGAAAGAGAGGACAGAACTGGACTGTCACCTCCCCACACCTTCCCTCCCTGCCCCACCCCCTGCCCACCCCCAAAAGGACATCTACCATTTCCTGTTTTCAACATGTCATGTCACACAATGTGTTTGACAGTATTCATCTTAGACTGTGCATGCACCTATCTGGCAGTAGGGCTGCTTAGGGGATGGCGAGAAGCCCTATTTCTTTTCAGAACAAGTAGCAACTTATTTCCAGACCTTCAACAGTGTCCTTGGCCAGGAGCTGATTGTCCTGCATTTTGCCTTGGCCACTTCCCCTCTGGAGTCCTGGCATGATGCTGTGGGTTAATGCGCTGAACTGCTAAGTCGGTTTGAACTGACTTGGTGATTCAAGTTCACCAGCTGCTCCTTGGCAGCCCTATACAGGGTCGCTATGGGTTGGAACTGACTTAATGACACTTAACAACAACAACTTCACCTCTGGGAGGTCTGAGCCTCTCACTTCATTTGTTTTTATAGAATAGGCATTTATTATGTGCCAACGGTGTGCACAACAGTACGCGTAGTATTCGGAAAGGAAGATGGGCGATGAATAAAGACAGAACGACTGCGGCCCTTAGAGTCCCTTGTGCTTTAGCAGATGAGATGAGCACATTCATGTTCCTGTGAAGTGCCATCAAGTCAGTTCTGACTCATAGAGACCCTGGATAGGGTTTCCAAGGAGCAGCTGCTGGGTTTGAACTGCCAACTTTGTGGTTCGAAGTTCAGTGCTGATCCACAGTGCCACACCAGAGGTCCAAACATGTTCACAGATGACAGTAAAGTGGTTAGGATCCCTGATGGACCTCAGTTTGAATCCCAGTATTCTAAATGCCATGTATTTAGAAGATAGTTGTTCAGGTTCCACGTTCAGGTTTCTTATCTGTAAAATGGGGATGGCAGTGTCTATATGGTATATTGACCAGTCAGGAAGATGACATACACCAGTAGTGGACACATAGTATCCTATCTGGAGAGATAAGAGCTGTCTTGTGAGCCTGTGGGCTGGACATCAGCCAATCTACATCAGTAGACATTGCCATCATTGCTCACAGATGGGGAAACTGAGGCTCAGAGGGATGGAGTGACTCAGCCACTCCGTGCGTTCGATCAGTAGCAGAGCTGGGATGCGAACTCACAGGGCTGACCCTAACCAATGTTTTCAAAATCCCCTTGGTTAGGATCATCCTTAGGATGGAACCTTCCACCGTGAGGACCAGTCCGTCAAGCAAAAGTATGGGTGGGTTGAGAGCTTCTGTGCTCTTCAGGGGCCCTTCCGAGCACTGCCACCCCACCCCCTCACTCTCCTCACCCACCCTACCCCTGTCTACAGAAGCAGAGCGTGGTCTGAAGTGGGCAAACTCCCATGACTTCCATGAGTTAAGCTTTTGGATTTGATGCCTGTGATTCATACAAAACAATTCATTCAGAAAGGAAAAGGCCAGTCTGATTAGAGAAATGAATTTGAAGATGACACCCAGAAGGGCTAAACTCTACCTCCTCAGGGCTCCTGCTCCCTGGGTCACACTCCAGTCCCACCCCCCAGGTACAGGCAGGTGCCCAGTCATCCACCCTCACCAGGGTCCCATGGGGGGAGGTGGCATGGCCCTCAAAGGGCCTCATCTGTTTGCTCCATACGGGTTACTCCCTCTCTTGTTACAAAATTCTCTTCAAATGTGTTCTTCTCAGGGTATCTTCGCCACCCACCCCATTTCAAATCGCAGCTGTCATCCCACCCCTTCCCCTTCCCTGAGAAGGTGTGCATTTGTCCCTGGCCAGTCTCTTCCAAGGTACACTCCACAGGGCAGGGATTTCATGTGCTTCACCCATCATGGGACTCCCCAATACCTAGAACAGTGCCCAGCACGTCAATAAATGGGTGTTGAATGAATGTGTTCATTTCCCATTTATCATACACCAACTTTATGTCAGACACTTGGGCTGAGGTTAGGGGTACAGGGAGGAATAAGCCTTGCCTTGCAGAAGCCCCTGGTGAGATGGAGGCAAAGCCTCTATCACTGCACACAGCAAAGCTCAGGATTAGGGCACCCCAGGGGTTACATCTCCCATCTATGGTGGGGGGTGGGGTGGTGCAGGACAAATTGCTAAGAAGGTATTGCTTGCAACTCTCCTTCTGCTTCCCCAGAGGGCTTGACAGCCTCCCTGCCAGACTTCAGCAAAGGCCAGAACCAGTGGTGAGCTCCTGACAGAGTATAGGGAGAAGAAAGATGGGAGGGACAGAGATGGGTTGTGGTCAAGATGATCAGCAAACTGGGGCTGCTCAGAACCAGGGAATTCCCAGGAATGTGGGACTTTCAATGCTAAAATTGGGGCATCTGGGGTAGACAGGGAAGGCTGGTCACCTTAGCCCTGAAAGTAGGAAGAAAAGGGAGACGGAGTTTGTCCTGGAGGGGCAGGACCTCGTGAGGCTGGAGGAGCCCAGGCCCTGGATGCCAGCAAAGATTCCCATGCCCAAGCTTGGCATTTGCCCCCCAGAGCCATGAGCCCTTATGAACAACAGCAATAGCCTTGAGAGCCCACAGACAAGGGGCTAACCATTTCCCATACAGTGCACGAGTTTCCCCTACTAGTTCCCAAGCAACCTTATGGAAATCAGGAGAGGCTCCTAGTAGTAACCGCCCAGCCTCCAGGCTCATTGATTTTGACTGAAAGGAAAGAATGAAGCATTTCTTACACACAGAATTTGTGGAGTAAGCTTCATGGCTTTACACAGCAAAACTCCTCATCGTTGGTAAGTGCCATCGAGTTGGTTCCAATTCAGAGCGACCCTGTATAGGGTTTCCAAGGAGCTGATGGTGGGTTTGAACCACTGACCTGTGGTTAGCAGTCCAGTGCGCATCCTACAGCGCCACACCAGGACTCCAAACTCCTCATGCTATCAGTGTTATTGCATTCAGTAGGCAGGGAGTGGAGGTACAGGGAGTCAAGTGACTTGCCCAGGGTCACAAGGTCCACAGCAGACAAGGTCTACACCCCCTGTCTGAAGGTCTTGCCTCAAGCACATGCCCTGCCCAATCCTCTCCTTGGCAAAACAGGGACAAGTGGGTTATATGCAGAGGGTCTTTGTGGCTGCTCTGACTGAGATATGTTTTCAGTCCAGAAGAGAAAGCTACATTCCAGGAAACATATCAAGGAAGCAAGTTTCAGAGGGCACACAGCCCCTACAAAAGAACTGTATTAGCTCTCCAATTACTGAATGCTGAAATGCATAATGGAAAATCATATCGTTTGGTATAATGTATTGGTAGATTCTAATACGATCAGTCCACTCCACTTAGCCTGTGGGTATTTAATAGTCATGTACTTCCTTTCTAATGCAAGGGGTTGACGCAGTGGGGCTGACTGGGGATTGGCCTGCCTCACACCTGGCAGGTAGCTCTTTCTCAGCATCAGGTCCTGATACATTTCAGATGACCCGGAGATGTAGGGCAGGAAGTAGTGTTACCAAGGGACCTTCAAAACTGTTATTGATTACCGAAGTGCAGAACATTCTCCCACATCCTCCTCCAGTTGTCTTTACTGGACAGCATGGTGTCCTAATTGATGCAAATGATAGGCAGTAGTATCGCTTTCTTGGAATTTAAAGTAAGCTTTAAGCTAATGTATTTCCATTAGATCAGTGGTTCACAGCCTGGACTCCCATTACAATTACCTGGAGGATTCTGATAAATTACATAGTAGGTCCAGGGTAGGGTCCATGCAATTCCAAGTGCAGCTAATGCTGAGAATGAGACATTAGATCCAACTTCTTACGTTTTTATCACCAAGAACACCTGGAGAACTCATTAAAACCTCAAGGTCCGGGCTCCACCTCCATAGGTTTTGATTCAGTAGGTCTAGGATGGGGCCTGAGAATTCATTTGCATTTCTAAAAAGTTCTCAGATGCTGCTGGTCCCGGGACCACACTTTGACAACCATTGCCTTAGTTCAGAGGTTCCCCCTCCCCAAGGGACAGTTGGCAATGTCTGGAGACATTTGTTAAAACTAGGGGAAAGGTGCTCCTGGAATTTAGTGGGTAGAGGTCAAGGATGCTATTAAACATCCTATAATGCACAGAAAGAATTATCCAGATCAAAATGCCAGTAGTGCCTAGATTGAGAAACCCTGCATGAAGTCAGTCCTTTTAAGTTCAGACAACTGAACCCCAAGCTCTCCTCCCCATGGTGCCTTCCTTACAGTTTATACTCCCCTGTAACTGGTGTCCCCTCAAATTGTCCCCCTGAGCTGTCAGTCCCCCTGAAAAGGTAAGTGTGGAGGGGACTGTGGGGACATGATGGTAGTTCTGCTGACAGTGACTTCCTCCGGGGGGTCAAATGGAACACTATCAGCACCTCCCTCCTGGGACCCTGGTGAGGAACCAGTCAGGGAATGTGTATCAGGCAATATCACTGCAGTTACATCAGGGGCAGTGGGAATGGGTCCAGTCAGCAGAGAACTCTAGGGAGAGTTCAATCATGCAGCTATTGTTCTTAGCTTCTCTGCCCAGGACATAGCCCCGCCTGTACTAACATTCTAGTGAATGAGACCCGTTCTGAATGAAACCTGGTAGATTTCTCTTAGTGCTCATGGGTCCGTTTTCAAAGCACGTGGCAGCAGAAGCAGTGAGGGCTCACCCAGCAGCCACCCACCCACCCCTTCCTTCTCTAGAGCACCCTGGTTGTGCTCCCCTGACCCAGACTTAGATCCTGACTGAGTAGCCACTCAGGTAATCCAAACCCCTGACCATACTGGCCTGATGGTGGATAGGAGACCAAGCTTCCCTGTTTATGATAGCCTTCTTTTTGTTAGCTGTGTCTGTGTGCAGATGGGATGAGGACCATGGTGACCATCTGCTGCCTCTGGACCTGAATCTCACACCACAGCTGAGTGGCCCATTGACCAAACTTCTTACTTGTCAGGCAAGACATTTTCCTCAAGGTTTAAGCCAGTTGGGTTGGGTTTTTTGTTAGTTCAGCTGCCACTTACTTGATGGTCCTCAGCTGACTCAGAGAGGCAGATGTGGGAGAGAGTATGAACTAGGAACAAAGCTCAGAGGAGCTGTGTCCCAACCTGGCGGGTATTGGCCTGCACAGTCCCCAGCTGACCACTGGACTCCCCCAACTGCTCCAGGTGGGAGGAGATATGGGCAGTCCTAAGGGTCAGTACCTTCTCTATTGAATAAAGAAGGGCCCTAGTCTGTTTCACTGGCCAAGTGATGGCCCAAGGGCTTCCATGATGGTCTTCCTGTCTCCATCTGACCTCCTCTAGTCCACACCCCACGCTGCAGCTGAAATGCTCTCTCTGGGATGTTGAGCTATGATGTCCTTCCCTTGCTTCACATCCTGTAGACACTCCCCACTTCCTTTGACCTGCTTACAGTCCTCTCCCTCTCACCTCTCTGCACCTCCAACTCAACCTGCTTACCATGCCTCACATTGGTCTTACTGTTGACCTTTGTTCTGCTGTCCTTGTGGTCTGCAATACCCTCTTCACGCCCACCTTCCACTACCCTGCTGATTCCTGCTCATACTGTAAGACCTTTAAAATCTGCCCACAGCTGCCCCTGCTCTGCTCCCAGAATGCCCTGCGCATGTACAGACCATACTGCGGTTGCACCTGATGGCTTCTCTCCTGCCCAGGGGCTCCTGAGGTCCTGGAGTATCTGCTTTGTTCCCTGCAGGACAGCCAGGGACTGTTGACAGTCTGTACAGCACACAAGCCCACTCAGCCATGGATCTAGCCTTGTTCATTGAGAACTATGCTCTGGCATGGAGCTGTACCCAGCTGGAGGCAGAGCACCCTTTTCTAATTTGCACAAAGGTGTCCTGTGGCTGGTGGCTGTGCTGGAACTGTGTTTTCCTTCACACTGTAGGCTTGGCAGAGTAGGTACTCTGCCACTGTTTCCTGCGTTACCTGACAGAACCACCCAGCATCCCCACCAAGAAGTCCCCAGCCTTCTGCTTCCCACAGGCCTCTGGTTTGGAGGGGGGGTGGAAGCCACAGGGCAGGCCTGGCCTTGCCCTTGTCCTTGCACTTACCCACAGTAGTGAACACAGTGCAGCAGAAAAACAGCGAACTCAGAAAGGACCAGTCTGAGAAGGTGGGCAGCCAATGAGGTTTCACCTGCTGCAGCAGCTTCCGGAGATTCAGCTTGCTGCTCGCCTCGACTCAAGAAAGAGACAGAGTGAGTAGGTGTGTGTCCTGCCCTCCACACAGGCTCCACCCAGGCAAAGGTGGGTGAGCAACCAGCAGCCCCCATCCTGTGACCTCATCCACCCCAAAGCTTGGTTCTCTCAGCCCTCCTGCAAGCTGTCTCTACAGGTGAGGTCCTGCCTCTGGTCCCACGAGAAGAGACCCCACCGAGCAGCCCACAGGGCTGGGCTCCATGGCCAGGGGCTTGCTGTGTAGCCTTGGGCTTTCTTGCCAAATCTCTGCTTCTTTCGCTTTTCAGGATAAAATCAGCTCTGAGTCTCTCATGGGGTTCTTGAGAAAAGGAAGCTGAATGGTTTGTATGACATGCAGGCTGTCATTTGCAGGCTAATTGTCCCTGCCCCTTCAGATCATTAAATATGGTGGAATGTGGTCATCAGACTTGGACAGGCAGACACTAGCTACCTGAGGATGCTCCTTCGAGGACTCCAAAGTCTTAGCTGCCAAGACATCCCTCCCAAGGCCAACAGAGCAGGACTGGGGACCTCATTTCCTAGAGAGGTTTCCTAATGGTTCTGTTGGGCTGAGCAGTCAGTGTGGACTTTGTGTGCTAGAAGTCACCCACCTGCCGCTGGCGTCAAGCCTAGCACCTAGCAGGAAGTCATTACTCATTTGAAAGGCACCAGGTTGGGAGCTCAGGCACCTGTATACAGTCCCAGCTCTGAACCAGCTGAGGCTATGTTGTTAGGTGTTGTCAGAACTGACCCAACAACCTTATGTACAACAGAATGAAACCCTTCCTGGTCCTGTGCCATCCTCAATTGTTACACTTGAGCCCATTGCTGCTGTCACTGTGCCAATCCATCTCGTTGGGGGCTTCCTCTCTTTTGCTGACCTTCCACTTTACCAAGCATCATGGGACCATGACTGGTCCCAGCCATGGAGAAAAGGTTGCTTTCTGACCATGTTTCCAATCAGGGAGACAGCAGGATAAAGTGGTTATAAACTTGGGCCCTGAAATCCACATTTCAGAGTATGGGGGTGACTCCCTGGCTCCATTGTCTAGTTGTTTAACTTTCCCAAGTCTCAGTTTCTTGATCTGTCAAAGGTGGGCACCCATTCAGACCCACCTTGAGGATTAAGCAAGATCACACTTGGAAAGTCTTCTTCCAGGCCTGTACTGAGCCACATTTACCGAGTTTTATCATCGTCAACAAAAATTGGACCAATTGGGAGTGGAACCAGCTCTGCGTTTCCCACACCACACTATGTATCAGAATCATCTTGGAAATTTTTAAAATGAGAGTCCCCGCTGAGCCCCAGAGATCTGATGTGGTGGGTTTGGGACAGAGCCTGGGAATGTGTATTGTAAACAAGCTCCCCAGGTAACCCTGACATGTGACCTGTCTTTGAGAGCCCCCAGTGGGCTGGTAGTCTGGGACCCTGTGATGGCTGGGAGTGTTCAAATCAGTGTTGATGATATCTCCCTGGTGCCAACTAGGCATGTGTCCATCCGCCCCAGATGTAAAGAGAGGGAGCAGTGTCCTCCGTGGAGGGGAGGCTGTCTCTTGACTTGGCTCTAGTTAGTCCCCGCGAAAAAGGACCTGCTCACAAAGCCAGGTCCAGCCTGTGGGAAGAGCTGTGAGCAGTGTTACTGAGGGTCCGCCACATGGATGGCCCACTTGCCTGAAGACTGCTCCCCTGAGGACATGTCACCTTGAGGATCACCACCCTGATGGTCCATCTTTCTGAGACCCGTCACACAGAGGACTCACCATAGTGTTCTACACAGCATGGTGTGTGTGACGGGTGTTGGGGGGGCTTCCCGGACCCTCTTCTCCTGCTGGTTGTGTCAAATACACCTTTACAAGTTTCCTCTGGAGGCAGAGGAGGAATTAGTGACTAAATACAGACAGAATGCAAGACAGGCCCCATGAAGTGCGGTGAAGACATAAAGAAAGTACCTCTCACTTTGTGTGGTCACGGTCTCATCTGTTTCCTGCAGGGACCCCCTGACTGGCAGACCACAGCTGAGGGTCCCCCTTCTCTCCTGCAGACTGAGACTCAGAGAGGGCAAGGATGCTATCCCAAATCACTAAACAGCCAGGAAGAGAACCAGGTCCCCAAGTTCCTTCTTACCAAGCCCCTTTTACTCCCCCAATCTGACAACAGGAAACGCTTTTGGAACAAGAAATGGGAGAATAAAGAGGGCAAGCTGCTTGTCTTGGGATCCAAGCTCAGCTTGGACTGTGCCTTGAAATCTAGTCTCCTGCCGCACCTGTTTAAGAGCCCTAACCCCAAAACTGCTTCCCATCTAGCCCACTCCACCCAATCCCGGCAACGAAGCCTGCTGAGCTGGGTGGGGCTGGAGATGAGGTCCAAGGAGGGGAGCTGGGCCTTCCAGAGCCCACACTGAGTGCTCGGTGCTGTGCCTAGATTCTCTCAACACTTCACAGCAGCCCTGACAGGCTCTTACTCTCCCCATTTTACAGAGAAGAAAGCTGAGGTTCAGAGAGATGAAGTCATTTGCCTAAGGTTACTCAGAAGTGGGGAGTATCTCCACCTACCAGGTCCACTCTGATCAGGGGAGCCACTCACCTGTTCTGTTGCATTTCAAGATGTTGCAGAGGTTCTCCAAGAACCTCTCAAACTCCTGGTCATCTGCCTCCAGGTCCTGGCCCCCCTCAATGACGGAGAAGAGGGCGGCTCCCACCAGCGCGTAGGTCACCAGTGAGAAGAGGAAGCAGAAGCAAGGTAAGAGCTTGCCCAGGACTTCAGGGCAGCATTTCTCAGGCTGACTTGACCTGACTGCCTCCATCCTGGCAGGCTTGCACTGCTCCCGGCAGGAGGAGCTGGTGGAAAAAGTCGGAGCTCTCAGCCCTGCCAGGAGGCAGAAGAGGGGAGTGTCCAGAGAATGGCCCCGCTCCAGTGCTAAGTGCTTGGTGCCTGGTTTCCCCGAAGACCCAGATGCAGTCGGCAGCTCATCATCCTAGCTCAGCAGACAACGCTCCACCAGCCGACATGTGCCCAGGGCATGGAGCACCTGCTTGGGGCTTTAGGAGGATGAGGAAGTGGGTACTTTGGATTTCAGGTGACCCTTTGGATCCCAGAACTGGAGGTGGGATTCCCACATGGTGAGCACAGTAAGACAGCCCAATTTGTGCTTTTTAGGCAGGTCATTGGTTTCTGAGGAGTATCTGGGGTACCCTGTGCCCTGGTGTCCCCCATCCACCTGGACAAGTGGGCTGTATAACTAGTGTGACCAGCGCTCCGAGGGCTACAAAGGGCCTTTAAGGTAGTAAACTATGTGGGGTCGCAATTATTGGTCGCACCTGGTGATTCCCAGCCCTGCCAAAGCCTCCTGGAGTAGTTACCTCCTCGACACGTACCTTTGGAGGCATGCTACATGACATGGGACCTCAGCAGAGAGGAATGGCGCAGAGCCTTGAAATGTGCTTCTCACTGTTGGACTCGCTCCCCTGCGGCTGTCTCTGCCCTGAGGACAACAGGCACACGTGGTAGGCATGGAGATGCTGGTACCCATCATTCCATCTCCTTTCAGGACAAGCTGTCCACCTTCCAAGAGCCTTCAGTTGTCAGTTCTTCAGGGTTGGCCTCAGCTTTGGGACCTTGTGTGGTGATACAGCAAGACCCAGAGGGCACACATGGAAGAGGACAGTCAGTGTGACCAAGTACTGTCCCTGCGCTGTGATGGGCTTCAGGACTACAGCAGATCATCTTCCTCCTCCACTCTCCACCCTAAGTCCTCCCTTTGGCCCTCTACTCCCTCTTCCCCAGTCTCGGTGGCCCACCTGAGACAGCAGGATCTGCATCCTCATGAGGGGGCTGAACCTTTTGGTAACTATTCCCTTTCCAAGTTAGGGTTGCTTGTGCTTGTATGTTCACAGACAAAACTAGAAAGAGGTACCAAGAGGTACCCAAGTGGGTCACCTGAGTGGCACCCATAGTGTGAAAGCGGCCCTATCTGCTGGTCAGGTTGATTACCCCAACAAGATAGTCTCCTCTTGTCTTCCTTTCCAGTTCTCAGACACAAAGACCCTAAAGTGCCTTACCTGCAGTCATAGTGTGCAGTTCACTGGGCCCTTTGCTGGGCTTCCTGGTGACTTGGCCTCTTTAGGGACCAAGACCCCCAACCCTGAAGGACTCAGAGCTGTGGGGATGGAAGAGTGGGAAGACTTGTGACCATATTGTTTTCAGTTTGAAATGGGAAGCAGTCTCAGTTGATTACTTCTTTCCTGCCATAAAGAAAGAAAAGGGAAGATCCTCACGCCTTGAAAATGCCAGGGCCCCCCACCCTGCATCTGTTTGCAGAGTCCTAGGTAGAGTAGGGTTAAAGAGGCCTAGTGGCACAATGGTGAGTCAGAACTGACTGGGTGGGCATCCTACACTGGCCTTTACTTCTATAATTTCTATAACGTTCATGAAAGTTGTTGTAATAGTTAGGGTTTTGTGTCAACTTTATTAGGCCAGGATTTCCAAAGGTTAAGCAGTTGGAATGTTGTTGTTATGTGTCTTGGAGTTGGTTCTAACTCATAGCGACCCTGTACAGGGTTTTGGAAGCAGAAAGCCTCATCTTTCTTTCTCCCACGGAACAGCTGGTAGTTTCAAACTGCTGACCATGAGATTAGCAGCCCGATTCATAACCACTACGCTACCAGAGCTCCTTAGCAGTTGGAATGAAACCTAATACAGGCATTGTTACCTCTATGATGAGTGGCTATGAGCAGCCAATCAAATAAAGGGAGACTTCCTTGGTTCCTTGGGGTGTGGTTTGCTCCCAATATAATGTACACTCGGAGGGACTCTCTCTTTCTCTTCTGTTGGGGACCTGGGACCATACATTAAACATAATTAAACCAGTAAAACATAAATATATAAATGTATATATATGTAGATAGATAGATAGATAGATAGATAGATTTATATTTATGTTTAATTGGTTTTGGTTCTCTAGAAAACCCAGTATATAGCCTTTTTCAGTTGGCTTTGTTTTTTACTCTGAGATTTATACAAATTATTATGTATATCAATAGTTTATTCCATTTCATTGCTGAATAATATTCTATGGTATGGATTTACTACAGTTTGTTTAATCAACCATTCATCCATTGAAGGATATCTGGGTCATAAAGTTGCTGTAAAATTTTTAGGGGTAAACCTAAGTTTTCTTTACTCCAGGATTAATGCTCAAGAGTATGGTTACTGGGTGGTATAGTAGTTACTTGTTTAGGAGCCCTGGTGGCACTGTGTAGCTGCTAACCTCAAGGTTGGTGATTTAAACCCACCAAACTCTCTATGGGAGAAAGAGGAAGCTGTGTGCTCCAGTTAAACTTTACAGTCTTGGGAATCCTATACAGGGTTTCTATGAGTTAGAATTGACTCAATGCCAGCAGGTTTGG
>NW_006408521.1:46885572-46900111 GCF_000296735.1 Chrysochloris asiatica | reverse complement strand
GAGGGGCCTCAGTGGAGATGTGGATGATCAGCAGGTTTGGTTTTATGGTTGTTTAGTTTTATAAGAAACTGTTAACCCATTTTCTAAAGTGACTGCGCCATTTTAGATTTCCACCAGCAATGTCTGAGTAATCCACTTTCTCCACATCTTCATCAACATTTGTTGTAATGTGCAGTTCTCATTTTAGCCATTCAGATAGATGGATAGTGGTATATTTTGCTTTTCATTTGCTTTTCTCTAGAGGTTAATGATGTTGACTGCTTTCCATGTATTTATTTGTCATCTATGTACTTCCTTAGTAAAATGCTGTGCACATCTCATGCCCATTCTCTAATTGGATTGTTGGGTCTTTTTAGTGTTGAGTTTTGAGAGCTCTTTATAAATTATAGAGACTGGTCCTTCATCAAATATATGGTTTGCAAAGTTTCCCACAGTCTGTCATTTGTCTTTTCATCCTCTGAACAGGAGCTTTCTTACATCAGTAGTTTTAATTTTGATGACATCCAATTTGCCAATTTTGTCTTCATGGAATGTGTTCTTGGTGTCAAGTCTAAACTCTTTGCTTAGGCCTAAATCCTAATGATTTTTCTCCCTCCTTTTTGCCCCTAAATATTTTACATTCTACATTTAAGTCCCTGACACTTCGGGTTAATTTTTGGACAAGGAGTGAGGCTTAAATTGAAGCACATTGTTTTGTCTGTAGATGTCCATTTGCATGAGCTTCATTGTTGCAAAGGTGACTTACCTCCATTGATTTGTTTTACACTTTCATGAAGAATCTGTTGAGCATATTTGTATGGGTCTATTTCTGGACTCTCTATTCTATTCCTTAGTATATGAGTGGTCTTCAAACAGTTCATGGAAAAATTTCATAATCTTCTAATTCCATTTATCCACAAACTTTTTGAAGTCCCCTCATATTTAATTTTCTTTACTGACATTCTAATTCAAAGGCATGAGTTCTTCAGTCTTCCTTACTCATTTAGCTTTTACATGAATATGGAGTGATTGAAAATATAAAATGATCCTTTCTGTTGTATACTTCTTCAAGATTCATAGGTCTAGTATATTTAATTTAAGTTAGCAAACAACAATTTGTTTTCTTACAGTTTGTTGTTATTTGCCATCAAGTTGGTGCCAACTCATAGGGATCCTATATAGGGTTTCTGAGGAGCAGCTGGTGGGTTTGAACTGCTGCCCTTGTGATTCACAGTCCAGTGCTGATCTTACAGCACCAACCACACCAAGAATCTAGAAATCTAAATTCAGAACGTCAGCTCTAGAGGGAAGACTTTCTTTGTTTTGGCTCTGGAAGAAAGTCCTTGTCTCTTCAGCTTCACTTCCTGGTTCCTTGGAAATCTCCATGTGTCTTGGCATCTATCTTACCATGTCTCTTCTCCTCTTATTTGCTTAGTGTCTTTCATATCTCAGAAGAGGTTGATTCAAGATGCACATTACACCAGTCCTGTCTCATCAATATGACAACGGCAAGCCATTCCTACATGGGATCAGAACCATTGGTATTTTGCTGTTGTTAGTGCCCTGAGTCCACTCAGACTCATAATGACCCTCTATAGGGTTTACAAGGAGTGGCTGGTGGGTTTGAACTGCCAACGTTGCAGTTAGCAGTCCAGTGCTTATCCAATAGCACCATACTGGAACTTGGTATAGAGAGGTTGGGACTTATGACACATAATTTTGGGGGCATAACATTCTCCCATTTGTTCCCCCCAAATTGATGTCATTGCCACATGCAAAACACCTTAGTCCTCAAACTGACATCTTTGCTCTTTAAAGAGGTCTTTAGCAGCAGATTTGCTTAATGCAGTATGTCCTTTGATTTCTTGCTTGCCACTTTCATGAGTGTTGATTATGAACCTAAGCAAAATGAAGTGGATGACAGCTTCAATCTTTTCTCCATTCATCATGATATGTATAGGTTCAGTTATGAGGATTTTTGTTTTCTTTACACTGAAGTGCAAGTCATACTGAAGGCTGTAGTCTTTGATCTTCCTCAGTAAGCATTTTAAGTGTTCTTTGCTTCTAGCAAGCAAAGTTGTGTCAGCTGCATATCGCAGGTCAGTAATGAATCTTCTTCTAATCCTTATGCTACATTCTTCTTCCTATAAGCCAGTTTCTCAAATTATTTTGCTTATCATACTGATTGAATAAATATGGTGAAAGGATACAACCCTGGTGCTCACCTGTACCAATTTGAAATCATTCATTATCCCCTTGTTCCATCCTAACAACTGCATCTTGGTCTATGTACAAGTCCCTCAGGAGAAAAATTAAGTGTTCTGGAATACCCATTCTTTTCAATGTTATCCATAGTTTGTCATGATCTACACAGTTTAAAGGCTTTGTGTAGTCAATAACATGCAAATAAACATCTATGATAAAGATCAAAAGACTACATACCATCTTCAATATGGGTTGCACCTCAATGTAAGAAAAACAAAAATCTTTACAATCGGATCAATAAATTACATTATGATAAATGGAGAAAAGGTTGAAGTTGTCAAATATTTCATTTTGCTTGGATCCACAATCAACACTAATGGAAGCAACAGTCAAGAAATCAAATGACATATTGCATTAGGCACATCTGCTGCACAAGACCACTTTAAAGTGTTTAAGAACAAAAATATCAGTTTGAGGACTAAGGTACACCTGACCCAAGCCATGATATTTTCAGTTGCTTCATATACATATGAAAGTTGAACAATAAATAAGGATGATGGTAGAACTGATGCATTTGAGTTACGGTGCTGGAGAAGAATATCAAGTACCATGGACTGCCAGGTGAACAAACCAATCTGTGTTGGAAGAAGTACAGCTAGAATGCTCCTTAGAAGCCAGGATAGTGAGACTTCATCTCTCAGACTTTGGACATGTTATCATGAAGAAGGGCAAACTTGCTTGGTGAAGTGGAGCGTCAGTGGAAAAGAGGAAGACCCCCAATGAGACTGACTGGCACAGTGGCATCAATAATGGACTCAAGCATAACAACAATTGTGAGGATGGCACAGGACAGGGCAGTGTTTCATTCGGTTGTGCGTAGGGTCACTATGAGTCAGAACCAATTCAATCAGACCTAATAACAATAAGAAAGCATCTTTCCGGTATTCTCTGCTTTCAGCCAAGATTCACTTGATGTCAGCAATCATATCCCTAGTTCCATCTTGAATTTCCAGCAGTTCTCTTTCAATGTGCTGTTGCAACCATTTAAAAATTATCTTCAGCAATATTTTACTTGCATGTAATATTAATGATACTGTTCTATGATTGACACATTCTATTGGGTTAGCTTTCTTCAGAATAGGCACAAATATGGATCTCTTCCATTCAGTTGACCAAGTAGCTGTCTTCTAAATGTCTTGGCATAGATGAGTGTGTCTCTCTAAGTGCTGCATCAGTTTGTTGAAAGATTTTCATTGTATTCTAGCAATTCTTAGAGCCTGTTTAATGAGCCTTATTAATTTCCACCAATGCCTTCAATGCAGTTTGGATTTCTCCTTCAGTATCATTGGTTCTTGATGGTATGCTAACTTATGGAATAATGAATCATCAACCATTTCTTTTGATACAGTGACTCTGTATATTCCTTCCTTTTTCTTTCGACACTTTCTGCATCATTCAGTATTTTGCCCATAGAATCTTTCAATATTTCAAGTCAAGGTTTGAATTTTTTACAGTTCTTCCAGCTTGAGAAAAGCTGAGCATGTTTTTCCCTTTTGGTTCTCTAACTCCAAGTTAGAGACTGATACTTCATATATTCCACGTTTCAATGATTAGTGGATGCTTGCAGCTGTTTCTTCTCATTGTTCCAACAGCAAATGAAGGTCCAGAAGGCTTTGCTCCATTTACATCATTGTGGCCATTTCTGTTTTGAGAAGGCAACCCTTTTCCAGTGTATTTGGAATGCCTTCCAATCTGACGACTCATCATCCAGCACTCTATCTGACAGTGCTCCCTGCTATTCGTAAGATTTCCAGCAACTAAAAATTCTGAAGTGGTCTGCGTCTCCTTCTTCCTAGTCTGTCTTAGTCTGGAAACTCCACTGAAACCTGTCCACTATGGGTCAACCTGCTGGTATTTGAAAACAAGTGGCATACGGTCTTCAGCCTATAACTGATTGGATGATCTAAAGGGGGACTAGGATATGCCCAGGGAAACAGGCTTCTTGTTAAGCCTTTGTGAAATATGGGGCCTTAGGTGGAATCCTGAGTCTCACCCAGAACCTTCAGTAGTGGGACATTCCCAACTGAAAAGACATGCAGATCAACCCAGAATGACTAGAGGAACAGAAGATACTTGAAAGAAAGAACAATGGGGGTGGGGGATGGGCAGTGAGGAGACCATTTGGCTGTGATAATATCAAGCAAGCTGTTTGCCTTGGAGACATCAAGGCAAGAAAAATCAACTCATCAGGATAAACCCCTTTCTAAGACTGAAACTCAAAGGGAACACACGAACAATCTTGTAGGCTCGCTGGTGACTGCCCTGGTCAACTTGTGAATTGCAGTGGGGGAAATGCAACAATGTAGACACGGTATGAGGTTGGTCATGTTCCCTAGACACTTGATGACCTTGACATGAGAGAGAGAAGAGGAGGGGCTGGCTGGTTTGAGTCCAGGGAGACGTGTGAACACCTGAGCCGAAGGACACTGACCTAGCCACTGGGGGCTAGAGTAAAGAGGGAAACAGCCAGCTGGTCTGAAGTTGGGGAAGGTGGGCAAGAAATCCCAAACTTGCAGATAGAACCCATTTGACCTTGCTTGGATGGCTTGTGACCAGAACTGGATCAGATGAAAATAAAGAAGTTTGATACAGGGAACAAGTATAAATTGCTACAACTTGGTGAACTGGACCTTTGCTTATGGATGAAGTTGCCCAAAATCCCAACTAAAAGGGAGGATTTCTTCATATCAAGGATCAAGTTTGCCTCCTCAGTACACTGGGTTGATAGGAATGGGCAACTTAGACTTCGGCTATCAAAATTGGGGGGATATAAAGGCATGAGGTGACTGACTGGTTTACAAGCTTTCATGAAGGTGGTTAGGGTCAGAACGAGGGGTGATAGATAGAATCCCCACTGAATAGTTTTCCTCTTGTCCAGATGGGTCTGGTGATGAGAGGGATAAGATTTTATGATTCAATTGTAAGTAATTGTTATCAGGACTAATGGCGATTGTCACAACTGTAAATGGAGAAGAGGTGTAACTAAAAGGGGGGAGCTAATCTGTCATTTCAGGAACAGAGGACTCTAGGACCATCAAGAGGGAAGAGCATGAGAGGAGCAAGGGATCCTGACCAGAAAGTCAGCGACAACAGAGATGGTGACAGAGCAATGGCAGAAGAGAGACAGAGCAGCAGAGGACTGTAGGCCCAGGGACTGAGAAAGGCAGCGTGCCTGCAGGCAAGAGGCTGGCTTGCAAAATGTGCCTTTGGACATTAAATAAATATATTTTTTCAAAGTGGTATATGTACATTAAAAGAAAAAGGGGGGTAATAGAGGTAAATACTGTTAGCTGATGGTGCATGGAGGCGATTGTAATCCTTGCAATGATTGGTTGAATGTAAAACTGATAATCTGCCCTGTAAACTTTCACTCAATTCACAATAAAAGTTTAACAAAAAAAGAAAACGTGGCATAGCTTCCAGCATCACAACAGTGTGTAAGCCAACATTTTACAAACTGTCAAGGTACAAACTGAAAAATGGTGTAGGCTTTTACTTTTGTTGTTGTTGTTAAGTGCCATTGAGTCTGTTCTAACTGATAGCAACCTTGTATAGGGGTTCCAAGGAGCAGCTGGTGGGTTTGAACTGCTAATCTTGCGCTTGTTTTGTTTCTATTCAAAGACTTCTTAATTTCCACTAAATAATTGATGGTGGGACCATGCAAAAAAAAAAAAAAAAGCATACAGGACTCTTAACACTGGGATTGGTTAGTTTTGTCATCTCGCTAGGTTTAAAAGGAGCCATCTCAGAAGGAGGAACATATGATTCCAGGGCCATTAAGAAAGAAGAGCATGAGTGGAGTGTGAAATTCCTACCTAGGAAAGTGGTGACAGCAGGGACGGTGACATGGAAAGATAGAGCAGCTGCAGGCTTCTAGGTCCTTGGCTTGCAGAAGGGGCCCTTTGGGAATTTATAGACTGGCTAAAGGAGCTTTGTTAATACTGGCCCATGCAGGGTAGAGGCCTAGGGTCCACATGACTGAGAAGCTGAAGACAAGAGTGAGGTGTGTCTGCAGTATGGCAGTGAAGAGATGTTCCTGACTGGAGCTATTGCATCCTGAGTTGTTTTGGATCCTGAATTGTAACTTGTTCTCTTCCCTAACAAATCCCAGAATCGTATCATCGTTATGAGTTCTGTGTGCCCATTGTAATGGATTATCCAACTCCCGAGTGATACAGCGAGTGCTGTGGAGGGATGGTTACTGTCAGAGAGTAGGGTTAGGGAGATTGAAAGGTCGAGATATAGCTGGACTTCACTTCATTGGCATTTGCCTTGGGCTGGTTTTGAGTTTGAGTCTCCTTCCCTTTGTGAAACCAGAGGAAATCAGCTGTGGCCCCCACAAGGAATTTGTAGGTTAGCAGTCCAGTGCTTATCTTACAGCACCACACCAGTACCTTAACTCTTCCATCTTATCCCCGTTAACCAACTCAAAAGCCACGTCCATATTTTAGGTGTCTGTTGATAGCACCCCAATTCTGTCGTAGTGATCTAGTACTGTTATAACAGATATCACTAGTGGATGGCTTTAACAAACGGAAGTGTCCTTTCTCTCCTGGATTCAGATTCATGGTCCTAGAGGAAGGCTTTCTCTCTGTGTGGGCTCTGGAGGATGGTCCTGATCTCTTCAGCTTTGCTTCCTGGTTCCTTAGAGGTCCACTTGTGTCCTGGCCTCCCTCTTCCCCCGTCTCTCCTCTGATCACTTGTTTAGTCTTTCATATCTCAGAAGACATGAACTCAAGATACACCCTATACTGTTATGGTTGTTAAGTGCCATCAAGTGGATTCCGATTCATAGTGACCCTGTATAGGGTTTCTGAGAAGCCACTGGTGGGTTTGAACCGCCAACCTTGTGGTTCTGCAGTCCAGTGCTGATCCACAATGCTACACTAAAAGCCCTACACCTTGTACTAATCATGCCTTATTTGCATAACAAAGACAGCCCATTATAAAATGGGGTTATATCCACAGTAGCATGGTGGTTACAAGTCAGACTGCTAACCTTGAGGTCAGCAGTTCGAAACAACCAGCTGTTCTGCAGGAGAAAGATGAGGCTTTCTGCTCCCATAAAGATTTACAGCTTCGGAAACCCTGTGCAGAATTGGAACCTACTCCACAGCACATAACCAACCTCCATACCACCATAGAGGTTGAGATTTATGACACATTTTGCGGGGTGATGCAATTCAATCCATCACAGATATATATCTCAAGGCATTTGTTCTTTTAGTGTAATGCTTTCTAAGTGATATATAATGTGTTTGAGGGTTGTATTCGTGGATAAAAGCATTAAATGGGAATGGTGCCGGTCTAAGAATGTGTTTGAACTCATTTTTAAGTCATTTTTTTTTTTAAAGATATATTTCAAGCATCTAGAACAATGTAGAGTAACAGATGCCTTTGAACCCATCACTCTTAGCAATGGATGTTATTGTCTTCTCTAGGGAGATGGGGAGCTAGGAGGAGAAGGTCTCTGTGATGACAAGGACAACAGCAGTTGACTCAAGTTTATTAGCCAGATTACGTCATTGTTTGTGACTAAATGTGTTGACCTCCTCAGATTTCGTTGTTATGGACAATCACAGTCTTGTCTCTGGATTACAGGAATCACTTAGCTAAAGGTGGATCAGCAGGGGGGCTGAGAGCTCACAAAAGAAGACAGCCAGGGCCAGGAAGTGTACCAAGCCCTCCCCACTGTGTGGTCCTCCTCCAAGGTAAACTGGGCTTCTTTTACTGAGAAGAGAGAAAGTTTCCTATAGTACCATAGATTACCAGGGAGGAAGAGGGCAGTGTAGTGAGTTGATGAAGCCTTCCCCTGAGACTTGCCTCTTCCGGAAGTTGAAATCCCTCCCCTTGTGATAATCCCTAAAGAACATCAGTCAACCCGCCTCTGAGTGAACTCAGTGTTTCCAAGGGATCAGTTCTATAGCGTTCTGGGTTCCTGGATGACCAGCCTACAGCCTGCTCTGCTGGCCTTTCCAATGTTTGGGAGCACCTAAGAACTCATATTAAATGTCTTCCTACATAAAATAGCCAGAGTAGGTTATTTCCTCTACTGAGTCCTGACTGACACATTCAGTAACTCACTATTGTGAAGATTAAATGAGATATTGTATTCACAACATTCGCATCCCTTCTGACACCTAATACGTTCTCAATAAATAGTAGTTACGGGGACAGTTCTACTGGATCCTGTGGGGTCCCTGTGAGTCAGAATCAACTTGATGCCACATGACAGCAACAAATGAAGAGTGTAATGACTAGCACTAAGGGACCCTGGTGGCACAGTGGTTAAGCATCAGCTGCAAACTGGAAAGTCAACAGTTCGAATCCACCAGCGGTGCCACAGGAGGAAAGACCTAGGGATCTGCTCCCATAAAGATTGTGTCTTAGAACCCCCACAGGGCAGTTCTACTCTGCCATGTAGAGCTTCTGTGGTCAGAATCAACTGCAAACAACAACAACAGCATTGCAGGTAGTAATCATAGCAGTAACCATTCATTTGGGACCTAAATGATTAAAATGGCAATAGCGTTCTCAGGCTCTCCACAAAACCTCTTGGAACCATATTATGGCAGAACCCATACCACCTCACCTTTTTCTTGGGCTGATTCTAAGACAACATAACTGACAGCCATTTTGAGTGCTTTTCAACTTGAGGGGCTCACTGTCCAGTGCTCTATCTGACAGTGTTCCTCAGTGGACTGAGGTTTTCAGTGGCTAACCATTTAGAGTCCTGGTGTACAGCTCTGGTGGCACTGTAGGATAAAGCCCTGGACCGGAAGGTCAGTTTGAACCTCAAGGTCAGTGGTTCAAATCCACTAGTCCCTCCTTGGAAACCCTATACATGGTCGCTATGACTTGGAACCGACTCAATGGCACTTAACAACAACAACCATGCAGAAGTGGTTCATCTCTTCTCCCTCCTAGTCTGTCTTAGCCTGTAAGCTCTTTTGAAACCTGCCCACCATAGTCAGTGTGTGGTGGCCACCATGCCAGAAAGAAATGGCAAAAGTATTGAACAAACCATGATTTATTAGGACTTTAAGTTTAAGGCTGGTGTAGTCAAGACAACCTTTTAAGTTGACTGTTATCACAGCCATTTTACAAAAGAGGAAACTGAGCTTCAGAGTGTACGTGTGATTTGCCCAACGTTGCACAGCTATTAAGTAGCAGAGCCTGACCTTGAGCCCAGGATTCTATTTTCCCAGTATACTCCCGCTGCCTCCTGGGGTTTTTTGGTTGGTTGGTTGGTTTGGGTTTGTCATTTGGATAAAAGTGAAGTATCACTGGTCTCAGCAGATTTCTATCCTAGATTGACCCAAAGGAACATGCCCATTATAGGCTAGTCTTCCTCCTCCCCGATGGTGGAGGCAGGGAGACTTGAACTGAATCTTGGACTGAAAATGCTGAGTACCTAGTGGCCCACTGCTGTCTAAACAGGGCGCTCTCTCCTGGGGGAGCAGGAGGGAGCAGTGAGGCTGTGGAGCACGTCCGATCCTAAGCCTGGGCCAGACCTGGAGGGACCTGCTACCACAGAGGAAGCATAGTACCAAAGCTTAAAGGGGATCAAAGTGTTGAGCTTCTCTGAGATCAACACAGGGAGATCCTGGAAGATCAGTCAGATCCTGAGCCTGACCAATTCATCTATTGATTTATCGGTTTGAGGCTTGCCTCTTGCTTTCATTAAGGGACATTAAAGTGCCACCGTTAGATAAGGCACACAGGCTGGAAGGATAAAGTTTACTGGAAAGTCTTGGTTTGGGACCAACCAACTTCTTGATACAAAAAGATCTTGGACAGCTGAGTTAGATCAAGTGTCCGGGGAGATAGGGGAAATGTCGTGCACAGTTTGAATCAGCAGGATGTTGGGAGGACTGAAAGGAGCCAGGTTTCTGGGTTTGGTGTAGTGAATTATTTAATATGCCTTAGTCTTTATAACTCCCTCCAAATGATTCTTTTCCTCATGGGTCTGGGTGAGAGAAGGTGGGAGAAGATTCTGATAGGATGATGTGATTCCACTGCGGACGTTAACAGAGTTAATAATAATTGTAAAAATGTAAAACTCTACTATGGGTTTGAAAGGAGCCATCTCAGAGCCAGGAGTGGAGCATGTTCTTTGGACCCTGAATTTCCTGCTCAGTGAACCTCCTAGACCCAGGGACAGTAAGTTGTGACATCAGAGAAGCAGCAGAGCCAAGAGCCAGAGCACGGGACAGAGCAGGGGGCGTCCCAGCCCACGAGCAAGTAAAGCTGAGTGACTTTGGGCGGGAGGCTTGCTTGCAGAGTGGGGTACCTCGAGGCCTTTAGTCTCTTGAAGCCAAGTGTCTTCAGGCAGAGATATGTGGTGGTGTGAAGGTCCCTTGAGCATTTCTCAGCAGCCCTAAAAGACCTTTGTGACACTGGCTGGGCAGAGAGAAGCCTGCCTATGGACACAGCTGAGGAGAGGTGTTCTGACTGAGACAACGGTGCCCTGAACATTTCTCACCCTCAACTGTTAACTAACCGAAGAAGGCCCCAAACGTTAGTATGGGATCTGAGTTCTGTGTGGCCAATGTAATGACTTATCAGACCCAGCATGAGCTTCGTGCTGTGAGGAGGGATGTTGGTGCTTATTTTCACACTGGGTAATCTCCTTGCTTCTGGCTCTGCTGCTTACTGGCCTTGTGACCTTGGACAAGTTACTTAACCTCTCTGAGCCTCAGCTTTTTAAAAGCTACAACACAAGAATGCTAGTTCCTTCCTCTGAAGGCTTTATCAGTAGAAAATGAGGTCATAGATGTAAAATGCTTAAGCCACTCCCTGGTATGTAATAATCATTCTTGCAGTTGTTGTTGTTAGGTGCCATCGAGTCAGTTCTGACTCATAGCGATCCTAGGCACAACAGAATGAAACACTGCCCGGTCCTGGGCCATCCTCACAATTGTTGTTACACTGGAGCCCATTGCTACTGCCACTGTGTGAATGCAACTCACTGGGGTCTTCCTCTTTATCGCTGATGCTCCACTTTACCACGCATGATGTCCTTCTCACCATCCTGGCTTCTAAGGAGCACTCTGGCAGTGGGGACTGTGATCTGAGCTAAGAAACCCCCTCTGCTTTCCCCTAGGTCAGTGTTTCTCATCCTTGGCTGCTTATCACAGTCATCTGAAGAAGTATTAAGAAGTATCAGAGCCAAATCTCCACACTTGAACTGATCGAATCTGAGTTGAATTGTGTCCCTTCAAAGTATGTGTGAACTTGGCTAGGCCATAATTCTCAGTATTGTGCATATCCATTTTGTGATATGATGTAATTACCCATGTGTTATAAACCCTACCCTCTAATGTTAATAAGGCAGGATTAGTTGCCATTAATGGAAATGAGGCAAGATTAGATTGTATTTTGAGTCACTCTCTTATGAGATAAAGAAGAGTTTTAAAAAGTGAACAGAGATCGGAGAAACCAACTATCACCAAGAAAAAAGATCCAGGAGTGGGGTGTGTTCTTTAGGCCTGGGGTCCCTGTGCTGAGAACCTCCTAGACTCAGGGGAAGATGGATGGCAAGATGCATGCAGAATTCCAAGGAACACCAGAGCCACATATTTTGAAAGACGGTAAGGACCGTCCTCCAGAATTAACAGAGAGAAAGCCTGCTTCCTAGAGCTGGCCCCCTGAATTTTGACTTCTATCCCCCTAAACTGTGAGAGAATCAATGTGTTTGTTAAAGCCAGCCACTGGTGGTCTATCTGTTTTCATAGCACTGGATAGCTAAGACAATTACTTATAACTTCATCAGCCGATTTACCAAATGTACAATAGAGGAGAAGAGTGGCTTTGAAGTCAGTCAGACCTGAGGTGGAGCCTAGCTTAGTGCTCACTGCTGTTTGCAGTCCTTTAGTCTGTTCCTGACTCATGATGACCCCGGAGGAACAAAATGCTGCCCATCCTATGCCATCCCCATGAGGGGCTGCAGACTGGACCATTGTGACCCCTACAGTTTTTATCGACTGATTCTCAGAAATAGACAGCCAAGCCCTTCTTTCTAGTCAATTTCAGCCTGCTGAGACCTGTCTAGTGTCATTGCTGGGACTCAAACCTGGGTCTCCCACATGGAAGGCAAGAATTCTACCACTAAACCACCACTGCCCCCATACTTCAAGTATTCCTAGTCACCAACAAGTTGATTCTGATTCATAGCGACCCCAGGTGTATCAAACAGAACTATGCTCTATCGGGTTTTCAGTGCTGATTTTCTGGAAGCAGATTGTCAAGTTTTGTTTTGTTTTGTTTTTTTAGGTGTTTCGGGGTGAACCTCCAACCTTGGCATGTTAACCATTTGTGTCACTCAGGGACTCCATCCTACAAGAGGGGCCTCCCTATCTCAGTTAATTATGTCTAGAAATGAAACACGGAGTCACATTAAAGTCTCTACACACTAGATTCATTCTTCCCAGAGCTCCAAGATGTCCAGCCATTCAGGAGGTGAGCAGAGGTCCAGATGCTGATCAGATTACATGCTCTGCTCCGGAATTCTCCAGCCAGCTGTCCATTTCTGAGGATGATCCTTGAGGTGAATAATTTATGCCACTTACAGTTTCACATTTCTTTAAAGGCCCCAGTAAAAGGAGCCTGAAAGTTTCCAGCCAAGTGCAAGTCCAGCTTCCCTAGGGGCATTTGCAGCAGGCCAGCTTGGCTGCCTGGACACTGCGGAGTGGGAGTTCTTCCACTAAGAGTCCCCCACAGGACAGATGCTTTTTGCATTAAGATCATGAATATCTTTGATAAAAAGTAAATAAGACTTCGAAAGATACATTTTCTAAAATAGCCCCCAAGACCCTTGAAGAGAGGTAGAAAGCCTTCTTGGGAACAGTGTGGGTCATGTGGAAGAAAACTGTTCCCAATTCTTCACTCCTTATGTGCTACAAGGTCAGTGGTTTGAACCCACCAGCCGCTCCTTGGAAGAAAGATATAGCAGCCTGCTTCCATAAAGGTCCAGCCTGTCGCATCTAGCTGCTTGGGACCCAGCTTGGGTGTACGGTGCCTCAGGACCTGGCTCTGGGACCATGATAATGGGCGGCCCCGTAGCTCCTGGTCCGGCACGAAGGGCTCCCCTGATGTGAGAATGGCCA
This sequence comes from Chrysochloris asiatica, assembly GCF_000296735.1. NCBI lineage: Eukaryota > Metazoa > Chordata > Mammalia > Afrosoricida > Chrysochloridae > Chrysochloris > Chrysochloris asiatica. The sequence continues at coordinate 46,886,759 of NW_006408521.1, read as the reverse complement.
CCCTTCAACTTGAGCCAGTGGCTAACATTGGCCTAGAGGCCCTATGGGACAGTGTACAGACCTGTGATTCCTACAATGGCCATTTATGGCCCTCAAGAGCATGAGAGTCCCCAGTGGGAAAGGTACTAGAGGGGACTTCCCTATCAACACAGTTTTGAGGTGGCCTTACTGAAGCAGCTAGGGCTGTTGAGTATCCAAGTGTTGTCTGGCCTGAACTGACTGGCAAACCCAGGTGACGCTGCTGTTTGAACACATGGACCAAGACCTTAGGATGTACCTAGACAAAGCACCCCTACCAGGCTGGCCAGTGGTGGCCATCAAGGATCTAATGCACCAGTTGCTAAGAGGCCTTGATGTCCTGCGTGCCAATTGCCTCATTCCCCAAGACCTGAAGCCAGAGAACATTCTGGAGACAAGTGGTGGGACAGTCAACTTGGTTGACTTTGGTCTGGTCAGAATCTGCATTTACCAGATGGCACTCTGACCTGTGGTTGCGACACTCTGGTACCTTGCTGCTAAAGTTTTGCAATCTACACATGCCACTGGCAATATCTTAGCAGAAATGTTTTGTCAAAAGCCACTCTTCATGTGGAAACTCTGAAACTGAAGAGTTAGGTAAAACGTTTTGCCTGATCAGAGGATTACTAGCCAAAGATGCATCTCTACCCCGGGTGACTTTTTCCCCAGAGAACCCTGCCCAGTCCCATGGGTGGAGTCTGAGGCTTCAACTTAGGCGACTCTCTGCCCTCTGGGCCCTGCAGCAGGTAATGAGGAGGGCACAATGCAGTGATGGAGACAGGATGCAGAGAAGGGAGAGAAGCTGTCATTCCTTACCTCTGGACACTAGAGTGGAGAAACCTCTTCCCCACTGATAAGGCAATTTCTGCCCTAGCTTCTGCCTTCATCTCTGAGACTTTGGATGCCTCACCCTCAGCTTTTTACAGAGACTATTTCACTGCCTTAAAAATGTCCCTGGAGTCCGGTGTGGCACTGTGCGATAGTGCATTGGACAGCAAGGTTGGGTTGAACCATGAGGTCTGTGGTTCAAACCCACCAGTTGCTTCTCCGAAATCCTATACAGGGTCCGTATGAGTCAGAACCTCTGCGACAGAACTTACCAACAGCATCAACAAAAGCTGTCCCTATCCCACTCCTCCTTTTGAGGCATAGTCTCCTGCTCCCCCCCC
>NW_006408521.1:46837716-46885387 GCF_000296735.1 Chrysochloris asiatica | reverse complement strand
CTATACAGGGTCACTATGGGTTGGAATTGACTCGATGGCACTTCACAACAACAACTTTGATATTGGGTTCTTTTTATATATATACAAGAAAGTAGACAATCAAAAAAAAAAAGCAAATAATTTTTTTTAAAGGTTACAAACCCTATGGTGCACTTCTGCTCTGTCCTAGAGGGTCCTACTGAGTCAGAATCGACTTGCCAGCCAAGGGTTTTAGGGAGCCCTGTACCACCATGAGATAACCATAAAGCTAATTGTGGTTAAGCTCTGACCAATGAAATGCTGTAAAGTGCCATCAAATTGGTTCTGACTTATGGTGGTGGTGGTGATGTGCTGTGGAGTCGGTTCTGACTCATAGTGACCCTGTACAGGGTTTCTGAGGCTGTAAATCTTTACCGGAACAGAAAGTCTCATCTTTCTCCCACAGAACAGCTGGTAGTTTCGAATTGCTGACCTTGAGGTTTGCAGCCTGATTCGTAACCATTACGCTACCAGAGCTCCTTAGCCATCCTGCATAGGGTTTCCAAGGAGCAGCTTGTGGGTTTGAACTGCCAGTGCTCATCCTCCAGCTCCACGCCTCGTCTCCAATGGAATGTTAGCAGATGTGCTATGAGAAGAGGCTTTTTAAAGAACTTCCCAGGAAGTTGTTTGTTCCAGATGCACAGAGCAGACCAGAGCCGGACCCTGAAACAAAGCGTTCCCAGTCATTTTATGCCCCTGCAGCAGATCTGGGAGGATGAACAAGAACATGTTGGTTAGCGATCACCAGAAACTAATGATGCTCCACGTTAAAGAAGCGGAAGGCCTAATACTCCCACGCTGCTTGGTTTGGCGTCATTTCCCTTTCATGATTCCACTTTCTGGTAGGAACGTTCCGAGAAGTCTCAGAAGCTTGCCAAATGTCATTTGTGAATGGATGTAGACATCTTGCCTCTAAATTCACTTCAGGATTGCCTCTCAATAGCTGAGTGTCTTGAGCGTAGGGGCGAGGCATTAAGAGTGAGTCGGTAAGGCAGCTGATCTAATTCCAAGAAAGCTTTCATTCCAGGGATGGGTAAAGTTTTGGGGAGCACCCTTTAAAAACCTGAGTTTACCTAAACGCCTGACCTGCTGAACAGCTGAGGAATTCCTCTACACCTCCCTGCAGTTGGGTGCACTGCCATCAGGGGGCAGTGTGTCCCGGCGATGACCTGAGGAGTTGAAATCTTGAGTTGCAGAGTCTTGAGTCTGCATCGTTGAAAACCGTATCACCAGGCATGTTTAATATATATACACAATAAAGAGAGGATTGACTCTGGGAAGGGGCTCTAGAAAACATCACATCCAGAAACATACTTTACAAATACCAAAACCAGAGCCACAGCCAGGCCCGGACCCTGTTCCTCTTTGCGCCTCACTCCCTGCTCTCCTGAGTGTTGCACTCAAGGCATGTGGGCGCCTTCAAGTATCCTCCAGCCGCTCTCCCTTCCAACCTGACTGCGGCCTTCAAACTCCCACCCCAGCTGCTCCGGAGCCTAAAGCACCTGGAATCAGAGCGGTGACTGGGGACGGGAGTCTACGCAGGGCTGACAAGCTGTCAAAGCCGGCACCATCTGTTAACACCGACGAGAAGAGGCGGATACAGGCAATCACCCGGCTTCAGCCCGAGAGTACGCTGTGGACCTGGAGAACTGGAAGCCATCCGAGCGCTCCCGCAGCTAGCTGCAGTTCCGGTTGGGATGAAGAAGGGTGCAAGCTCTAGGTTTTCAAGTCATCTGCAGAACCACGCGCACGTCAGCTGGGCCAGGCCTTGTAGACAGGGACAGCCAACGCTTTTCTTTTCTTTGTGACCTTTTACTGAATTCTCCATGAGGCCTCTCACGGCCTCAAAATCCAAACGGCCACCAGAGGGCACTCGAGGACTAAGCCTGGATTTTGCTTCCAGGGAGAACGGAAGGAAGGGGAAAAACTGTTGCCCCCTGCTCCCAGCAACTCCAAAGATCAGTGAAAAACTTCTAATATTTAAAATTCATTTCTAACTTATGAAAAGTCCATGATGGAACAGTATTGGGTCTGCAGACTTACAGAATAGCCATCCTCCATCATGGATTTCCAATGGTCAAATCTCCCCAAAGTTGAACCTCATCTGTATGTGTGGAGTTCAAGACTGAACCTAAGTCTTTTCCTCCCTTGTCAGGGTTAGCAGGCTGAAGCCTCAGCATTTCCAACAAGAACCAAGCTCCAGACATCAGCTGCCTTCCAGTCGCATCCCCTAGATCTCCCTTCCCATCTCTTAGCTGCCCTCCAGTGTTCTGCCCAAGCGAGGCTGTGATGGCCCAAATATGACAGACCATGTTATAGGGCCATTCAAATTAAAGTGGGAATTCTTCCGTTTTACTGTGGATGAACATGCGGGCAGTGTAGTATTCTGCTATCTTGATAAAGTGCCGAGATTACCCCAGGCATGGAGGGGTGTGGGGACACCACACCTGTAGCCAAAGGCACGACAAACCTCACCTTAGACAACCTGTAGATTGGAATCACTGAAATCAAGAGGTTTGCATCCTTATTGCCAGGTGAGGGTGACCTTTTTGTCTTTTGGGGGGCTTATTTTGTTCCTGCAGAAATGTCCATTTTCTACCTTTGGAGAAAGGGGTGCTTCCTGTGAGCCTTTGGGGTTTATGTGGAAACCAGTGGGGCAGGCTGAGGAAACTGACCCAGACTCTCTGGGGTCAGGGGTCAACACAGATGGCTGCCAGAAGCTTCAGATTTGAAATAGGCCAGTTGGCTGCTCTTGAGAAGTGGTCGTGTCAGCCTGCCCAGACACTGCTCCTGCATTCCCGACAGTCCAGGACAAACCAGACGGGGCATGTCCACTCAGGAGCAGAGGTCGGATGTCAACAGCTGACTACACTGGCAGGCACCTCTAAATGGCCCTTTCTAAGTACTCAGCAAGCCAACTGATGACCAACAGAACCAACAGGGAGCTGCTGCCTTACCTCCTGCCCCCAGGTCTCAGGTGACAATCATGACACATACCTGAGGTGGACAGGTTATGCCCTCTGGGGGTTCTCAGCTCAAAGGTCCACGGATAAGGAGCCATTGGCATGTCCTTTCTTCTCCTGGGAGGTCAAAACTTGCAACTCTGAGACAAGGCACATACAGACGGTTGGTTCAGGGATGAGCAGGCCCCTTCCACTGTCGGATTCCCTCACCGCACTGCCATCCTGGCCATGGACCCTACCTTCCATTTTCCCCAGCCAGCCTTGTGTTCTCTGTTTGGTATTTTGCGTTTAACAAAAGGCTGCCTTTTGCACAGTATTATCCCCATCAGACAGATGAGGAAACTGAGGCTTGTCAGCATCCTGAAGTTTATCATGAAGCAGGAACCATGTTCTGCAGCATTGAGAGTCCTGAGATCAAGCATTCCATAGTCAACACACTTGGAGACTGTTGGGCTAGCCACCTTAGACTGCATTCAGGAGACCAGCTGGCCCAGCTCTGATACTCTGAGTGAGGGTTTGTGTTCAGTTTCACAGCTGTGGTTTTGTCATTCAGCACACTCAGTCCTCGGTTGCCTCAGGAACCAGTCTCCCTTATATTCTCTTTGCATGTTTGACCCATACCACAGGGGTGGACATGTGACTCAGGCCTGGCTATAAGGAGCATTGCTGTCCCTTGGCCACAGTGATTGGCTGAGGCATGAGCATGTGACCCAGTCAGAAACATTGATACTCCTGCTGTGATTGTTGGAAGCCAGTACTTGAACCTAGGTGGGTGGAGGGCCGCTATGTCTGGCAACACTCTTGTCACCATGAGGAGTCTAAGGAACAGAAGAGCTAGAGAATAGGATCATTGGTCACTGGATACAGCCAGACTTTAAACCAGTATTCCCCTGGCCATCTTAGTTATGTGATCCAATAAAAAATCTGTTTTTGTTTTTTCCTGGTACTTGTTTGAATTAATGCAAAGGGTCCTCCTATTCAATAACACCTCATGTCCACCAGACTCAATTATACTATCATAAAGTCAATCATTCCATTTCTAGCCCAGGATCTTTGTCCTTGTCTCTGCCCTCTGATCTAGCTACATGGAAGCTGACTATGGATTCTGGCTGCTCCTCCCTTGATCCAACTAGTAGATTCACTGCTTGGTGTCTGGTGGACATTGTAACGTGCCCTTCCTCCAAGTCTGCCTCTTTGTGTGTGTGCTGTGTGTGCTTCCCATTCAGGTCGTTTATATCGCAGTAATTCTTCAGGTCTGCCCATGAAACCTGTCTCCTCATCTATAAAACAAAGGGATGGGTCAAATCATCTCCAAAACTACACTGCCACTCGAACATTCCTTTACCCATTAGCCATATCTTGATCATGATATGGCCTGTGGGCATCAGGAAAAGTCTGAAGTTTCAGGGAAATACAGATTCTCCATTTACAGTAATTAGTGACCCAGGAACAATCTTGTTTTGGGAGGACTAAGTGTCCGGGAAGCAGCAGTTAAGAAATCAAACAACATATTGCATTAGGAAAATCTGCTAAAGACCTTTTTAAAGTGTTGATGAGCAAAGATGTTAGCTTGAGGACTAAGGCGCACCTGACCCAAGCCATGGTATTTTCAATAACCTCATATGCATGCAAAAGCTCGACAGTGAATAAGGAAGACCATAGAAGAATTGATACTTTTGAGTTATGGTGTTGGAGGAGAATATTGAAAATGCCATGGGCTGCCAAAAGAACAAACAGATCTGTGTTGGAAGAAGTGCAGCCAGAGTGCTCCTTGGAGGCCAAGATGGTCAAACTTCATCTCTCATACTTGGGACATATTGTCAGGAAGGACCAGTCACTGGAGAAGGATATCATGTTTGGTAAGGAGGAGGGTGAAAGAAAAAGAGGAAGACCCCCAGCAAGATGGATTGGCAAAGTGGCAGTATCAGTGGGCTCAAGCGTGGCAACAATTGTGAGGTTGGCCCAGGATCGGGCAGTGTTTCGTTCTGTTGTGCATAGGGTTGCTATGAGTCTGTACCGACTCAATAGCACCTAACAACAAGTGTCCGGGTAGGGCCTGTGTGGGGCATTTCTTTATCCAAGTCCTCAGGTCTGTAAGCATCCCTCAAAAGGCAACAGAGGTGGATACATTTCCCGGAAAACTTCTACTTGTACTGAGGTTCCCAGAAAATTGCGTTTGGAGAGCTAAGAAGCTTGGCTGTGAGTAATTTGTTTTTTAAATAGCTCTGTGAGTTGGTCCACATTGTGTTTTTCATTCCACCAGAGCCGAAGGTGGTATTTCTTTTGTTTATAGTATTAGTGTTGTATTATTGGTGATCTCATTGTTCTTGTTTGTGACATGTTTACCTCGGTAGGATAGTTATTGTAGGAGGCAAGTCGGGAGCCAATCTACCCACCAAACCTGCAGAACGAAAGAAAAAGACTCCAATCTCTCCTGCAGAGTGCATATTACTCCTCTCTTGGATTGTTAAATTCTAATTATAGGCTGTTGACCCCAGTTAGAACCATTTATAAGCCTAAACACTATTCTGCAGGTCCATTGCCAATAGGTGTGTTGTGTTCTTATTGTTGTGTAAAACATAACATTTGCGCATTTAGGGGACCAGAACAGGTTAGTATTCCCTGGCAAAGTTGGGTGGAAGCTAGACTAACTATGACTCAGAACTGAGACAGGGGAAATGGAAAACGTACATTTCACCTTGACAGGCATTTAAAACACTAGGGATTTCTAAAACCCAAGGACCCTGGAGCTGTCCTTTCAGAACTTCGCCCAAATGCCACTTGGACGTGATCTGTGATTGCCTTCACCACAATCTTGGGGCAGCAAGCACCCCTCTTTCCTAGAATCTAACTGAGCTGGTTATTGAACATAACGGTAAGATTTTTTGTTTGGGTCTTTCCACTAAATGCAAGGCTGCAGAGAAACCTCGGGTTCACCATTGCCTAGCATGATGTTTGACACGTTGTTTGGTTTTAGGTGACAGTGCATTGATTCTGACTCATAGCGACACTATGCACAACAGAACGAAACACTGCCCGGTGCTGTACTATCCTGAAAATTATCTTTATGCCCAAGTCCATTGCTGAAGCCATTGTGTGAATCCATCTCATTGGGGGTCGTCCTCTTTTTCACTGACCCTCCACTTTACCAATCATGATACTCTTTGCCAGGAACTGATCCCTCCTGATAATATGCTCTAAGTATGAGAGATGAAACCTCACCATCCTGATTTCTAAGGGGCATTCTGCTGTACTTCTTCCAACAGAGATTTTCTTGTTACTCTGGTAGCCCATGGTACTTTTAATATTCTTCTCTAACACTGTAACTCAAATGCACTAATTCTTCTACAGTCTTCCTTATTAATTATCCAACTTTCACATGCATATAAGGCTATTGAAAATATCAGGATTTGGGTCAGGTCCACCTCAGTCCTCAAATGGTCATCTTTGTTCTTTAAAGAGGTCTTGTGCAGTAGATTTGCCTAATGCAATACATTATCTGATTTCTTTCTTTTTTTTTTTTTTAAGGTTTTTATTGTGACTTGAGTGAAAGTTTACAGGACAGATCATCAGCTTTATATTCAACAAATCATATAACTTGTTTCATTACAATGATTATAATCCTCTCTATGTACCATCAGTTAACAGTATTTCTCTCTATTCACTTTAGCTCTTTTTTATTTTTTTTAAACACTCAGGCATATATAATAATTTACACAACCAAAGGGCACATTCTGCAAGTCTGCTTCCTGGCTGCCATCTCTTAGTCCCTCTATTCCCATGAATCTAGAGTCCTCAGCTGCTGTCTCTCTTCATGTCATCAACTCTGCCCCCATCTCTGGTGTTGCTGCTTCTCTGGATAGGGTGCCACATTCTGCTCATATTCTTCTCCCTTGATGGTCCTAGGGTCCTCTGCTCCTGGACTGTAAGATTAACAACTTGCCAAGGAGCTCTGGTAGTGTAGTGAATATGAATCAGGCTGCTAACCCCAAGATCGGCAGTTCAAAACTACCAGCTGTTCTGCAGGAGAAAGATGAGGCTTTCTGCTCCTGTAAAGATTTATAGCTTCGGAAACCCTGTGTAGGGTCACTATGAGTCGGAACCGACTCCACGGTACTTAAGAACAACAACAACTTTTTGTTACAAAACCTCTACCTTTACAGTTGTGATAGTCGCAATAAGTCGTGATAACAATTACTCACTACTGAATCATAAGAATCTTATCCCCATTTCCTTTCACCAGACCTGTCTAGACAAGATGAAAACTATTCAGTGGGGATTCTACCTCCCCCCCACACACACACTCTGAAACTAAATTCCTTCAGTTACTTTGTGCCTTTATAGCCCACCCCACCCACATTCCATTTTAGGTAGCCAGTGTCTAAGCTGCCCATCCCTATCTACCCTGTATATAGAGGGGATAGGATTCATACCTGATGTGAAGCCTCCTTCCCTCTTGGTTGGTATTTTGAACTATTACATCCGTAAATATAGGTCAAGTTCATCAAATTGTAGTAATTTACACATGTTTCCTTTGTCAAAAAATTTTTTTAGTTTCCTCTAGTCAAGTTCTGACCATCAAGCCATTGATGCTAGGCCGAATGGGTATTATCTGCAAGTTTGGGTGTTCTTGTATGTCTTCCCTCACTTCATATCAGCTGAACACGTAATTTTTGATCTTCATCAACATTTTAAGTTCTCTTTATTTTCATTGAGCTGTTACCCATACTGAAGGCTGTGGTCTTTGATCTTCATCAGTAAGCATTCTAAGTCCTCTTCGCCTTCAACAAACAACGTTATATCATCTACATATCACAGGTTGTTAATGAGTCTTCTTCCAAATCTGATGCAATATTCTTCTTCATATAATCCAGCTTCTCAGATTATTTGCACAGCATACAGAGTGAATAAATACAGTGAAATACTACAATCCTAGCACACACCTTTCCTGATTTTAAACCATTTGGTGTCCTCTTGGTCTATGTACAGGTTCCTCATGAGTTCTGGAATACTCATTCTTTGCAATGTTATCCATAGTTTATCATCATCTACACAGTCAAAAGTCTTTACATAGTCAATAAAGCACAGGTGAACACCTTCCTGATGTTCTCTGCTTCCAGACAAGATCTATCTGAAGTCAGCAATGATATCCCTGTTCTACATCTTCATCTGCAATCTGATTTGAACCTATGGCAATTCCCTGTTAATGTACTGTTGCAGCCATTTTTAAATTATCTTTAGCAAATTTTTACTTGTATACGATATGAATTATATGATCTGATGATTTTTGCGTTCTGTTGGGTCACCTGTCTTTAGAATGGACACAAATATGGATCTCTTGCAATCAGTTAGCCAGGTAGCTGTCTCCCAAATTTCTTGACATAGATGAGTAAGTATGCATCAGTTTGTTGAAAGATTTCAATTTTTATTCCACCAGTTCTGAGAACCATGTTCTTTGATAATGCCTTCAGTGCACCTTGGATTTCTTCCTTCAGTACCATTGGCTTTTGATCACATGCTACCTCTAGAAATACTTGAACATTAACCATTTCTTTTTGGTACAGTGACTGTTTGATGCTTTCTGCATCATTCAATATTTTGCCCATAGAATCCTTCAATGCTGCGAGTTGAGGCTGAAATTTTTTCTTCAGTTCCTTAAGCTTGAGAAATGCTGAATGTGTTCTTCCCTTTTGGTTTTCTAACTCCAGATTGTTGCACATTTCATTAGAATACTTGACTTTTTCTTTCCAAGCTGCCATTTGACATTTTCTGCTCAGCCCTTTTACCTCCTCATTTTTCCTTTATGCTTTAGAATTTCTTTGCTGGAGAGCACGTTTCAGAGCTCTTCTGACACCCATTTTGGTCTTTTCCTTGTCTTTTTAATGACTTTTTGCTTTCTTCCTGTGTGATGTTCTTGATGTCATCCCACAGCGTTTCCAGTTTTCAGTCACTAGTGTCTAATGCATCACATCTGTTCTTGAGATGATTTCTAAATTCAGGTGGGATATGTTCCAGGTCATATTTGGCTCTCATGGACTAATGTTTTGATTTTCTTCAACTTCAGCCTGAACTTGCATATGAGCAATGGATGGCCTGTTCCACAGCTGTCCCTGGCCTTGTTTTGGCTGATGATATGGATGGAGCTTTTTCATCATCTCATTCCACAGATGTAGTCAACTTGATTTTTGTGTATTTTATCTGGTGAGGTCCAGGTGTATGATAACCTTTTATGTTGTTTTTAAAAGGCAATTGCAATAAAGAAGTCATTGGTCTTGAAAAATACTAGCATGAGCTCTCCAGCATCGGTTCTATCACCAAGGCCACACTTCCCAATGACTTAGCCTTCCTCTTTGTTTTCAATATCTGCATTCCAATCACCAATAATCATCAATACATCTTGGTTGCATGTTTGATAGATTTAAGGCTGAAGAAGTTGGTATAATTCTTCAATTTTATCATCACTGGCTTTAGTGGTTGGTGTGTAAATTTGAAGAATAGTTGTAGTAACTCATCTTCCTTCTAGACACATAGATGTTATCCTATCACAGACAGTATAGTATCTCAAGATCTTGAAATGTTCATTTTGATGATGAATGTGTCTCCAATCCTCTTCAATTTGTCATTTCCAGCATAGTAAACCATATGATTGTCAGATTCAAAATGACCAATACCAGTCCATTTCAGCTCGCTAATGCCTAGGATATTGATGTTTATGCGTTCCACTTCATTTTTGATAACTTCCAGTTTTCCTAGATTCATACTTCATACATCCCATGTTCTGATTATTAATAGATGTTTACAGTTTATTTCTCCTCATTTTGAGTCATGCCCCATCAGAAAATGAAAGTCTTGAAAGATTTATTCCACTTACGTCATCAAGATCAACTCTACTTTGAGGAGGCAGCTCTTCCCTAGTTGTATTCTGATAAGGGGCTCATATTCCAGCCCAATATCTGACAATATTCTGGGGCTCTTCATCATGTTTCACTACTACATATTCTGGTGCTACCTGAGAGTGTTCCACTGTTATTCATAAGGTGTTCTGTGGCTAAACATTCAGAAGTAATCTGCCTCCCCTTCTTTCTAATCTGTCTTAGTTTGGAAGCTCAGCCAAAACCTCGCCAATATGGGTGACCCTGATGGCATAGCTTCCAACATCACAGCAACACACAAGCCATCACAGTATGACAAACTGACAGACGCGTGGTGGTGGTGGTGGCTATGTGCCATGGAATCAGTTGCGACTCATAGTGACCCTATATAGGGTTTCCAAGGTTGTACATTTTTATGGGAGCAGAAAGCCTTATCTTTTGCCTTTGGAGCAGCAGATAGTTTCAAACTACCTACCTTGAGTTTAGCAGCCTGGCTTATAGCCACAATGCTACCAGAATACCTTTGAAATGATTACAGCCTTGGAGACCCTATGGGGTCATTCTGCTGTGTCCTAGAGTCTCCATGAGTTGGAATCAAACGGGGTTCTAAGAAGTAACCAGGCCACAGGTTGGCGGAAAAGAGAGAGACTCTCAAGGAGATGGAGTGACAGAGTCGCGGCAACAATAGAGCCAAGCTGAGCACCATTGTGAGGATGGTACAGGACTGGGCGAGGTTACTATGAGTCAGAACTCATTCAACAGCACCTCACAACAACAACACGTGAAGGGAAAGAGCATAGACGCTCCAGGCCGAGGGGATAGGATGGAAGTGCTCCATTGTCATTTCACAGACAGCTCTGAGCACGTGGAGGGTGCAAGAGAACAGGTGAGACACAACCCTGTAAAGACAAGCACAAAAGACGGTTAGGCCTAAGAAGATTCTTAGAGAATCCTGGCATTCTAATGTCCTGCCCTTTCCCCATCCCCACCAATTCAGTCCTTGGTGAGTTCACCCCTTTCAGGATTAAAGTGGGGCTCACAGTAATGTCCAGTGCCCCAAAGTTTCATCTGAGTCCTTAGCACTTCCTGCATCAGAAACCCCTCAATGACAAAGTTAAGAGGCCAGAGCTGCACCTCTCAGGTGGTCCCTCCAGCTAGCCAGGCCACCTCAAATGAGAGCTGCCACCAGGCCAGCCCCAGTTACTCATCCACCAACAGTGGCCCCACCATCTGCAGTTGGCTCACCTGCTGCTGCCCCCCAGTAGCCTGGCCTGATGGCCCAGATGACGACCACAGCTGCTGGCATGGCCTTGGGCTCTGCTGTCCTGCCCACGCTGGGCCATGCCATCACTGAGGTGTCAGTGGAGGGAGTCATGCTGAGCCCGCAACAAGGCCTGACATGACTTACCAGGATGCCCAGCCAGCATCCCAGCAGAGCTGCAGTTTGACCCTTGCCACTGTGAGATGAAACAGCGTTTGTAGTGTGCTCAGACCTGGATGTCCTCAAGCTCTGTGAGCAGTTCAGCAAGGTGCTGAGGCAATGCAGATTTGCAAAGGGATTAGCATAACCAGGAAGTTCAAGTTGGAGAAATGGAAAACCATGTCTCCTGACCAAATGAATTTAGCTGTAAAACTGTGATTGATAATGACCATGTAATATGTATCAGCACCAGGTAAGGCCCTCCTTCATCACTAATAAAGAGCTCTAAATTAATAAAGGAGCTCAAAATAACCTAAAGGCACTTGTTTTATTTAACATTTCCTCTCCACAGTCAGCATGTTCTCTGATACTTAGGGATGCCGATTTTGGGGTAAGAGGTATTTTGGTTGTGTTGAGGGCTTTGTGTTTGGGGTATGGTGAATATCTTTGGGCAAAACAAGCTAAAAGTATTTGCATACTAAGTCCCTTAATGTCTAGGTTTACTTCCACACAGGCTGCTGAATGGGGGGAGATGGAGGGACCATGAATTCATGATTTGGAGACTGGTGATGGGCAATACTGTACTTTTACATCTATGTCCCATAAAACGTTTTCCAAAATAAGTACATTCTGGGGTATGTTCTAGAGTCTACATCCCACACCCCTCTGAGCAGTATTAAGCTCCATGGGAGCCTTGAATATCCAAGTTTGGACTCCAGATCCCAGACTCACTAGCTGCGCAGGTGGAACTAGTGTTAGAGGAGAACTGTTCCTCTGAGCTTTTTGTTTGAGACGTGTATTGCCAGGCCTTTCTTCTGTGGACACATTGCCAAACTTTTAGTCAGCAGCTGAGCACTTTAACCAAGGAGCTCTGGCAACGTAGTGGTTACAAGTCGAGCTAATAAGCCAGCAGTATGAAACTAGCAGCCGTTCCGCAGGAGAAAGATGAGGCTTTCTGCTCCTGTAAAGATTTACAGCCTTGGAAACCCTGTACAAGGTCGTTATGGGTCAGAACTGACTTGACAGCAGTAGTAACAACAAATGTTCCATCAGAGTCCCAGTATGGCACTGTTGGATAAGCACTGGACTGCTAACGCTCCTTGGAAACCCTATTGCTATGGGTCGGAAGCGACTTGATGGTACTTAGAAACAGTAAGAGTGTTCCACAATGTGCCCCGTTCGCTTATCCACTGGTCGGCTGATGGGCATTTCGGTTGCTTCCACCTTTGGACTGTTTTGGATAATACGACTTTAAGCATTCATATATAAGTAAAAGGATCATGACATTGGGATGGGAAGAGGAGTTAGGTAATATTAACCCTCAAAGGGTCTTGGTGAGCAGGTGCTCAGGTGAACATCCTGCAGGGCTAGAACTTGGTAATCTCAGGTTGAGCAATGCAGGTTTCTCACTCCTGTGCTTGCTTTTACAAGCAGTCTCAGCTGCATTTTCCTGATTTGGGTTCAGAAGTGTTATCTCCCGATTTTGTGTCTCCCAAGGGAAAGAATATCCATTCACACTCACACGTAAACAGATTTCATCAGGAACACACTTTTGACAACTGGGTAGGCTGTGGCAAGCCGCCCTTCCCATTCATAAGGTTGGTGGAGGTGGGGAGGGTGTGTTTGAGGATGAGGGAATTAAAAATTGAGATATACACAGTTCTCTCTCACTCAAGAACGTGGATGGATTTTTGCGTTCTGCTCTACTTTGGTCTCTTTACTCAACCACCATTCTTGCCTCCAGATGCCTTTGGAAAAGAGAGAGGATTAGCTGGCATGGATGGACTCCAATCAGGGAGAGGCAGCCAGCTGCTGAAAAAGGTGTCAGGTTTGAGGAGGCCAGCCAAGGGAAGCTGAGTGACCTTCGAACACTCTCTGCGACAAGGCTGGCCACAGTCGTCAGAGCTGGGGTTCCAGCTGGGACGTGGGAGAGGTGGCGCGAGGCTTTCTGCCACCAGGGGGCGCTAATGGGGCTGGCGGGCCGGCAGGGTGAAGGTGGGCGGGAGTGCTGGGGTTAGAGCAGAGTGGGCCGCCCCCCCGAGGTTGGCCCTGAGCCAGGGTCGGGCTCCAGCACCCACAAGGCAATGCGTATTTGCTGACCTATGAGCGCAGGGATAGTTGGAGGGAGCAACCGGCTGGGAAACCCCCAAATCCAAGTCCGCATAACTGCTGGCCTCTAGGGTGCGGTGCCACCAGGAGGGAGCCGGCGAACTACACGCTATACACTTCACTCAGCCCTTGTGAGGTTCTGTTTCGGGGGCAATCAGGGAGCCCCTATGCGAGCATAGCCTCCCTTGGACCCCGCAATCCTCACCCTGGACCGGTGAGCTGGGGGTGGACTCCAGAGAGGGCAGACGCCCGTGGACAGGGGCCCAGCACCCAATAAGGGAACCATGGGCTTGTTTATACTTGCTTGCTAATAATCTGTATGAACAGTTTCACGTGTTTTTCATCCGATTCTTACTGGTACTCCTTTCCTGTCAGGGACTGTAAATGTAAAAAAAAAAAAAAGCTTTGATTCTGTAAGAATCACGGGGTCGGGAGAGAGAGGTAGACAGCTGCCAGTCATACCTAGAAGCAGATTCTTTCACATGGTGAAAAAGTTTGAAATTGTTCCCTGTAGATTAGTAAGTAAGCCTGTGCTTACTACCTTCCTAACTAGGTAATTGACAAGGCTTATGGAGTCAGTTGGTCTGCCCTGGTGCGTGTCAAGATCAGAGAAGGATGAGAGTGAGAGGTCTCAGAATGTCCCTGGACTAACTGGACCTGTGAACAGGAGAGCCACAGTGGGGCTTATCTAGAGACCTGTGCAAAGGCAGGCTTAGAGCAGGGGGAGTCTGAGTGGAAACAAGGGCCGTCTAGTGCCATGCTGCTTAGTTCAGAGGTTGACCTAACTGTGTGATCTGGGGCACATTACTTAACCTCGCTGAGTTTCTGTTTCCTGCTCTGTAACATGGAGATTTATAATGTTAAACAATTATTTCTGTAGGATAGTTGTGAGGAGAAATGGTTGAGTGAGAGGTTAAGTCTGAGTAGCTGACGGCTGTTACTGGGTCCACAATCAGATGAGTGCAGATGGACTGGAGCCAAGTGTGTGGAGGAAGCCCCAAGTACAGATGTTCTGAACCTGCTGTAAGAGACGTGGGGATGCTGGACCTTGCTGCACTGCCCACTGGACTAAGGCCACTGCCCTGTCTTCTCACCCAGAAACTGGAGGCCAGAAGCATCCACAGCCACCCTGAGTTGACCACGTGCTCACGGACAGACATTACCTCAGTTAACCTTCACAACAGCTCTGAAAACCAAACACAAGGAAGCTGGTGAACTGAGACACAAAGTAATGCCCAAGGTTACAGAGACAGTGGGTGGCCATATTGGGGCCTGGATTGATCTGGACCAGAAGTCCAGTACACTTCCTGTGTCCATCCTTGGTCTAAACACCTATACTGTCCACAGTGCCCAGATCCCAAGCCTGTGACAGACCGTCTAGTTAGGGTGGGAAAGTGGCACCAGGTGCCCTGGGCAGGTTGGAGAAGATCAACTCTACCTCCAAAAGCCTTCAGAAGCCAATGTCCTCCTCGGCGCTGCCGGGTCGACAAGGAAGCTGGGCTGGGTGGGGGCCCTGCGGATTCCACCAAGTTAGCCTCCATTTGCTCACAGCCTGGGTCTCCTGTCGATGTCCAGACGCTGCACCACCAGGGGTTGCCAGGAAGGGCCGAAAAGCTCAAGTGCCAACTAAAGATGCCCTGGAGCATTCATTAAAGTTGAACATTTCCAGCCCAAAGAAGTCTCTCTGTGCCCAGGCTTCCTCCGCATGCCCAGGCCTGTAGTCATGGTCTCCACATCCTTTCCGGTAGGCGGCCTCTGGGAACCAAGGCTCGTGGATCCCTGGCCGGAGTCCTCTCTGGGGAGGTGGGTACTTGAGGCGGGGGTAAGAGGCTTTGAGCTCGGTCTCTGGGACCACTTCCTTGCCAGAGCCTGTGGCCAGAAAAGGATGTCCGGGTGACGGAGGAGGGGGACGATCTGCCACAGTTGGCGAGCAGGGCAGTTTCGGCTCTGGGTGCCAGGGGGCAGTGCTGCGTAGCGAATGCGGCCGAGCCCAACCCGCCGCCGGGGCGCGCGCTCACCCACTCCCTGCGCTTCTCAATCCGCCGCCGAGTGTCCCCCTCGTCCCCCTCGCCAGAGCACGCTAAGGGGACAGTCTTCATCCTCAGCGTGCTGCGCTCTATGAGCGCGTCCTGAAGGCTTTGCTAGCTAGAGACAGCTGCCTTCGGCTTGATTTCCTACCACTGACCCCCTGACTTGTTGCTAAAGGAGTGTAAACTGGGGGGGCGGCAGGCAATTCGCGCAAGGGTGGGGATTCTCACGGCCTGAGGTGTGGGGTTGGAGTGGACTTTTTCAGCTGAATCCGAAAACACAGACGCCGCCTGGGGCTGGTCCCTGGTGCGAAAGGTCAGATTTCCCCACTGACACCCTCTCCGCCCTCACCCCCCCACCCCCGCCACTCGGGGTACCCCAGGCCCATCCAAGTCCATCCCACCCTTGGGATTGTTGTTTCGGTTCTTTCTAGTCTAGGATGTTGCGTCTGGGTTTCAATCCGCAGAAGCAGCAGACAGGACCGGGTGACATTTCGGGGCTCCCTCCCACACTCCCTGCCCTCCCTCCGTCCCTCCGAGCTCCCGCCTAGAGTGTGTGAGCCCCGACATCATCAACAGGACCTGATTCTCTTGGGGTTCTGCCTCCTGTTGCTGCGATTTTTGTTTTTCACTCTCTCTCTCCTCTCCTTTTTTCAAATAGTCTCTTTGCAGTAAATGAAATAAAAAGGCAGCTGCGTGTTGGTGTTTGAATGCTAGTGGCTGTTTGTTCTTTGAAGAATTCCCACTTTAAAATTGCTTTTTGTGAGCTCAGAGGAAGAACTTACAAACCACAGTTATGTAATTTGAAACCATCAATAGTCCCTCTTTAAAGGTTGTCTTTATTGTGGAAGTCAAGGTAATGATTTTGTGCTAATTTCATCCCAATGTACAGTGTCGTTTTTTATAGCCTTTCAAAATTAAGTGAAAGGCCTCAATCTGGGGCCCTTTTTTTGTGGCTGATTAACAGTTTAAACTGGTTTTTTAACCTTGTTACAACTATTAGGCCTAGACACAGAATTTCTGCAGAGACATTAGCAAGTCTGCAAATAGATCATTTTTTAAAAACTCAGGCAATTCTGTGCCTCTCTGACGAAAGTAAAACATAAGTCTACCTGTGTGCGTTTCTCGTTCCCAAAGAAGAGGTGGTTATAAATGACTTCTCAAAAGCCATTTGTGCCCTGATTCTTATTATTACTATTATTGTCATAATCTGTGGAGGAAGGGAACAAACTGACTGGGTTGGAAAATCAATTGGCCGTGAGCATCGCCCTCATTCTACCTTATTGTGGGAAACGTTCTCCCATTAATCATGGCAGTGCCAGGCACTGCTGCTGGCCTTCTCAGACACAGAGCCATCCAAAGAGAAAAATCTGATTTGATGGTAAGGGGTCCAGGGAAGAAAATATTTGATTGGACGACTGTCAGAAAATCAAAGCAAACTAGACAGTAACATAGCCGACCCACCCATCTGTACTTTCGAGAAATGGTTACTAATTTTTTTTTAAAAATAGAAGCAAAAAGGGATGCTAGACAATTTGAGATTTCTTGTTGTTACTGTTAGGCCCAAGCCTATTTCTCCTTGACAACGCCATGTTTCCGATGGACCAGAAACCTCGGGCTCGCGGCCGAAGGTGGAAGCATCCCCCAGGTTTCTGGAGGGTTACCTTTGGGTGCACGCAGTCTCTTTCTCTGAGGGAGGGCGCTGCTCCTCCTGTGCAAAGTGAAGGAAAAATGATGAGAATCCGGGAAACTTTCCAGAGGACCAGGCACCCACCCCCACGAGGTGCTGGGAGAGGCGACCCCTGGGGCCTGGCCCCACCGAGATTCGCCTGGGGCTGCGAATTGGACCGCTTGTGGCATTTGGTCTCCCAGCCGCCCCTCCTGAGTGGGGTTGAGTTTCTAGGGCCCCGCAAAAGAACTGGGCTCCGAGGGGCCTGCGCGCTCCAGCCGCCGGCGCGCGGTAAGTAGAGGCACAAAGACCGCCTCCTCGAGTTCGACCCCAGGGCCCCGCGGGCCGGTCGCCTCCGGACTCTGCGATCGCCGCGCCCCGGAGCTCAGAGAAGGAAGAGCGAGTCCGAGGGCCAGGGGCCTGCGGAGAGTGTTCCGGAGCGCCGCCGCCGGCCAGACAACGCCGGGCCAACGGCCTCCCTCCGGCCCGCGACGCGTCCTCCTCCCTCTGGCCACCGCCGCCGCCAGGGAAAACACCAGGCCAGGCGGGCGACCCGGCCCGGAGTTCAGTGTCGCCGGGGGCCATTGGCCCGAGCCCGTGGCTCCCACCTCCCCCAGGCAGCCTTGGGGCTCAGGTGTCACCTGGTGTCCGGGTGAGGGACCCAGCTCGGCTGCGGGCGAGAGACCCGAGGTCTGTTTTGCCCTCCACCCGAGTCCCAGCCAGACCGCTCCCCCATCTAACTCTGCTCCCCGCCTCCCGCAAGCCCTCTCCCTCCGGGGTTTCCACCCCCTGCTCCTTAGGATCTCCTTCGCCGACGCCTTCCCTCACTACCTGGTCCTCCGCCCCCTCTCCTGCAGTTTGTCGCTATGAGAACTCCCCAAATAATCCCACAAAGCCAATAACCAAAAATGTAATCACTGCCCAGCCCCTATCCCTTCCAGAAGGCAAAACCGACACGGGTGGATTTGGATCAGCAAAGAAGCCAGAAAACGTTCAAAAAGTCCAATTCGAGACCGCTGGCAGCGTTCCTTGGGGTATCTGCAGCGGGCTGAGGAGGTCTTCCTGTGTCCTCAGCAGACAGGGCACGTCAGCCCATTGCACAGATGGAAGACGTGGAGCGGGGAGGTAACCTTACTTTAACTCAGGTGGTGGATTTCAGTCCTTTGAATACGACCTCTACGTCCTTTTTTTTTTTTTTTTTTTTTTTTGCCTGTTTCTACTTTCTTGACGTTTTAAGCATGGGGAGGAAAATAGGACAAAGATAGCCCCCAATCCTTTCAATAGTATGGCAGAGCAGCCCGGAATTACAGCCATCTAACTCTCAAAACTGAAGCTGTGTTTGTGCACATCTGTAACCCTAGCTAGGAGGCAGTCGTGGAAAAGAATATTGCATAGCTGAACGGAGTAATTTTATATTTGCTTCCATAGTATTATTCCCTCCCCCGCAATTGTTGAGTGAACTTCTCCTGAGTCCAAGGATGAATGTTTCAACTCGAAGGTACAGTGTAGCTTTGGTCGCCAATGGCAGACTACAGCTATCATAAATTACCTTAAAGTGTATATTAAAGAGATGAAAATTTGTGTGTATGTTTAAATCGCCTCTGAAATTGAAAACTTCTCACCCTTATTTACCAAATGGCATTTATTGAAACTTTAAAATGATGCCTATGAACTTCCTTTCTGAGCAATTTCATATTAAAAATGTTTCTGAAACACACACACATACAAAACAAAACAGAAGGAGTTGGAACCTAACCTTCAGGACCATGCGTTTCCTGCCAGATTCTTTGAACTGGGCAATGTCCCTGGGTGCCCGACCCTTTACCCTGTTGATGCAGAGGGAAAATTCATATTGCTGGAGAAATCTGCTTGATGGAAAATCCTGACATGATACAGATCGAAGGCATGCCATCCCCGTCTGGGTGGTCAGTGTTTGGGATATGGGGTATACCAACATTCTGGGCATGATGGTAGAATAAGGGAGAGCAAAAGCTGCTAGCAGGAGTTGTGGAGACTGAAGAGAAGTCTCAAATCCCTTGTTTTTTCATGAAATGCTCAGATATTGAGAAAGAGGGAGGATTGAGATCAGAATTGTTCAAAGTACCTATGCACCTTCATTTTTAACGCAAAGTCTCAAGCCCGTTTTGTTTGGTCAGCACCGAGTGCCTGAGCACTTACCAGAGGACTGTTTGTTTTGGTTTCCACCCCCATTTTCAGACACAACTTGAACTGAGTCTACTCCAAATTCTGATACTTGGATTTTGTTCTCTAGCAACTACGTCTTCAAATTAAAGAGTTTTTCTACCAAATTTTTGAGGTTTCTTTTTTTCTTTAACTTTATTCCTATACTTCAAACTATTTCTCCTCACATATTCTTCACATTCATCCCTTTAACCTCTTAAAATGGCACGGATGGTGACTTGCATTACAGACCAAATTTCCAAAGCACCTATAAAATTAATTGATGCTTTTTATCACGGCTACTGGTAAACACTTAACCAGGGAGCCCTCATCACCCCAGAAAAAGGAGGGGCAAAAATGAAATTGTCACTACAGGTAACTGAGGGTGAAAACATTGTTTTGCCTCATTGTGAAGTTTTTTCAAATTAATGATTTTAAACTAGAAATATCAGGTTCATTACTGTACTAAAAATAGATATTGCCTCCCTCCAGTGAGTATCCAAGCCTGGATCCCTTTTTGCTAACAACACCATAAAATACATGGTGTATACACACACACACACACACACACGGTCAGAAAGTTGTGAGTCTAACCCTATTTACTAACATCCTTCTTTGTAGGAAAACCTAACCTTAGAGGCCATGGACAAGTTGGAGGAAACCCTGACAACTGATAAGAAATAACATTCTTCTCACTGAAGTGTATAGAGGGACACAGATTCATAGTTCCCTGCCTTAAGTCAGCCCCAAGGAGGGAGAATAGGGAAAGTGAGGAAAAATGGCAATAATCAGGTAATGAAATGCTTGCCCAGAGAATTCTAAGCAAGTCAATCACTAATTCAGGCAGGAGTTTAAAAAAATATCCACTTCCCATTTGTTTTACCCAATTCAAAAATGTTTCCCAAGCGAGAAAAAAAAAAAAAAAAAAAAGCTTGTAAAATGTCTCATTAACAACAAAGATGAATCGGACATCGACTTTTGAAGCCCATACAGTTTAATGGAGGTTGAAGAAGTTTGTGGAATGAAATAGCCCAGCCGGCTTGCATTCAGTCTCTTTTCCATCTGTGTGGTAGGTTTTGAGTTGTATGTTCTGCAAAAGTTTCAGTTGGTTGAAAGACGACTTTGGCTTTGAATTGTAATTTATCTCTGGTTTCAAATGAAAGGATTTTTGTCCTTTTCCCAAATTTAGAATTTTAAACCATTTTTTTTGCTTTTGAGCCTCATTTAAATTTTGTTTTGAGCTACACGTTAGAGTCTCTACAGTTAATGTTATTTTGTAAGGATGAAAGAAAAAAAGAAATAGGAAGGTCTTGATTTTCTGGGTCAGATGAATAGATGGATTATTGGTTTCATTCTCCAGGCATCCCAGATTAATATTTATAATATAGTATAAGAGTTTCCTCTTTAGCAAATGCCACACTTTGCCAGTACAAAGTCGGCCAGTCTGATTAGCAGCCACAAAATGGGTGGGGATGAGGGTGGAGGTGGAGCCTAGGGACAGGGAGGTCTCAGCGGGGGGTCGATACAGTGATTATGCTTTCATGGAAAGCTGGCTTTGTCCAGTGGCTGGGGAAATTCAAAATGGTCCCTTAGCCCATCTTTGAAGCCAGCAGTTCAGCTACAGTAGAGTCAGTACCACCCCAACGATATCTCAGCCTAAAGCGCCTCCAAATGCCAGACTTTTATAACAGAACGGAACTGCTGGGAGGGACTCAGTTCTAGATCCACAGTTTTTGCTTTAAAAAGAAAGTAGCTGCCCAATCCCTTGTTTGTTTTTGCTGAACACCTCGATTTTGCCTCAACTCTTCTCCACCACAGGAGACCATTATCCGGGACAATGTTCTATTCCATTGTCGTTATCTCCTACGGAACTAAAACAATGCTCTGTTTGGCCTCTAAGGCGAGGGGGATTTGTTTTGCTCTTCCTTAAGCAGAGTTTCCGACTGAGTTTCCGACCCAGTCACTTGCTATCCAGCAGGGATACCTGGTGAAAATTGTTTAAAAATCTGCTATCTTGTGTTTTGTAATTTCATTCTCTGAGAAATAGCCCAGAAACTCGATTCTCAGTCAAGAAGAATCGCACCATGGCTAAGAGACCAGGGTTTCCTCAAGTACCATGAGCTCTTAATTTAAGTCAGCCAGATAGGATTTATTTATAGTTGCCTTGATTTGAGGTTTTTGGTTTTTTGTTGTTGTTATTTTTTTGTACTATATTATTGACTAGCAATAAAAAAATTTTTTTCAAAGGTTTTTACAACATTGTGTTGTTGAATATCAAATCCCCTAAAGTTAAAAATCACAGGATCTTTAGATATTTTCCATTTGGGCCACCATGTTCTTTTCTTTCTAATTATTTGGGTTGAAATACATTAATAAATTATATGTAAAGTCATATAAACATAATGTCATATATGTTAAGATTCCTAACATCCATGACAAATGGTACTGAACAAGAACTCTTTGGAGCTCTTTTATCCTACCTGTTTTTGTTCTTATTAAGTGCCATGGAATCAGTTCTGACTCCTAGCAGGGAGCTAGTGGCTTTGAACCACTGGCCTTGTGGTTAGCAGTCCAGTGTGTATTTTACACCAGGATTCATACTTGAGACCCTCCATAAAAGGTGAACAAGCCCTTGGAATGGAAACCTTCTGATCTGTATGGTCATCTCCCTCCCGATACACACAGTCTGCACCCTTAGGTGCCTTCACATGGAAATGCTATGTAGCTGTAGTACAACGGATAGACAGTCCTGCCTGTCCCGGAGCTGAGGACACTTCCGAGTGTGCTTTGCCCTTGGATTTGAGGCAAGCTCATTTTAATTGCTGCTTTAGTAGCCGCCACCTCTTCATTACTTCCGTTTAGCTAGCTAGGCTAGCCAGGGAAGCCCTAAAGTAACAGCTGCATTTAATAAACGTTTAAATGCTCAAGACTAGCTACCAGAGGAGATTAAATCAAATGCTAATGAAACCAAGGTCATATGCTGATTATCTGTGCTCTGAGATGGTAATGACCCCTAACTCTTGGAGACCCTGTGCAAACCCGCGCTGGGTAGAGAGACAAGGCTGAGCCCCAGCCCTCTTGGAGAGCTGGGAGAGTCATTGTGGGAAATTCAAGAGCAAATAGAAGCTGTACTGAATCCTGGTTCTGCCATTTGTTCTTTGGGTGGCTTTGAGCAAATTACTAACCATTCTGAGCTTCTTTCTACTGCCCTATCTGTAAAAGTAAGTAGGGGAAAGAAAACTAATCAATTTCTATTATTTGTTAAAATGTGTAATTGACAAAGTACATGCTAGGTAAGGCACTCTGGTAGTGGTTACAAGTCAGGCTGTTAACCTCAAGATCAGCAGTTCAAAACTACCAGCAGTTCTGTGGGAGAAAGATGAGGCGTTCTGCTCCCGTAAAGATCTACAGCCTCGGAAACCCTATACAAGGTTGCTATGGGTCAGAACCGACTCGATGGTACTTAACAACAACAACAACAACGTTAGGTAGTCCACCCTAAGCATTCATGGTCTTCAGCAGTGTTTGTGTATAAACTGAAAGGTGCTACCCTTTCATTGTTTTTCCCTGTCCTGTCCATATCTTTAGAGTAAATGTCCGCTCTTTAGATGATTACTTTTCTGTTTCCCTCCTTGGAGTCCTTGTGTGGTGCTATAGGATAAGTGCAGGACCACAAGGTTGGTTTGAACCACAAGGTTGAGGGTTCAAGCTCACCAGTTGCTCCTCAGAAACCCTATACTGAGTCACTCCGAGTCAGAACTGACTTGACTGCACTTAACAACAACATATTTCACTCCTTGATTTCAGGAGACCTATGGTTACAAAACAGGCTGCGAACCGCAAGGTCAGCAGTTCGAAACTACCAGCTGTTCCGCGGGAGAAAGATGAGGCTTTCTGCTCCCGTAAAGATTTACACCCTCGGAAACCCTGTACAGGGTCGCTATGAGTCAGAACCAACTCCACGGCACATACCAACAACAATATTGTCATGTGCAGGGGAAACTTCATTCAGTTGCTCTGTTAGGGTTATGCATTTGTGGAGACATTCTGCCAATTATAGTAGCCTTCACAGTTCTGATTATTCTTTCTTCTTTTTGAAAAACATTTGGGAACTCCAGGACAGTGTTTTAAATCTTTCTCTTAGAGAAAGATCTAGAAGCAGGAGCACAGTATTGAGGTGGGTGCTCAGGTGAGTCTGATCAAGAGACTGAGACCATTAAGACCTATTAATGGTCTTCTGTTTTTCCTTAAAGATACCAGACTTGTGACAAAGTTGGTCCAATCTTCCTAAGGGCTGGCTGAGATCTTGTCTTCAAGTAGACTCCAGCTGTGCGCCTTGTTTGGTGGTTTGTGAAAAGCTCTCTTTCCCCTCTAGTTGGATTGAGACCCAAATACACCTATGAACAAAGGAGATACCCTTCAATTTCTGGGAAGTCATTTTTTAAGGTTATGACTGTCTATCTTTAATGCCTTTTCCTAAAGTCCCTTAGCCCTAAATTTACTGCCTTTGAAATGGTGTGTTTAAAGAGTCACACTTTTTAAGAGACCCTATCAATTGATTTGTGATAAGTTCCTATCACATGATACTAGGGATGTGTTTGTTACATTTACAGGAATTCCAGCATTATGCCAACAAGTGAGTCTGAGGACTTCTATGATTTCTTAACAGTTATCCTGAAAATCTCCTTGTTTTTATATTTCAGACATCAAGGACTTGATTTGTAAAAGCTAGATTGTGCCTAGCACATTCTATCATGGGTTCTAACTAATGAGGATCTAATTAATATCTCTCTTTGGGCATCCTAGTCCTGGATTTCGATCCAATCCCTACATCCCTTATCATGCATTACCTGTGGTTTTAGAAGCCTCCTCATCACATGCGGGGTTTTTGTTTTGTTTTCCTTTTCCCTATCACTGTTTCTTTCACTGAAGCCTGATGTCACCTCACCAGGATGACCACAGTTAAGAAGGAACAGTCTCCTTCTCTCAACAACGTAGAGTCTGGTTAGAGAGACATATGCACATACAAGAATAACTGGAAACAGAAAGCAAAGTATGGAATGTGCTGGAAAAGTAGCTGGTATGATCAGTCTACGGGATATCCCACTCTGATTCTCATGTTCCTCATATGAAAAACAAGAGCTGATTTTCCTCCCAGGACTTTAATGAAAAGCAGAGATGACCTTTCTAGAAGCTATCTGTCATCTGCAAATCAATGGCAAAAAGATGTGAGCCTTGTTAAACAAACAAACAAAACCAGGAAAATAACAATCATTCATAAACCTGAAAAGGACAGTTGCAGAAATATTGAGAATAGGCAAATCTGGGGAGAAAGTAGATGAGTTAACAGGGCTGGTGGAGGAGCAAGGGGGGTTATTGTTTAATGGGTACAGTAGGTCTGTTTGGAGTGCTGAAAATGTTCTAGAAACTCACACTGGTGATGGCTGCACAACACTGTGAATGTGCTTAAAGCTCCTGAATTGCTCTTGAAAATGGGAACTTATTATGTTTTGTATATTTGCCACAAGAAACAAATGGACAAATGGACACTAGAGCTAATCAATGCCAAGTTCAGTAACGTGGTTTATCTGCATTATGAATGGAAGCACAAAGGACCTTCAGTTCTGCTGGGGTGCTCTGTGTCTTATGTTGAGTGGTCATATGAATATGCTCAGTATTTAAGTTTCAAATTAAGTTTTGCTAATATTATATATATATATATATTGACTCCTGGTGTGGCACCATAGGACCAGCACTGTACTACGAGCCATAAGGTCAGCAGTTCAAATCTACCAACTGCTCCTTGAGAACCCTATATACGGTCACTATGAGTTAGAACTGACTAGATGGCACTTAATGACAACAACATATTTTTAGTACTGGTGTGGCACCATAAGATAAGCACTCAACCTCAAGGTTGGTTGGAATCACAAGGTCAGTGGTTCAAACTCACCAGTTGCTCCTTGGAAATCCTATATATAGAGAGAGAGCTCTGGTAGCATAGTGGTTACGAGTCAGGCTGCTAATCTCAAGGTCAGCAGTTTGAAACTACCAGCTGTTCCGCAGGAGAAAGATGAGGCTTTCTGCTCCCATAAAGATTTATAGTCTCGGAAACCCTGTACAGGGCTGCCATGAGTCGGAACTGACTCCACAGCACATCACCGCCACCATCACTATATATATATATATATATAGCTGTAGGATAAGCACTGGACTACAAATCATAAGGTTGGCAGTTCAAATGACCCTTGGAACCAGGTTTGCTATGAGTTCGAACCAACTTGGTGGCACTGAACAGCAGTACATATTTTGTAGTTTCATATATTATATATATTTGTTGTTCTTGTGAAGTGCCATCAAGTCGATTACGACCCATTGCAGTCCTGTATAGTGTTTCCAAGGAGCAGCTGGTGAGCTTGAACTGCCGACCTTGTGGTTCAAACAGCTTTGAAGTCTGGCACATTAACCCACAGTGCCACACCAGGACTCCACATTATACATATATATGGAGCTCTGGTAGCATAGTGGTTTCGAATCGGGCTGCGAACCTTAAGGTCAGCAGTTCAAAACTACCAGCTGCTCCGTGAGAGAAAGATGAGGCTTTCTGCTCCCGTAAAGATTTACACCCTCGGAAACCCTGTTCAGGGTCGCTATGGGTAGGAACCGACTCCACGGCACTTAACAACAACAACAGCCCTTTCCAAAGAATTCTGCACTCTTTCGTTTACACGACTTCAAAACCATTTTGGTATCCTCAAGGGACTCAGATTGTGTTCTTTGTCAATGTTCTTTGAGGTTGAGGGATAAAGAAGTCCATATGACTGTAGAATGGATGGACTAAGATTTCTCAATGTAATTCTCCTAGGGCAGTCCTTGTTGGTGGTGTTGTTAGGTGCCATCGAGTCGGTACGGACTCACAGCGACCGTATGCACAGCAGAACGAAACACTGCCCGATCCTGGGCCAACCTCCCTCTTGTTGCTTGCTAGCCACAAAGAAAGACTAGTGCTTTGTCATGATGGAAAAACATTCTTGAGTGCAATTTTCCTGGTCTTTTTCTCACTAATACAGTTTTCAATTGTTGAAAACATCTGCTTCATAAGCCCCCATGATCACCCTGTGTCCTGTTGAGAAAAAACTATCAAGGTGACCCCTTTGCAATTGCTGTTGTTAAGTGCTGTCAAGTCGGTTCTGACTCACAGAGACCCTTTACAGGGTTTCCAGGGAGCAACTGGTGGATTTGAACTGTCTTTGGAATACCCCCCAAAACAGTCTCTATAATCTTCTGAAAGGAGTTCTGGTAGCATAGCGGTTACGAGTCAGGCTGCTAACCTCAAGTTCAGCAGTTGTAAAATACCAGTCATTCTGTGGGAGAAAGATGAGGCTTTCTGCTCCCCTAAAGATTTACAGCCTCAGAAACCCTATACGGTGTCACTATGAGTAGGGACCAACTCCATGGCACATAACCACCATCACTATAACCTTCTGAGCTGACCTCTCTGCTTTGAATTTAATTGGGTCTCTTAGAAGCCACAGTTTTGATGGGTCTTTGTTTGAAGGCACCCAGAGGACACTAGGAGTCCTGGTGTGGCATGGTGGGTTAATGTGACAGACTGCAAAGACATTTGAACTGCAAGGTTGGCAGTTCAAGCTCACTAGCAGCTCCTTGGAAACCCTATACAGGGTCGCTATAGGTCGGAACCGACTCGATGGCAGTTAACAACAACTAAGACACGTGTTTTACTGAGAGAACGTGTTTACAGCCATGCACTGACCATAGAGATATGATTAAACATGTTTTGTTTAGAATACGACTGTGTTGGTATGAACTTGAACTCAAGTAGCAATACTTGTCAATTTACTTTCACACGTGCGTGTGTGTGCACTCTTCAAAAAGTTGGTGGAAACATGGAATTAATAGATCATGGAACTTTTCCACCAACTTTTTGAAGCTCTCTCATAGATAAAGTCATATATATGTGTGTTTTAGAGATTCGAAAAATTAAGGCCTTGAGAGGGAATGAAACAGTCTTTTAGTAGCTAAACTAGTACTGTATTCTCATTGTCCCCCCCCACCCCACCCCCACACACGGCTATACTTTGTCCACTCTACATCTTGTCAATTCTTGAGGCACTGCCATAGTCCTGCCAGTTCTACCTGCTAACTAGATCCCAAGTCCATCCGCCATTGCCCAGAGCCCCCCATCCCCCATCAGCTTGAGTGCTGTGGAATGGGGAGGTGTCAAGCTGTACATGGCTGGTTCTGGGGTTCCCAGCTGGATACATGCAGAGATATTCCACATAGGCATGGAGAGACATGGAGTGCACATGTGCGTTTCTACAGCTATTTTTATATATAACAGCTGTCACATGCCTCGATTTCCCTCAGTGTTTTCTGCGAATCTCTCCTATGGTCCCCCTCACTTTCTGTGGCAGTATAGATCATCATGGGACTGCCTTCTCTGTGCTAGATGGACATCCCTAGATGGTAGGAGCTGAATCGGAATCATCTTCAAATCCACCGCAGAGCCCAGGGACCCACAGGGACACAGAGTCCACATTCTGCTGGATAGGTGTTAAAGGAATCTTTATACAAAAGAAGTTGCTACTGATGTTGCTGTTTCCAGTTCACCATTGTGCCTTTCCTCCTACCCCCTTCTTGAGTACACCCATCCTTTCTTTAATGCTCAAGTTGAGTTCCACATATTCAAAGATGCCCTGCTCCACACTCCAGCTCTCACTCTGCAGCCCCTCCTTCCTCCCAAACTCCATTCTCACTTGTAGCCTGGACCACAATATTCCACCCTCCAGGATATTGTCACTCACTGGATGTGTTCATGGAGGATTGGAGGGCCCTGGGCTGGTATCCTCATATCTCCTATGTCTCCCCCTACACTCAGTGTCTCCTGA
Organism: Chrysochloris asiatica; assembly: GCF_000296735.1. Lineage (NCBI taxonomy): Eukaryota > Metazoa > Chordata > Mammalia > Afrosoricida > Chrysochloridae > Chrysochloris > Chrysochloris asiatica. The sequence continues at coordinate 46,857,219 of NW_006408521.1, read as the reverse complement.
GAGCAGGCCCAGAGCACCGCCTGGCAGGTAGATGCGCAGTAACTGTGCCTATGTTGAGTCAAGACATAACAAGCCTCTTAAAGGAGGTAACTACTGATGGGGTGTTGAGTTGTGTTTGAATGACGCTAAACTTTTGGAAATTGATAGTGGTGGTGGTGGTGGAGCTCCTAGAAATGGCTAAAATGGAAAAATTTAAAGAGTAGATATTTTTCACATTAAAATTTTAAAAAGAGAGAGGCTAGTTTTGGGGTCCTGGTTCTGAGTCATCCTTCAACCCACTAAAGAAGTCCTTTAAAAGTAGAGCATATGATACGTGTGACAATGTGGGTGAAGCTTGGAAACTTCATAGGAAGTGAAAGAAGCCAGACAGAGAGGATGATTATTGTTATGATTCCACCTTGATGAGCGATCTAGAGTAGGCAACTCCATAGACGCAGGAAGTAGAGCAGAGACTACCAGGAGCTGGATGGAGGATGGGACGGGGAATGGTCAAGTAAGGGGCACTGAGTTTCTGGGGTGAGTTTGGAAATAGTGGTGATCATTGCACACCATTATGGGATGTAATTAATGCCACTCAATTGTACACCTTAAAATGGTTAAAATGGCAAATTTTATGTTATATATATTTCACCACAATAAAAAAAACATTTTTTAAAAAAGCATAAGTCAGATTGCAACCCTCAAGTGGTTCCCTGTTGCTCTTAGGATCAATTCACAGCTCCCTTCCATAACCTACAAAGTCCTCTCTGGTCCCACCTTCCTCTCTAGACTCCTTTTCTTCACCTCACTTCCCGATTCAACCATGCCAGTCTTCCTTCTGCTCCTCTAACACATCCCATGGAGTCCTGGTGTGGCGCTGTGGGCTAATGCGCTGGACTGCAAAGTCATGTGAACCACAAGGTTAGTGGTTCAAACTCACCAGCAACTCCTTGGAAATCCTATACAGGGTCGCTAGGCGTTGGAACCGATTCGACAGCACTTAACAACAACCAGCTGTGATGGACAGGTGGGTTAAGTCAGCTGTTCAAATCCACCACCAGCCACTCTGTGAGAGAAAAGGCTGTCTGATCCCATAAAGATTTACAGTCTCAGAAACCCAATGAAACAGTTCTACCCTGTCCTATAGGATCAGACTCCATACAGTGTGTGGAATACACTATATGTTCCTGCCTCAGGGCCTTTGCACTGGTCTGCCCTCTACCTAGGGAGTTCTTCCCTCTGGTTCTCTGCATGCCTGACCAAAATAGCTCAAGTCATACACTCTATTCATTTTTCCTCACAGTACTTAGCAGCGTCTGAAATTATCTAGTAGATAGACAACGTTTACATGTGTCCTGTCTGTAGACACCCTCTCCCACTAGTCTGTAAGCTCTCTGAGAGCAAGGCCCTATCTACCGAAGTCACAATTGTGTCTTTAGCAGAGCGTCTGACAATTGGGGCATACTGAGAAAATAAATAAATGGGGGGAAATGGCATCACTAACTAGCTGGTTGGCTTTAGAGAAGTCATTTAACTTCTGTATGCCTCACTTTTCCCACCTGTAAAATTGAGTTAGTATTAGTCTCTGCCTGGTAGAGTGGGAGCAGAAACACTTGGTTTGGATCCATCATTTAAAACCCTGTGGAGCACAGTTCTACTCTGACACACACTGGGATGCCATGAGTGGAGTCTACTTATGAAAAATCAGCTACTAAAAGCCCTGTTCTACTCTGACCTGGGCCTCCCTGAGCTGGAATTGAGTTGACGGCAACTGGTTTTTAATATATTGTATGGCCCTTAAGGACATTATTATTAGCATTAGCTATTCATATTAGTATTCGTTTAGCAGATTTGGTCAAAGTTAGTCAATGACAACAATATGGCAAAATGGAAAAGTTTCCAGAGTAGGACACCTGAGAAGAAAATATAACCTAGGGATGGAGGTGGCAGATGCAAAGGAGCAGTAGAGGAGAGGTGATGGAGGTGGGACTATGTGTTCAGGGGCAATCAACAGGGAGTCTGGCATCAGCAGAGGGTCGTAGAGGAGCAATTCTTAGTTTTATGTACACAAATACACCAGCATCTTAAACCCAAGGAGAAGCTAGGAGGCGTTGTCTGCGTATTTCACATCAGCCACGAGTCCATTTCCTTTAGCAGTCTTCTCAAGTTGGTCACCAGCCCCTACTTGCCTGCCCATTTAACACCTTCTCTCCCTCCTTGGTACCAACTTGTTCTCTGCCTCTTGTTCTTCACCAGACAGACAGGAGCGAGGGTGCCCTGGCACAATATGTCTCTTCACTTCTCAGCCACCGTACTCTGCAGTCCCAATCTACTTTTATGTCCTCACGGTCTTTTAGGCATGCAAAGATTTGCTCAGAAGGGAATTTTAACTCAACGATTGGGCCACTGTCAGGTGAATTGATCTGTGTGGACAGCTGGAATTGATTATTTTGTTTGGTTGTTTTAATCTTCCTTTTCTTCCACAGGACTGAAGCTGATTTGGGATCTGAACTTTCTGATTGTTCATTACCTTCATCTTTCCTATTGACCATTCTCCCAGAGCAGATGAATATGCTTTTACATCCCTGGACTCACCACCCTGTTCTCTGTCTTTGAGGGGCAAACAGCAGTCAACATTCTCTGCCGCAGCTCTCTGGGTATAGGAAAAGTCATGTCAGCCTTGGAGTAGGAAATGCTCATTGGTCTTCTGACTGCTGCTTCTCATTCTAGGTTCCTCAAGCCTCAGTTTCCTCATCTATAAAACAGGACAGGAGAGTGGGGAAAACCAATGGGAAAGCTCTTGCTAACCCATAACTCATTGGGTAGATGCGATTGTTCTCATGGCTTTGATCACTTGTCTGTCATTTGTTTTATTACATTTCCTGGCTTCCTGGTGGCTGCATCTCTGAATTGAGGAGGAAGAAGGGAATGGGGCTCAGTCTGCCTCTGGGTTTTTCCCCCACGTAGGGATTCTCTGGTGTGAATTGTGATTCTAAGCACTCCACTGATGGCACAACCCCAAAATTTGGGGGTTTGTTTGTTTGTTTTCTTAGAAACAACAAGCGGTGGGAACCCAGAGACTCGGCTATTCTGTTAGCTACTTGGAGAGATGGTAGCTTCTTGTGCAGTCTAGGGTCCCTGCTTAATACCTCATCTCAGCTGTCTCCAGGGCCAAGCAGGAAGATAAGTGGCCAGCCTGGTGGAGATCTGTGGCACATGGACCCTTCTTGAAGGGCAGTCACTTCTCACCTCCAGGTTGTTGTAGTTGTAAACAGAGGAGCCTAGTACAACCAAGTCATCTGAATTTTTTTCAAGAGAAAACTGGGAACCTAAGTTTTTAGGTAAAATTCTCTGATTGTTTAAAAAAAAAAAATTAGAGATGAACTCAAATAAAAATTTTTTTTTAATGTAGTCTGAACATAACACAAAGCCACAGACTGGATTTGGTTCAAGCATTTCAACTCTACGTAGCTCTCAGGCAAGCCAGGAAGAACCTTAGTGAGAGTGGTCTCGGTCCCCAACGGTCCAGGCTACTGCAGAAAGACAGCCTCCATGGTGTCTGCAAGTGGATCTTCCTCGGGGATGATGTTAGGACCATATCTCCATGGGCAACTCTGAGGATCTCAGTGCTACCGTCATACTTCTATACTTAATCCCTCACAAAAACGGTTTTTGTTTCGGCAGACTCCACAAACGTTACACGTTCACTTTATTAGCTTTTTCAGATAATTCAAACAGATTAAAGAGGCTCAATTTTCCCTTCCAGAAGTCATGCTGATTTAATTATGTTTGTAAAGCACTTTTGAAGAGGGAAAGTACTAAGTAGTAATATCACGGGTTACTCAACACACTTTATTATAACGCCTCTGATTCTTAACTGTCATCCCTCCTGACTCACTGGGTGAATGTTAATTTCAGTCATCACTTCATTCTATGGAGGGTTTCCACAGCCTTTCGGGGCCACACTGGGCTCCAAACCACAGTTGTCTGCTTCGGTTGTAACTGAGAGTCTTGCAAAACTTCCTTTACCCCTATGTGTTTCTTCTTATTATTACTATTATCGTGGCTTGGATGAATGTTTACAGAGCAGATCCATTGTCCATTCAACAATTTACATACATTTGTTTCACAACATTAGTTGCAACACCCTGACTGTGTTAGCACTCTTGCCGTTTTCTCCCTGGCTCCCCACATCCGTTTGTCCTGCTTTCCTGGCCCCTCCTGCCCTCTGAGCTTCATCTCCTATGGTTACCTGTCCTGAGGAGTACGCTCCTCACCAAAGTCGTTGTTCACTTTATAGGCCTGTCCATGGTTTGCCAGCAAAGATTTCCTGGGGTGGTTCAGTTTCGGGTTTGAAGGGTGGCTAAGGGTCACAATTCCTGGCGTTCTCCAGTCTCTATCAAATGTGATCTGTTTTATGAAATTTGTTCTGCATTTTTCTCCCATTCTGTCCAGGACTTTCTGTGGTCCCTCATCAGAGGGGTAGTGGCAGCCAGGCACAATCTACTTCTTCTGGTCTCAGGTAGTGGCTTGTTTGGCCTCTTAGTCTTTTGGACTATCTGTTTCCTCGAGTCTTTGATTTTCTTCCCTCTTCTTTCTTCCAGACAGGAAGAGACTAATTGTTGCAACTTAGATGGCTACTTGCTTAGCTGCTAAGACTCCATGGTTACTCATCATGGAAGGATGTAGAACCTTGTTTTGGGGGACTATGTTATGCCAGTAGACTTGCTGTCCCCTGAAACTGTAGTACTAAATTCCAAGCCCAATAACCTTAAAGTGTTTGGTTAGGGTTAAAACATTTTCATATCTTTGCCTGCTGCTTTCCATTATCCCTCTGTCTGTGTAGCAAGGGATCTAAGACTAAACGCCTGGCTAGAAAGATGCTTATGCTCAATTGTGTGTCCCGGCATCACACCCTCCACCTTGACCCACTTTAAAGAGGGAATAAAGGAAAGTTGAAGTTGCTTGCCCCACTTCCAAATAGGTACTTTTCAAAATGGCAGTGACATCTTCCTGATTGTAAAGGACTGTAGTGCTGTGAGTTAATGCACTGGACTGCAAAGTCGGTGAACTGCAAGGTCGGTGGTTCAAGTTTACCAGTCGCTCCTCAGAAACCCTATACAGGGTCGCTGTGGGTTAGAACTGTCTCAATGACACTTAATAACAGCAACAACACATACTTTTTCTGGGTTTGCTTTATGTTAAAATGTTTCATGTATGTTGTTGCTGTTGTCAAGTCAGTTCCAACTCATAGCAACATTGTGTAGGGTTTCTGAGACTATAAATCTTTGTGGGAACAGAAAGCCTCATCTTATAGGAAGACATATGAATGTATAAAACTGTCTATGTTGCTATTGTTGTTAAGTACCACTGAGTTGGTTCTGAATCACAGAGACCCTGTATAGCAGGGGTGAGGAAGCTTTTTTCTGCCAAGGGACATTTGGATATTTATAACATTATTTGAGAGACATACAAAGTTATCAACTTAAAAATTAGCCTGGGATAAAACATTGGACCACAAGGTCTGTTTGAACCATGAAGTCAGTGGTTCAAACTCACCAGCTGCTTCTAGGAAACCCTATACAGGGTTTTTCTGAGTTGGAACTAACTCAACAGCATTCAATAACAACAACAACAACAACAACAACAACAATGTGATGGCTGAAACTGCAGTTGCTTTGGCAGAGCCAGAACAAATGATTTCTCGGGCCTTATATAACCTGCATGCCAATACTCCCTACCCCTGCTGTATAGATAGGGTTTCCAAGGAGTAACTGGTGAGTTCAAACCCACCAGGAGTATCTATAGGCATATGTGTGTGCTGTATATATATCTATATCTATCCTAAGACAGACAGCATTGTACTTCATGACTGATCTGGATATGTTCTTTTTGACAATGAATGCAACACTATTCCTCTTCAATTTGTCATTCCCTGCATAGTAAATCATGCGGTTGTCAGATTCAAAATGTCCTATACCAGCCCATTTCAGCTCACTAATGCCTAAAATATCGATGTTTATGAGTTCCATTTAATTTTTGACAACTTCCAATTTTCCCAGATTCATACTTCGTACATTCCATTTCCGATTTTCAGTGGATGTTTACAGCTGTTTCTCTTCATTTTGAGTTGTGCCCCATCAGCAAATGAAGGTCCCGTGGGCTTTTCAACCATGGGCTTTACTCTATTCTTGTCATCATGGTCAACTCTACTTTGAGGAGGCAGCTCTTCCCCAGTCATATTTTGAGTGCCTTCCAACCTGAGGGACTCATTTTCTGGCACTATATCTGACAGTGTTTCTCTGCTATTCATAAGGTTTTATTATTCGGAAGTAGTTTGTCACTCTTTCTTCCTAGTCTGGACAATATTGCGAAGTATGAGTATTCCGGAACACTTATTTGTGCTCATGTGGAATCTGTACCTGGACCAAGCAGCCGTTGTTCGAACAGAACATGGGAACACTGAATAGTTTAAAATTAAAAAAGGTGTGCGACAAGGTTGTATTCTTTCACCATACTTATTCAACCTGTATGCTGAGCAAATCATCTGAGAAGCTGGGTTATATGAAGAAAAACATGGCATCAGGATTGGAGGAAGACTCATTACCAATCTGCGATATGCATATGATACAACCTTGTTTGCTGAAAGTGAAGAGAACTTAAAATATTTACTGATGAAGATCAAAGAGCACAGCCTTTGGTATGGATTACATCTCAATGTAAAGAAAACAAAAATCCTTACCACTGGACCAATAAACAACATTCTTATCAATGGAGAAAAGATTGAAGTTGTCAAGGACTTCATTCTTCTTGGATCAACTATCAACACTCATGGAAGCAGCAGTCAAGAAATCAAACGACGTATTGCATTAGGCAAATCTGCTGCACAAGACCTTTTTAAAGTGTTGAAGAGCAAAGATATTAGCTTGAGGACTAAGGTGTGCCTGACCCAAGCCATGGTATTTTCAATAACCTCATATGCATGCGAAAGCTGGACAACAAATAAGGAAGACCATAGAAGAATTGATGTTTTGAGTTATGGTGTTGGAGGAGAATATTGAAAGTGCCATGGGCTGCCAAAAGAACCAACAGATCTGTGTTGGAAGAAGTGCAGCCAGAGTGCTCCTTAGAGGCCTAGATGGCCAAACTTCGTCTCTCATACTTTGGACATATTGTCAGAAGGGACCAGTTACTGGAGAAGGATATCATGTTTGGTAAGATGGAGGGTCAGAGAAAAAGAGGAAGACCCCCAACAAGATGGATTGGCCAGTGGCAGCATCGATGGACTCAAGTGTGGCAACAGTAGTGAAGCTGGCCCAGGATCAGGCAGTATTTCGTTCTGCTGTGCATAAGGTCAGTATGAGTTCGTACTGACTCAATGGCACCTAACAACAACAACAACATCTATATCTATATATCTTTCTACATAATAAAGCAGAATACATAATAAAGGTATGGTGTTGTAGGAAAAGCCCTGGATCATGAGGTCAGTTTGAACCTCAAGGTCAGTGTTCAAACCCATCAGCCAATCCTCGGACACCTTATACAGGGTTGCTCTGAGTTGGAACCAAGTCGATGGCACTTAAACAACAACATACAGTAAAACACATAGGGAACACAGTTATAGAAACTTTCTAGACATATCCAGACAACCCATAGGATTGGCCCACTGGGTTGAAATGTTTTGGATTCTAGCCTCATGGAATAATTTAGTTAATTGGCATAACATAGTTCATAAAGTTAATGTTCTACACCCTAGTTTGGTGAGTAGCATCTGGGATCTTAAAATCTTAAAAGTAACCATCTAAGATGCAACTGTTAGTCTCTACTTATCTGGAACAAGATAATGAAGACTTGTCCACAACAAAGAAAAAACTAGTCTGCAGGGCTAATAGCCCACATGAACCATAACCTCTCCTAACCTGAGACCCAAAGAACTAGATGGTCCTAGGCTACCAACTTGGGTTGTTCTGACCAGGACACAATAGAGGTCTGGGAGAAAAATGCAGAACAAAACTTAAATTCCTAAAAAAGGCCAGACCTACTGGACCAGTAGAGACTAGAAGAACCCCCAAAACTACTACCCTAAGATAGACACCCTTTGAACTTGTCACTGAAGCCACATATGGATGTCACCTTTCAGTCAAATAATAGATTGACTTACTAAATCAATATTTCATCAAAGAGTAATGTGTCCCTTAGACAATCAACTGTATGAGACCAATGGCCAACATTTGTCCAAAGGCAAAAATGAAAAGGCAAGAAGGATCAGAGAAGCCAGATCAGTGAAACAGAACAAAGAGAAAAGAAATGAGAATGCACACATTGTGAGACTTGTAATCAACATCACCGAACAATCTGCATAGAAATTGTTCAATGGGAATTTAATTTGTGCTGTAAACTTTCACATAAAACACAATAAAAACTATTTTTAAATGTTTCTCAAGTGTTTTGTATGCTTCCCTGTCTTCTTAGACAAAGTGAAATAGAATCTTTTGAGGGTCATCTCCCTGAATATCCATCATCACATTGCACACTACTGTATTCATGTCCTCCAGAGCACTTGAGGTTGTAGAGTTACTGTGTCCAGGCAAAGGGATCCCAGACAACGATATGTATCGTGTTTGTGGGTTTGTTTTCGATCCCTCTTCACTGCCATAGTTGCTCTTGCCTCAAACAGTGTTCTCCCTCCTCATTTTCTGCAGGCTGGGAAATGAGAAAATTCTACTTGTTAGAATTGGGTCTAGAATAAGAGTAAATGAGATTTGAATGAGAAGATCTCCTCTGAGTGAGGAACTCAAATTGTAATTTACAGACTCTGAGACATCGATTGAGCTGCTCAGGGGCCTTGCCTGCTTCCTTTCTCAGGTGTGGTTCTCTTGTGTGTGTCAGGGAGGGGTGGGCTTTATTGAGTAAATGAGTTCTGGGCACGCACACATTCCTACACACAGAAATAAAACCACTTCCCGGCTTTGATGCAGGGTGTTTGTAGAGGCTTGAACGAAGGAGGTTCTTGTTGAATAAATAGCTCCAGCTGCTTTTCCGGCAGTAAGGAATTTTAGAAAATGATGGGGTTAAAGACACTTTGAAACACAAATGTACTCCTGCTAGAAAGATACAAATTTCTAAACCAGATTTCCTAGAAAATCTCTTGAGTTCTTTGTGACCCAGAAAATGCTGTATAAAATCAACCTTTCTTTTCTTCTTCTAGAATGTTTCACCTGGAAATTTTCAAAGGGTCAAAGAACCACCTGTAGTCATTTTCCATTCACCACCCCTCAGTGTTAACATATCTCTAATTTCCTAAAATTGAGAACAGAAAATATTCATTTGCATCTTTGTTTTATAAAAAGAGAGAGAAACTTAGAGCTCTGTACCCACCTCCCAGTGAGGTGCCCCAATTCATTTCTCAAGAAGTGATGCTGACCTTGGCTGTACTTCTAGCTCTGACATTTTTTCTCCTGCTGACATTTTAAGGGAGTCCTAGTGTGTCACTATAGGATCAGCACTGGACTGCTAACCACAAGGTTGGTAGTTTAAACCCACCAGCAGCTCCTTGGAAACCCCATACAGGGTCACTATGAGTCGGAATTGAATTGATAGTACTTAACAACAACAACAACAACCATCTTAAGAGTGACATGTTATGCCATTTGCTAGTCTGGTTTACACTGGGTAACACCTGAAATAGGGAGAAAACAAAGAGTAAATTTAGTTGTTATTTTTTTAGAACTTCATGGTTACATAGGAAGCACTTGTTGTTAAGTACAATTGAGTCAGTTCTGAACCATAGTGACCCTTATAAGGTTTCTGAGGAGTTCTGGTGAGTTTGAAGTACTTTGCGGATCAATCCAACTTTGCAGTCCAGCCCATTAACCCACAGCGCCACACCAGGCCTTCCATACATAGGAAGCACTACTAGCTCATTAATGAGATCATAGATTTTGATGTTGAGCAGCCCTCTTCCACTCCAGGCTTTACCACTTTGTAGCTGGACCAGTTACTTAGTCTCTCAGAACCTCAGTTTCTCATAAACTGGATAAGAAAACAACACAAACCTTAGTAGCTTAAAGCAATGATAGACACATGTTTTCTCAAGATTATGCTCTTTGGAGACACCTCTGCTTAGATGGGTCATCCCTGGTTCATATGGCAGTGTTGGAATTCTTCATACGACTGTTTATCTGGACATTCAGCAGGGACTAGAACACCAAGATGGCCTTATGCACATGACCGGCAGTTGGTACTGTCAGCTACTGCTAGTTGCTATTGAATCAGCTCTGATCTTATGTATGGTTCTAGTGTTGGTGTGCCACCGAGTTGGTTCCAACTCAGCGACCCTGTATAGGGTTTCTGAGGCTATAAATCTTTACAGGAGCAAAAAGCCTCATCTTTCTCCTGTAGAACGACTGGTAGATTTGAACTGCTGACCTTGTGGTTAGCAGCCCCGCTCATAATCCACTACACTACCAGGGCCCCGTGACCTTATGTATAAGAGAATGAACTGCCTAGTCCTCGGCCATCTTCATGATAGTCTGTTTGCTTGAGTCCACTGCTGTGACTGTGGTGTCAACCCATCTCATGAAGAGTTTCCCTCCTTTTCACTGACATTCTACCAAGCATCATGCCCTTTCCCTAGCAATTGGTCTTTCCTAACAAGATGTCCACAGTCATTGAGTTGAAGTTTCACATCCTTGCTTCTAAAGAGCATCCTGATTGTAGCTGTCAACTAGAGTACCTCAGTTCTTCACATGACTTCTGTATTCCTGGCTTCCTCAAAGTATGGCAACCAGGTTCCAAGAAAGCAAGAGTGGAAGTCACCAGAATTCTGAAAGTCCAGGTCTAGAAGCGGTATTGTGTCATTTCCACCTGATCACACTGATCAAAGCATGTCGCAAAACCAGGCAAACTCAAGATAAAGAAACGCTACATGCATAGAGAGGATTGTAATCATTGCATTGAAATGAAATACGTACGATAGGACGAATGTACAGCTGATGTTCTCCCGGGTAAACTATCACCCAATTCACAATTAAAACTTAAAAATAAAATAAAATAAAATGAATAAGAAGAAACACTACCCCTATGCGTTATTCTTACTGTTATGTGCTGTTGAGTTAGTCTTGGAAGGGGCTTTCCAAGAGCAACTGGTGGATCTGAACTGCAGACCTTGCAGTAACCAGTCTAATACTTATTCCACAGGACCACACCAGTGCTTACCTCTTGATGTAGGGAGTAGCAAGACATTACGGCCTTTAAACAATTATTACTTAACTTTATTCATTTGTTGTTGTTGAGAATATGCACAGGGAAACATTCACTAATTCAACAATTTCGACATGTACATTTCAGTCACTTGGACTACAGGCTTTGAGTGCTACAAGTATTCTCAGTTTGCTCTTCTGAGTTGTTCCTCCTCCAGTAACATAGACTCACTGCCCCTAAGGTTCCTGCCTAATCCTTCAAGTTGCTGTTGTCAGTTTGATTCCATATGGATAGTTTTAAAAAGAGCATAATATTCAAGGCAGACATTTTTTTACTAGTTAAGTTAAATTTTTGTTTGGTTTTAAGAAGTTATTAAGTTATTTAAGAAGTTACAGTCTTTTAAATCCAATACAATGGGTATATATAATCGTTCTTTTCTCAAAGGGTTGTTATGAGGATCAGATGTGATTATGTTTTTAAGGTGCCATCAAGTTGATTCTGATTCATAGTGACCCTGTATAGGGTTTCTAAGGAGCAGCTGGTGGATTTGAACTACCGATCTTGTGGTTCACAGTTCAGTGAGGATCCTACCGAAGATGGCATTCAGGGAATCCTTTTTTCCCCACAACTACAGAGTTTATTAGGGAAGTTAAGAGGACCGGAAACAGTACAGGATACAGCATTCTCTGGTCAGGAGCATCTCTTCTCAGCCATATCACAGGCACACCTTTACCTTTTTTCTGGTCGCTCTCACCATGTGGCCCCTTGGCCTTTGCCCTGCTCAGACAAGTGTTAGAAGCTCCTTTAGCTCTGCCAATAAATGCCCCAAAGGGCACCCAATTCTGCAGGCTAGCCTCCTGCCCAAAGGCATTCCACTTTACTCATTCCTTGGGCCAAGAAGTCCACTGCTCTGTCTCTCCATGCTACTGCCTCAATAGCCAGTAAATTCTTAATAAATGCTGCTTATTACTGTTAGACAGTATGAAATCAATATGAAGCTTTGCAACCACTGTCTGGCCCAGTCACTTTCCCTGTCTGGCTTTCAACCCACCTTGGCATCTCTGGTTCTAGCACAATGCTAGTGCCATAGAAATGCCCAAAGAAAGATGTAGTAACACACATTAAAACTGTTCACTATGTGCCAAGCACTGTTCAAAGTACTTATTTTGCATAACAACCCTATAGACACACTTCCACCACCAGCTGCTGTCTAGTTGGTTTTGACTCATAGTGACCCATGTGTGTCACAGTAGGAATGTGCTCCATTGGTTCTCAATGGCTGATTTTTTTTCAAGTAGATCATTGTCTTTTTCCCTAGGTGTTTTGGAGAACTCAAACCACTTGGTTAGCTACTGAGTATGTTAAAGGTTTGCACACTAAACACTGTACTAGGGCTAGCCTTATTCGTGCAGGGAATAAAGCACACACAGAGGTGGCCTAAAGCCACACACCATGTAAGTAGTGGAGCTGGCATATAAATACATACACCAGGCAACCTGACTTTAGAACCCATGTTTCTTTGTTTTGTTGAGTAAATGAACCTAGAGAATTTGTGGGTTACATCACTCTAAGGGCCCATCCAACTCTAAGATCGTATGATGTTCCTGTGTGCAAAATATAAAAGAATGGGTCTAACTTGCTTTCCTGGTACAAAGTGTAAAATTGAGAAATGGATTCTAGACAAAATACTTCAGGATTTAACTAAAATGGGGACGTAACATCTGGATGCTCGGCTGCGTTTTCACTGTACATCTGCTATCCAGCTGCTGCTACTACAGCCATGCTGTCAAGTCAGTTTCAACTCATAATGACCCTGTATAGGGCTTCCGAGACTGTAAATCTTTACAGAAACAGAAAGTCTCATCTTTCTCTTGCAGAGCAACTGGTGGATTCAAACTGCTGAACTTGTGGTTAGCATCCCAACGTGTAGCCACTATGCTAGCAGGGCTCTTTCTATATATTCTCCAGTGCTTCTTATTCCAATGACTGACTTCTCTAGTGGCCAGGTTACCGTCTGTGAAATGGGGATAATAGCAGTTAAATGAAAGCAAAGTTGTCACCACTTGCAACGTTGACTGGAAGTAAAGCTCTCTCTATATAAATGCTAAATATTCTTGTTTTTAATTAACCACTATTATCAGGTACTCTTGATTCATGGTTACAGAAATTTGCTTTCTGGTTACATCATCTCTTCTAATGTAGTTCTTTTGAATGCATCTCCAACATGAAGTGATGCTGTCCCCAAACCACTCATAACCAACGAGGATCTCTGCGTTTCTGACAGCAAGTCTCCCCTCCTACTTCTTTCTGAAATCAAAGGAGCAAAGACGCACCATCCCTGATCCTGCTTCCTGCTACAATGATGAGATGCAAATGGGAGGAGGCAGTATCTGAAGTGAATGCCTGAGGTTCAGATTGTTAGCCAAAGAATTCATTCATACGGCATCATTGCATCCAGTCCCAGAAAGGACATTCATCTCTTTCAGGTTTCAGAAAGCCTGGGTGAGGAAAAACAAGGTTTTGAGCCCAAAGCACAGTACGGAGGCACAGACACCCTCACTACCAAGCTGCTTGATCTGTAACTCAGGCTCATGGTCCTCATCTGTCAAGTCAGATGAAGGTTCTAGAATGGATGATCTCTAAAAATGCTTTAACTCTCCAGCTCTATTCTGTACCTGCAGCCAGTGAGGTAGGAGCAAGAAGGGGTCTAAACCCCCATCCAAACCCACTACCATTGATTTAGACTCCCAGGGATCTTACATGACAAAGCAAAACTTCCCCATAGTGGTTCCAAGGCTGTACATCAGAAGCAGACTGACATATCTTTTCCCATGGTGCAGCTGGTGAATTCAAACCACCAACCTTTCTGCTAGCAGCCAAGAGCTTAACCACTATGCCACTAGCGTTCCCTTAAGAGGACTAAGAAGGGAGGCAAATGTTGCCAAGAGAATCAAATCCTTTCACCTGGGGCAGCCCTGTGTCTTACCTGAGTTTTGCAGGCTAGGCTTGTCTCAGATGTATAAATCACTGACTGGGGCTGCCCCTTCCTTTGCCTTTGGACACACGGTGTTGGTTTTTTCTGGGAGCAGCTGCTTTTCAGAAATTTCCATCCCACAGCTTCTGTTCTCCACTGTGTCCCCTCAGAACCCTGTCATGATTTTCCTGGATGGATGCCCACAGAATTTTAATCCAGTCACAGGAAAAGAAGAAAAAAAGGTATTATGCATAACAAAAAGTAAAAAACCCAAAAAAACAGGGTTATGGGTTGATTGTTTTGTATTGAATTTAGTGTTTTCAAGGACTTAGAACATAGGAATTGTCGGAATGTCACCATTCTTGCTGCCACCCCAGAGTCATGACTGCAATGGACTTCTCTCAAGGACACAATTGTCCTTGTAATGGGGAGACCTGCATACTGTAAGGGGGCAATGAGGTTCTTGGTAAATATCTGCTTGAATGTTGTTGTTATTGTTAGATGGATGCCATTGAGCCAGCTCTAACCTTAGGTACAACAGAACTTAAATGTTTTCTTTCCCAATATATCAATAAAATAAAATAGATAAATTAAAAAGGTCCCTACCCCAGAAACCCGAGTGGCTTTCCCCAACTTTAAGATGTGCAGTTTTCCAGTTTAAACCTGTGGAAAGATCTCCTGGGAAGCCTGCCAGAAATGCAAATTCTGGGCTCTGCTTTCAGGAGGCCTGAGACCCAAGAAGAGTCCCTGGGTGGTACAGATTGTTAAAGTTTTCAACTGCTAACAGAAAGATTGGATTCTTGGTGTAGCGCTCAGCTCAGCACTAGACTTTGAACCATAAGGTCAGCAGTTCAAACCCACCAGCTGCTCATTGGAAACCCTACGCAGGGTTGCCATGAGTTGGAACCAACTCAACAGCACTTAAAGAACAACAGCAACAACTGAGAGACTGAGGCTACACCCAGAGGCACTGGGAAGAAAGGCCAGGTGTTCTGCTTCTAAAACTCAGCTATTGACAATTCTAGGGAGCACAGTTCTACTCTGAAACACATGAGATTAGACTTTAAACCAGAGTCCACTTGAGAGCAACTGAGACCTAAGAATCTGCATTTTATGCACTCCACTTCAGTTTGATACGGGAGACTGAGACTCCCAAGAAAAACCCAGGGCTAGAAATAACTAAATAATGATCAGAAACAAGAATTTCATGTTCCCATTTCTATCTCATGTTTTGGGGTTCCTAACATGTCTTAAGGAGCTCTGGTAGCTTAGTGGTTACGGTTCGGGCTGCTGACCTCAAGGTCGGCAGTTTGGAACTACCAGCTGTTCTGTGGAAGAGAGAGGAGGCTTTCTGCTCCTGTAAAGATTTACAGCCTCGGAAACCCTGTGCAGGGTTGCTAAGAGTGAGAACCTACTCCATGGTACTTAACAATAACAACATAACATGTCTTGGAAGAAGTACCACCAGAATGTTCCCTAGAAGTGAGGATGGTGACTTTAGACATGCTGTCAGGAGGGACTAGTCCCTGGAGAAGGACATCATGCTTGGAAAAGTGGAGGGACAGTGGAAAAAGAGGAAGACCCCAATGAAACGGACTGACACAGTGGCAGTAACCATGGGCTCAAACCTAACAACCATTGTTAGGATGATGCAAGTCTGGGCAGTGTTTCCTTTTGTTGTACTTAAAGTATCTAAGAGAACTAACTCTTTGGGCACTTAAAGCAACAACAACAATTCATACGAATATTTCCCCCAAAAGTTTAGATAGAATTGATAAAAATGTCTGCCTGATCATCAGGATTCCTGGCACATTACTATGTCTCTCCGAAGCTTCCAGTAAAACTCAGAACAGAGATGCTTTCTTGGAACTGACAAGGGGCAGAGTTCAGTGAGGATGGAAAAGAAGAGCATGAAGTCAGACTGAGCTCGGATTGCGCCGATGTGTGGCTTGGGCTAGTTGTTGCGCCTTTTTTGAGTCTCCGACGGCCCCCCCCCCCCCCCCCCACACACACACAATTTGTAAAATGGTAATGTATTTCCTTCTTTGGCCGAGGGACTAAAAAAAACAAACGAGTTCATGAACCCGGTGAATGGCTTTTCAATAAACAATTTCCACTTACAACAAATTTTTAAAATGTTATCCCATCCCAGGGATCTCCGACGCCCAACTTCACATCAGCTTTTGGGATTTGGCCACATTTCGGCGTCCCTTGTTAGTGTCCCGTGAAGCAGCACCGCGGACCCCCACCCCCACCCCCGGGCCCCCACTGTCCCACTGAGTACGTCCTTTGTAAAGGCGACAGTTGGCTTCCAGGTTGCCTGCCTCTACCTAAGAGAAAAGTGGGCAAGGATTGGGCCATTTTTATCTTGAAAAAGACTACCCTCTCGGCCTTTGACCGGGCACTGCGGGTGTCATCGTGGGTTTGGCGGGCCACAGAAGCCTTCAGCAAGGTGGTGGTCACATGACCAGATGGGCCAGGCCCCAGGGGTGCGAGGGGCGGAGCAGACAGAGTTACCCCAAGACTTCTGGGTCTCTCCGCCTCCCGCGGACCTCCGGGACAGGGGGTGGGAAGGAGATCCCACAGCTTCCTGCGCGGGACCAGCTTGGAAGGCCAGGGCAGGTCGTTTGTCCGAATGCCCTGCTGACACGCAGAGCCTACCTCCTTCTTCTGCAACCCCCATCCCGCACAGCGGCCTCGGCCAAACTCTGCGGGGAAACAAAGCCTCCCATGCCCCACAGGGACCCCATCGGAGGGAGTGGAGTTCCAGGGACCGGCGCGGACGACGCAGCACTGGGAGCCCTGGCGTGTGGCGGCGCCTCCAGACGGCTGGGTCCGCGTGGGCGCATAAGCACGAGGCCTCGGGTGCCGCAGCGGGGCGTCTGCGCGTCGCGGGAAGGGACCTGAGAGGTGGCGGGTTGTGTCCGAGCCCAGTGCGTTTTTGGGAGCCGGGGTCCGTAAGCCTTCTCCCACCCCAGCCGCCGGGAAAGCGGGGACTCCGGGACGCTGTCCACCGGTGCACCCAGGGCCGTGGATGCTGCTGAGAGCACCGATGACCCGCTGGTCCTGAGAGCAACTCGGAACCTCCCCCCCGCCCCCCCAGTAAAATAAAGTAAAAGCCCGAAGTCCCCCGGCGCCAGGTGGAGTGGGGGGGGGGCAAAGGACGTCGCTGGCGCAGCCCCTCCTTTCCTAGCGGCTCGGTGGGGTCCGGCGGGGTGACCGGGAGGCGGGGAAGGTAGCGGCGGGACAGAGGGGCGGGCGGGGCGCGCTCAGGGCCGCCACACACACTCGTGCCCCCTCCCTCCCCGCGACCCCCGCCCTAGCCCCCTCCCCTCCCCCGCCCGCCTCCGCCCCCATTCTTGGAATTGTGTGGAAAAATTCTCAGCCAAACCTCCCACCTCTCCTCTCCTCCCCGCTCCCTTTAAAAAACCCCCTTTCGTCCGGCCCCTGCACTCTTTGTGAATGAGGGCAGGGACACGGCCCTTCCCCCGCCCAGGAGCCACGCCAGCCCGCCGCACTCAGAGGACTGTTTGTTAATAGTCCAATTAGATAATTGCCATCTTTCACTCCTTTTGCTCCGCATTTCCCATAAAGGAATGAATGGGGAGAACGGCGTGGAGAGGGCTTCTGCCCCGGCAAGGTGACGAGAAGGGTTGGAGCATGCTCCTTGCACAAGGCCAAGCGCTTGAATTGAATCATTGTAGCCTAATCAATGCTCTTATTGGATTACTGGCTGTTGCTTTCTTTTCTCAAAGATATTGTAGCAGAGACAATGAAATAGCTAGGGGAAAACTTTTTTTTTTTTTTTTTTTTGAAGCAGATCTCACAGTTGAGATTTTCTCGGCTCTCTCTCTCTCCCTCTCTCTTCCTCTCTCCCCCCCACCCCCCCCCTCGGTGGACTCTGAGCACAAAGCTGCCCTTTGAATGGGCTGCTCAGGCAGGCTGCTGAAGGTACAGGAATGAAAAAATCCAAAGGGAATTAAAGGAAGAGAGGTAGCAGTTTAAGATGGCTGTCAGCGGCGAGGTGTGTTAAGGAGGAGTTTTGGGGGCGCAGGCTCAACTCGTTGAGTGTAGGGGAGACACTTTTGGGGGTAAAACTTTTTCTCCGTTAACGGCATTCTTCGGCTTCCGGGTGTGTAAGGTGGTGGTTGTGTTGTGTTTTTCGCCTTCCCTCCTCCCCCTCATTCAGCTCTATCTGGCGAGTGTTGAGGATACCCCTCTAGCCAGTATGTGAGCAGGAGGGTCAAAGGCAAAGGGAAAGTTAATAGTGCCTGCTAATGGTACTACCAATTCAGGATGAATCTTGTCAAAAGTTTTTCTGGAAGTGTGGGTCTTTGATTGTGTGTTTCCTGAAAGCAAGACCAATCATTTTCGTTTATTCACTGGCTAAACCCCTACTTGATTGGGGACAAGGACAGAAAGCATCCATTACGATCTGATATATTATCCAAACAATTTAGTGTATTCATGAGGTAACCGAAACGTGGGGGCTGCGAAATTACCCGTAATCAATTGCAACAGCGAGTGTGCGTCCCCCCGGGTGTCGGACAGCTACAACACGCCGGCTCAGTGACGGGCGGGCGCCGCAGCACTGGGGAGTTGCGCTGCTCACTACCTGATCGCCAGGCTGCTCTCCAGCCTGGGGGACACTGGACGTGCTCAGAGGACACGGACGCTGACGAGGCGGCCTCGCCGAGGCTCCACCGGGATCCTGGACCAGACCGGCCACCTTTCGGCGAGCGCGCCACTCGCCGGTCGCCGCTGACCCTCCCGGGCCGCCGCAGCCGCCCCGCGGGGACATTCATTCTTGCCGCTTGCCTCTCGCTGGGCCCGGCGTGGGGGCTGCATTGTGGGGGTTTGTCCCCTACTCGGCTTCTTTTTCTTTCTTTCTTTTCTGTCCTCCTTTTTCTTTTCCTTTTGGTCTTTTTCTTTTCTTTTCTTTTTGTTTTCTTGCCTCTCCTATGTTCGGGAAACCAGACAAAATGGACGTTCGGTGCCACTCGGACGCCGAGGCTGCCCGGGTCTCCAAGAGCACGCACAAGGAGAGCCGGGAGAGCAAAGGCGCCGAGGGGAGCCTCTCCGCCGCCTTCCTCAAGGAGCCGCAGGGCGCTTTTTCCGCGTCTGGCGCCGCGGAAGATTGCAACAAAAGTAAAGCCAATTCGGCTGCCGACCCAGATTACTGCCGCCGGATCCTGGTCCGAGGTAGGGATGGACAAGGCTGCGGGAGCCTTCTTGGGGACGACTCTGGGGCCCGAGTGCCCGCTGCCGCCGCCGCCTCCAGCCAGCGGGACGGGCGGCCGCCGGGGACTTGGGAGAAAGTTGCTGCCCTCGGCGCCCAGGGCCCC
>NW_006408521.1:46834812-46837361 GCF_000296735.1 Chrysochloris asiatica | reverse complement strand
TGCGCAGCGCGCGCTCGGCTCGGCGACGGCGGCGGCGAGGCCCGCGGGCCCCGACTCGGTCCCTCGGAGCGCTGCCCGAGCTTGGACAGACAAACTCTCCGTAGAAACGGGCCGGGGGCGACGGGACCCGTCAGTGGGGGACTCCCCGACTACAAGGGACCCGATTGTGCAGCCGAGGCCCCCAGGTCGGAAGGAATGTCTGCTTGATCGGAATTGATTTTTTCTCCCCTGCCCGAGGAGCTCTAAAGCCTAGTCCCTCTCCCTTAGGGAGGGGGTATGAGGTCAGCCTTCTCGGACCCCAAACACACACAGTCAGGGTCTTGGCTCCCCAGTTGCAGTCTGCACCACTACTCCCGGCCCCCCTGGACCGGAGACCGCTAGGACCATGTCCCTGAAGCCAGCTCTGCGAAGAGAGGCGAAGGGAGAGAGGAGGGAGAGAGGATTCCCGGCGGCTTAGTCTTCCCTTCCCCAGATGCCAAAGGGTCCATCAGGGAGATCATCCTGCCCAAGGGCCTGGACCTGGACCGGCCCAAGAGGACGCGCACGTCCTTCACCGCGGAGCAGCTCTACCGGCTAGAGATGGAGTTCCAGCGCTGCCAGTACGTGGTGGGCCGAGAGAGGACCGAGCTTGCTCGCCAGCTCAATCTCTCCGAGACCCAGGTACACGGAGGCTGGGCCTCCCTCCCCACATCCCTACCCTCAGCGGCTTTTCCTCCTCACCACCTGCCCAGACTGGTGGGTGGGCACAACCTCCTGGGACGGGCAGACGCATTGGGGAGAAAGGCCTAAGGCTTTGTCTTCTGTCATGAGCCATCTCTTCCCCAACACATCCCCAAATCTGCACCTCGGCCTGGCCCTGGTGACCCCAAAGTCTGTGTGGGTTTTTTTATTTGTTTGTTTGTTTTTTAAATTACTTTTGAATCCCAGTCTTGAGAATTCCCCTCTTGCTTCTTTCTACACAAAATTGATTTTTGTTTCAGTTTTGAGCACCCCATTTTGGCCATCTTTCCAGGCACAATACCTAGGCCCATTCTATAGGAAGTGGAGTTGGGGTCCAGATTCCCTGGTCTTAAATACTGTGGGTGACTCCTAGGGATTAGACAGGTACACACCTGTAGATCTACCAGTACAGCGCACTTGCCCCGCCCCTGAGGTCCTCCCAATTCCCAGCCTTGAGCACCACCCTGGGCACCTGGGGGTCCCTGTCCTCTCTGCCAGTGATACCTAAAGTATGGGGTGGGTAATAGATCTAGATCGAGGGTCCAGGTGACTGCTTTTAGGCCTTGCCTTCTACATTATTATTCTACTAGAGCTGACTAAAGGTCCAGGGCACTTTAGGACCTGAAATATTTGCCCTATGCCACCAGCTGGGCCCTGGTAAAGTAGCCTTCTTTCTGAAGATTAGCTCCATTCCCTTGGCCCAGGCTTGAGCAAAAGCTGAGGACTAAGAACAGAACGCCAGTGCACAGAATGTTGAAGTTTGAGTTGGTACTGTAGATTTTTAACTCTCTCTGCTACCATCCATCCTAATTTACAAAAGTCTAGACAGGATAACTTTTCTCTGTAGCAGCCAAATTCTCTTGGGTTATCGCCTAGATCTAAAGAGGACGTAGGGAGAAGAGAAAGTGAGTGACAAGGAGAACTTCATAGAGAGAATTTTGCCACAGCACTACCTCTCATGATTCCTAAATTTTGTTGTTGTTGTTTTAAAAACACTCATTTCATCTAGTGCATCCTGACTCATAGTCACCCTAGCGTTAGTGGGCCTAATTTTGGGGAGCAGTAGAATAATAGATTGTATCACTGAGACCTTCCAACCCAGCTGGCAGCTATGAAGAGAGGAGACAGATTGGCCTACAAGGTCCATCCTGCGGCATCCATCCCTTCTACAGTCGCCTGTTCTGGTTGATAGTCACATTGGACCCCAGCCAGCAGGAAACCATCCTTTGCAGCCTTCAACAGGAATAGAGTTTCTGGGGTTTGTACTTGAGCCCCCTGGACCAGCATCCTGGTACAGGAAGGCCTAGAAACACTTCTCACTAGCCACCCCCACTTCCTGCGTCCCAAACAGCATCCTCCAGGTCTCACGCCCTCTTTGGGAAACTGTCTCTCAGGTGGTGCTGATCCCCAAATTGGTGCGTCCCAAGTCAGGTTTAGAGTAGCCCTTCTGGTCTTCCTTTGAGTTAGAGTCATGGTCATTTTTATTACTTTGCTATTTGTAAGTAGCCCTGCCTCGGCCTGCTTCCACTGTTCAGAAAGGCTGCCCAATGGAGCCTTCAGTAGCTCCTGGACCTTGACCTCTCGGTTGCAGGGTGGGGCTGGGAAAGGGAAGGTGAATCCGCGAGTCCCGGAAGTCCAGCATCCCTGATGCCTGTCTCTCTTTGCCCCCTCTCTCTTGTCTCCTCTCTCGCACTTTCCCCACGCCTTGGCGCGCAGGTGAAGGTGTGGTTCCAGAATCGGCGCACGAAGCAGAAGAAGGACCAGGGCAAAGACTCAGAGCTGCGCTCAGTGGTGTCGGAGACGGCGGCCACGTGCAGCGTGCTGCGGCT
>NW_006408521.1:46787402-46834588 GCF_000296735.1 Chrysochloris asiatica | reverse complement strand
CCACCGGCCGTGGGCGGCGCGCCGGGGCCCGGGCCCGCCGGACCCGGAGGACTGCATTCCGGAGCACCGGCTGCCGGCCACGGCCTGTTCAGCCTGCCGGTGCCCTCGCTGCTCGGCTCAGTCGCCAGTCGCCTGTCTTCTGCCCCTTTGACAATGGCCGGCTCGCTGGCCGGGAATTTGCAAGAACTCTCCGCCCGATACCTGAGCTCCTCGGCCTTCGAGCCTTACTCTCGGACCAACAATAAAGAAGGGGCCGAGAAAAAGGCGCTGGACTGATCGGAAGGGTTTTCCCGTATTTATATTTATAGTATCTATTGTGGTGATATTTATGGACTCACGCTTTAGGCGCCCGGGGCTCCTGCGCTGCGCTCGGCGTCCACCGAGGCCTCTGACAACTCTCGTCCCCCACCACGCTCAGCTAGGATTGCATCTCATTTGGGCTAATTTTTCTACCTTTCATCCGTGTTTTTGTTTTGTTTTTTTCGTACCCAAACTTCCTTCTGAATCCAGGAGACATCCAAAGAATTTGTAGAACCCCGAGTTAGCCAACCCGATGCGATGCCCTAGCCACTGCCGGGTGATGAAGGGACAAAACAGGACACCTGCTATGGTTTGTGCCGCCGCCGCTGCCGCTGCTGACTGGCCCTATGCTATTTCAAAGAGGGACGTTGCACGCAGATCCAGGGACTGTAAAGGCTTGTAGGTTTCTTTAGACCAAAACAAAACAAAAAAACCCCGAGGACATTTCTCTGGCCAGAAACACCAGGGCTTTGGGGAGCCCTGGGCTCCAATTTGCAGACTTCTCGGGAGAGCCCACGCACAGACAGCTGCCCAATTGAACAAGTCCGGCCTCCCAAGTTTTCTCCTTTTTAGAGGACTTCCATCACGCGCACTTCATCCCAGTAAACAATCCTAAACGTGGTGGGCCGCAGTGGTCAACAATAAACTCCGAGTAATAACTATCACAACAAACCAGAAGAAGTGGAAACAGTTTTCTAATACTCATTATAATTGATGCAAGAAATTCAGGATAGAGAATGCGCCACCGGGCAATTTCGCAAAATTTAAGTCCTGGGTTTTGTGACTTTAATCCGGAATTCAAGGGGGAAAAGCAAAGGAGAGGTCAACGTCGCGAAGGAAAGCAAATTCATCATCTTTTCTCCGAGGCTGTTAGCAGCGGGTGGCTGGCTACCACAGGCTCTTCCTGGACAGAGCTTGAGGCTCTCGGTCGGCCCCCTCCACCCACACACACCGGCTCTTCGCAAGGCCTGTGGCTAGGGTTTGGCTTGCAGAGTTTGAAAACGAGTCAGTACCTATGATCTTCTCTTCCTCACTCGGATTCACAAGCGCTCGGGAAATGGGGATTTCAGAGCAGTGCTTTGCAGACCCGAAGGCGTGACGCAGACGCAAACGGAGACACCCAGTCGGTCCAGCCTCCAGCGTCCGTAGTCTCTCCTGGTGCGATTCAGCAACCTCGTGGCGTATAGGAAAGACATCCTCTCTTTTACATCTAAATCCCAGGGTTTCTTTTGTCCCAAGTCAGAAACCTGGGCCGAGGTGCCAACACGGCCTAACCCCTTACCCCGCGCAGCAGCTACTGTCCCCGCAGTCAGGGTCACCCCATTTTAACCAAAATCAGACCGAGACCGCGAGGTGCCGCAGTGTCTAGAATGTATTCTCCATCAGAAGCGAGCGCAGAGCATTAAAAAAAAAAAATAGTAATTTTATTGTAAATTATTTACGTCGGAGTTTGGGGGTTTTTTTTTGGCTTTTTTTTTAGGCAAATAGTGAAGAAAATAACGAGCGATTCACATGCGGGTAGGTGTCACAGGAAATCTGGCTACTAACTTCGTTCTGAATGTTTTGGATATTTGGATGTTTTGTATTTATGTGGTGAGAGTGAAATATATATATATATGACGATAAAAGAGGTGTATTTTTTGTCTTATATTTAAAGGAGAAAAAAGCAAAAACAAACACAGGCGAAGAAGAGAAGAGAAGGCAAACCCTGCAAATGACCAGGCTTGGCGTGGGGACTCAAGGGGCAGAGGGTGGCAGCCCCGGGTGCGGTTTGGGCGGATTGGATTTGCTCTCCTACTCTTCGTTGTCAGTACCCCTGTTTGTCTTCATGGTAGACGCCCCTCAGAACGTCCTCCACCCACTCCAAGTTTCTTGGTTTATTTAGGAACTTGTCTGCGGGCACCCTAAAAGTATGCCTCTCAATGTTCCTAGTTTCCAGCCTTTTACAGCCACACTTTCATCCCCGCAACTTTTCGGATTTGATGCGAACACAAGGCCGGAGCAGGCAACTTTTCCTTCCACCTGACTTAGGGCGATCCTCCCTGCTGTCGATGAGAAATCCGAGAGCAAAAGAATGCATTGGATATTTGTTCTTGCCTAGGGACCTCGTCCCCAGACCCCGGTACTTTTGTGGTGGTGACTCGAGTAGAGATTGCAACCCGACATCTGGGGAAGCTGAGCGGGCTAGGGATGAACTCCATGATGCGCATCCCCAGGGGAGCTCTTGTTATGGCGCCTGCACCCCTGGATGCTGCGAGGACCCATAGCTCCCTAGGGTACCCTCACAAGTCCAGCCCCTTGGCTTCCTCCCGTAGGCTGTAACTGAACCGCCAGGTTGAGGCATCCGAAATCAGTCGGCCCCGCGGTGTGAGCGTGAAATTCTTGCGCCAGGCCCCGGGGCTTTGGGGCCTTCGCGGTGAGCTCAGCGTTTGTCCGGAATAAGAGCAGCTGTAACCCATACACAGTCCACTTTTGTTTCCCAAAAACGCTGTTCACCCCTCAGTTTCGCCACCTCGACTTTCTGGTTCCTTGCGCTCCTTTCAGCTCTTTCCGGCTGCTTCGCTCCTGGCCTAGAGCCCCACGCGCTCCCTCTGAAGTTTGCTCCTCGGTGGGCTCTCTGCTTCTCTCCCCACATTCTTAACCTTTCTCCATTGCTGCTGCTGCTTCTCTTCCTCTTCTTTTCACTCTTCCTCTTCATCCCCTTCTTCCATTCCATCCTTCCAATGTCTTCAACCTTTTGCATTCCCGCCTCTGCCAGGGTGGCCTCAAGGCAGAGGCGGTGGGTGGCGCTGGCTGAGGTTTCTAGGCTGGGGCCAAAAGGGGCAGAAAGGAGGGAGAAAGTGGCATAATTTTATGGAACAAAAGAAAACATAAAACCCCAGCGTCAGCCTCCTCAACCAGCTCAATCCCCTCCCCCAGGGGCCTCTGCCTGGGGAGTCACCTTCCAGCTTTGATTCCTCCTGTTTTTTTGCTCCCTTACCCCTAACTCTGGTAGCGTAGTGGTTAAGAATCGGGCTGTGAACCTTAAGATCAGCAGTTCGAAACTACCAGCTGTTCCACAGGAGAAAGATGAGGCTTTCTACAGGGTCGCTGTGAGTCGGCACCTAACCACCACCACCCCTAGCCAGAGAACACACCAGTACCACCACTTCCCAGTTCCCTCCCAGCCTTCCCTGGCTTTGGGAAGAGCTACCGCCAAGCTCTTCCTGTCACTCAGGGAGGGCGATTATTCTTAGAGTGCCTCACCGGCACAGTAACAGAACCACAATTTTAATTTTAAAAACATTTATACACAATTCATTTAATTTTAGTGCCTGTCTTTGTTTTCCTCCTTCCCCAAGGGCCTCCAGCACTCTGATATGCTCCCCAGGAGTCTCTGGAGAGGCCTCGGGCAGGTGGTCCCTGTAATAGAAGCCAAGGTGGTCAGGACTCCTAGAGAATATCTGGGGTCCTGGGCAGTGGTGACAGGAAGTTCATTCTCAGATCGACACCAAGCAACTGCCAAGTTGGCTCAAAGAAAAGGGAGCGTCTCCTAACAAACACTTGTGACTTGAGTGGACAGGTGTAGGGAAGTCACCTGGGAGTTGGACTGGGACACATACTCATACCCACACGGACAGCTGACCTAACCCTGAGCCAGACTGTTGGTAATAAACCAATCCCACTGCCCTTCAGTGGATTCTGATGCACAGTGAGTGAGCCTATAGGACAGACTAGGACCGCTCCTAGGAGTCCCAGGCTGTACATTTTTATAGAAACTGACGGCCACATCCTTCTCTCAAGGAGCAGCTGCTGGATTTGACCTTACAGTTTACAGCGGAACTGTCTAACCTCTGTACCCACAGGGGTCCTCATAATAACTTGCATATAATAGTTCTTTATACTTTACAAATAGAATTTCACATCTACCATCTTTATTACTTCTCCCAGCAGTGGAACGTGTAGTCCCATTTTAAAGATCCACATACCGGGGTCAAATTACTTGTGCAAGGGCATAAACAGTCAGAACTATCAAAATTGAAAGCTTTCACCAGAAACAAGAGTCCTTGTCTGTTCTTTCTCCTTTTTCTTTCCTCCCTCCCTCTCTGTCTGTCTTTCTTTCTTTCTGTTCTCCCTTCTTTCCTTTTGTGCCATCAGTATCTGGCTAATAGCACCCTGAACTCTTTAATATATTTGCATCCACATCTGCCCACTCTCATTTCCAGTCTTCTTCCCACTGGATCAGCTGCTGAAGATTGACTTGGTACCTCAGTCAGAGAGAACTCAGCCTGCATTTCTGCCTCCTTCCTGTTTTCTTTCCTGCCAGTACTCCAGCTCCTTCCCTCTAAGATGACATCTTTAAATTCCTTCCCCTCTTTGTCCTTACATCTCCTTAAAGCTTTTCTAAAATATTGAATGTAACATCCATATGGTAAATTCATATGGTAAAATACAAAAAGGTTAAGTATACAAGTCAATGAATTTTCATATGCACACAACCAAACTCTTCCCAAGGGAGACCTTTTTCAACTTCTCTCCTTAGGCCAAATGGTGCTATTGTGTCTCTCTCTTGTTTTAAAAGAAATGGTGTCAAATTGGTGTGTTGTTTTGCATTGAAGACCTTCCCAGGAAGTTTAAGATTTCTTGAAGGACTTAAAAATCATGCAGGTCTTCCAACATCCTCCAGTCCTGGGTTCTAAATTGATCCAAACTTAGAACTCACTAGGTCAGCAAGTCTACAGGTAGAACTGAAGACCACTCACTTCAGAATCACCTGGGGACTGGTTAAAATGCAGATTCCTAAGCCTCAGCCCAACCTGAGGCATCAACTCTGTGGATGGGACTGAAGAATGTGCATTTTTAACAAGTTTCCCCAGTGATTCCCAGACAAGCTACCATCTGAGAACCACTGTGCTAAGTGGCAAACTCCCAAAACACAGCAGCTTCCAGCATCTGGCCCAGGGCCTGGCATTTGGTAGGAATACAATGAATGTTTGTTAAACAAATTAATCCACCTTTTCTGACACAGTTTAGAGTTTTTTGGATCACATCTTACTATTGTAACTTAACACCATTTCTATATCGGGAAATCTTTATGTTTCAGCATCTCTTTACAGGGGTAAGTTTTATTTTAAATGAAGCTAGAGAAGAAAAGAGGGATTTATTTACTGCTTGTTTTTCATGTCTCAGGGAAGGGGTCTTGATAAATCCAACTGGGACCACCTTGCTGGGCAGGCAGCTGTACTTCAGGCCTGGTAGTTTGAAGAGGGCATAGGAGGGTGCTCCAGGTTTGCAGAAAGGCACCCAGGGAAATGGAGAATGGAATCTCTCCCCTTCACCACTCCTCCCCAGCGAAAGCAGATGGCTCTGGCTCTGCACTCCAACACCCTTTGGTTGGAACAAAAGAGTTCCAGTAGAGAGACTTCATAGCCCAGACAAATTGGCAGGGAGTGGACATGAATGCCGAAAATGACTTGGGTAATTCTTAGATTTATATAGTTGATACAAAACTTCTTTTCTATCTAGAAGTACATTTACTTAACCTCTTGTCCGGAAAACTGAAAATAAATGTCATGCTCAATGCAGTTGTGATTTGTATCCATTCTTAAACACTACCACCACCTGAATATGTGTGTGTGTGTGTGTGTGTATATACTACACATTTTATGAAGTGTTCTATATATGTATATGTATACATACACACATATACATGTATAAAACACATCATAAAACATGTAATACATATACATATATAGAGCACATCATAAAATGTGTAATATATACATATATAGAACACATAAAAATTTTCATAGAAAAGCTTTTTCTTTATAACTTCATATGAAAACATTTTCAATATAAAGTGTTTTATGTATATGACAATACAAGGGGCTTCAAAAAGTTCATGAAAAAATTCTATTACCTTTTAATTTCATTACTGAAGTCCCCTCATATATATAGTAAACATACATACCAAATGGAAGCATGGTGACTCTCTTCTATAAGAACTCGACTGTGAACTACAAGGTTGGTGGCTCGAGTCCACCAGCCACTCTTTGGGAGAATGATGAGGCTTTCTGCTACTGTAAACATTTACAGCCTTGGAAATCCTATATGGGGTCACTGGAACCGATTTGATGGAACATAACCACCACCCCACCATCCATATATCAATCTCTCCTCTATCCTCTGATATCGCACAGGATACAGGATTCTGTTTGGCACCATGAGAAAAAGTAATTAATTTTTTAGATTCAGTTTAGAGCTGACCAGTTATGCAAATGAAGATGATAATGGTACACCATAGAATGGTGTCCTGGTGAGAAACTGTAGGATAGGTACTGGACTGCTAACCTCAAGGTCAGTGGTTCAAACCCACCAGCTGCTTTTGGAAACCCTATACAGGGTGGCTGTGAGTTGGAACCAACTCGATGGCAGTTCACAACATCCATAGCAACATCACTGTGGTAGTTGATGATCTTGGACTTTCTATAGGTCTCAGTTTCTCCATCTGAAGGGTTTGTCCTAACACCCTTTCCTGAAGAAGTCCTTGGTTGTGACTGAGTCATCTTGATGAAATTTACTCACCTTTGCCTTTAGATTGGGAACCATAACTATCATTAGCATTTTATACCAAAAATGACAAACTATTACTATAATGATTTAGCAGAGTGTGGCAATCAGGTATTGCTGACCCAATTTTGAAGTCCTTTCATTGCCAAAGAGCTGTGGATTGAAGCAAAGCTGACTAGTGCTAAAGCCCACTCACTTCCCTTGTGAAACCCCCTGTCCTAGAAAACCTCTCTCTGGTCTCTGGTTGTGCTGCTCTCCAGGAGGTGGTGTGAACAATGAATTTTGACTTGGAGTAAGCATACATTACTTTTCTCTCCCCTCCAATCCTATCCCCTAGCTAAAGGGTTTGGCTTTGGCTCTGCACTCCAAGATCCAATCTCAGCAATGTATAAGCAGACTTTCAGAGCCCAAACCCATTAATTAGAAAAAGCTTATCCCACCCTGAGGTCTCTGCTTAAACATTAGGGGTTCTTTTCTCCCTCCTGTAAATCTTGGCCCTGTGCTCCCTAGATCAACCTGCCTGATGAAATAAGGGTTTGCCTGATTTTAAGGCTTTCTTCGCTTCTTGTAATTGACATCAAGGATCTCAGATGTTAGAGATGGAAGGGAGAAGGTGGCAGTAGATGAGGTTTGGGTCTGGATGCATCCTAGCAGGTTTTCTGAAGAGAAGCAAGCAGCAGAAGACAGGCAGCAAAGGGAGAAGAGATTAAGTCTTGGCAATAAGGTACAATGTGGGGAAGATAGCATTACTTAATACTGAAAAAATTGCAGTCTCTCTTGTGAACTAGGTACTTACTGCTCAGAGATAAAGTAAAGAGTTCCCAGAATAATAGGAGAGACAGATGTAACCAAGAGGCAATCACATATACTTAAATATGAGAGGCTCTTTCATAAAGAGTGTGCACAAAGTATAACGGAGAAGGAATGGTCAGCTCTGTCAGAGTTTGTGTGTTTGCAAAGACTTCACAGAAGAGACAATATTCTAGTAGGATCTTGGAGGTTTAGTAGGAGTTGGGCACGTGGAGAAGGAGGAAAAGATTTTGCAGGTAGGAAGAGTAATGTGGTGGACAGAGTGATATGCTGACTAGATACTCCTCAGGAATAAAGGACTCATTCCTCTAGCTGGTGGCCTGCTGTTGGCAGACAGTCCTCAGCTGTCACTTTCCTTTAGGATTGCCTCAGTTGAAGAGAACCACCTTGATTTCTGTGTGGTCTATACTGACATAATCAGGAATACAGTGTGAGGAGTGGATATGGTTATAAGAAAACCTGGTCCTTGCACCCCAACTTCGAAGGGTCATCTCATCTTCCAAACTCCCAGTAGGGTCCAGCTAACACTTTTGTTGTGATATCAATGTGGTTTGATATTTTCTTCTGTATGGTAGTTTCCTTCCATTCCCTTCCATCAACGTTGAACTTGACGTACTCCCTAATAAACCTCTTATGTGTTAATCTCCCTGCTTATTGCGGAACCCAACTTGTATTGTATGGTGTGGGAAAGAACATACCAAGTGGGAAATGGAGAGGAAGCACCGAGAACTTAGAATATCAGAAACCTGAGGGCAGATTGTGGGAGAAAATCTGGTGTACTGTGTTAATGATGTTCGGATTTTACCATCAAGTTCACTCAAGGGTTCTCTCAAGGAGCTGTGGGATCATCTACATTCTGAAAAATGTCTCTGACAGTTTGTAGAGATTCCCAGGGAAGAGGGTGTGGAACCAGGAGCAAAGGGAAGCAGAGACCACCAGTTAGGGGTCACTTCAGCAGGGACAAGAAAGGATAGTGTTGGTGATGGTGGTAAGGGTGTTAGTACAGTGGTAACAGAAAAGAAGAGGGACTCAAGATGTTCTGCTCACATGAATCAACAGGTCTTAGCAACTGACTGAGGTGACTGGAGGTGGCATCGATTTTAGGATTGGGTCCATGTCAAACTGTGGGACCATTTTCCTGGTGCCAGAGATGGAAGTAAATATAGAGTCTGAAGCCAAGAAGGGCTTGTGATGTTCAAGAGGCCAAGTGGTCTGCAAGGCTGGAGAGGGAGCAGCTATTCCTGGCGGGGAGTCTTGAACTGGGAAGTGAGGTCAAGGACAGGGCAATCCTGGAGCAGATGCCATCTGGACCACTCCCTCCAACACTGTGACTGCAGGGCTCCAGGGCCTCAGAGATTGCTCCTGCCTAATTTTCTCAGCCCCTCCTCCAGGACCTTGTACCTCACACTAATTCAGGTCACTGTATTAGTGTCCAGGTGTGACTGTCTGCTGCCCTTGCCCACAGGCAAGTGGGAAGCTGGGCCCAGTCTTGTATTTGTGGGGCTGAGTCTCCACCTCCTATGACCATCTCTGCTCAGACACAAATGGGAGAACGGCGAATAAGCTTCAGCACTGGTGCTGACTTGGGTTGTTTAGTGGCAGCTGCCTGGATTAACTGTGTTACAGGGAATTCTGAGGCTTCATTGAGTCGTAGTGAGAAAGTGACCAGGTCACTAGCAGTGTCCGCCATAGCTATAGCGGAAGGTTTAGGAATTCTCAGACAAATATAAATGACTGGATAGCTGGGCTTCTTGTCTAGGTTCCGGGTAAGGAGCTGGGTCCAGTTTTGACTTTGTAATTTTTCTCAACTGGACAGGTCACGGCAGAGTGGGAAGTGATTGAGGAGTTGTTTTCAAGTGACTCAGATCAACATGGCCATAGTAAATAAAATTGGGCTTTGAATTCCACTTTTGCTTTGTGAACTTAGACAAACTACTTAACTCTATGGGTATCTTAGGACTCCTGGTGTGTTGCTGTAGGATCAGCACTGGACCGCGAACCACAAAGTAGCCAGTTCAAACCCACCAACTGCTCCTCAGAAACCCTATACAGGGTTGCTGTAAGTCAGAACTGACTTGATGGATCTTAACAACAACAACAACAGTATCTTCTTCTGCAAAATAGAAGCATTGGCTTTTCAACAGATGTCGTTAAGTGCCATCGAGCTGATTTTGACCCATAGTGACCCTGTACAGGGTTTCTGAGGAGTATCTGGTGAGTTTGAACTGCTGACCTTTGGTTCATACCAATTTAGCAAAATCCAGTGCATTAACCCAGACGCCACACTCCTAAGGACTCCTTTTAAACAGATACAAAGGGCTTATCATTGTGTCTGAGTAAGGGGTCAATAAGTGGCAATGTTCCTTAATTCCCTTTTGAGTTAAGCCTGGTATTTAGGCACTTTTTCAAAGAAGCCCTAATAGCACTGTAGGATAAGCACTGGACTGCTAACCATAGTTCAAACCCACCCACCACTCCTCAGGAGAAAGATGAGGCTGTGTACTTCTGTAAAGATTTATAGTCTCAGAAACCCTATTAAAGTATCACTCTGAGTCTTAATTAACTCCATAGCAGTGAGTAGGTTTGGTTTGGTTTTTAGACACTAAGTATCAGATACTGAAAGGAGCTCTGGTAGCGTAGTGGTTATGAATTGGGCTACTAACCTCAGGGTCAGCAGTTCGAAACTACCAGCTGCTCCACTGGAGAAAGATGAGGCTTTCTGCTCCCGTAAAGATTTATAGCCTTGGAAACCCTGTATAGGGTTGCTATGAGTCGGAACTGACTCCATGGTACAGAACAACAACAACAACAACACCAGACACTGACTGTGTTTTCATCTGGGCAAAACTGTACAACAGATCTTTGTGAAGACTCACTGAGATCTCCACTATGGAGTACATGGCACAGAATACAAAAGGAGAGTCTTGCAAACTGATAGAATGAATGAGACACACTTTGTATGGTTTGGTGCCTCCTGCACACTTTTGTGCATTTACACACATGCACACATGCACACGCTCACACCACATGCATGCACACAGTTTGATAGGGGTCTTGTTTTATTTTCACATAAATAAGCCACACCATATGTGTTGTTATGTGACTTGCTTTTTTAAAAATTCACAATGTGTTTGGGGCTCCATTCAAATCACCACTTTGTTGTTGTTGTTTAGTGCCATCAAGTTGGTTCCAACTCACAGAGACCCTATATGGGGTTTCTGAGAAGTAGCTGGTGGGTTTGAACCACTGACCTTGTGGTTAGTAGTCCAATGTTTACCCTAACAGTGCCATACCAAGGTAGTTATGAGTTCTAAAATCATGTGAGGGCACTATCAACATTTCAAGTCTGCTCCTCGCAAACCCTATACAGGGTCACTATGAGTTGAACTGACTTGACCGCACTTAACAACAACATAGCTAATGTAGGGAGGCTGGGAAGTACTGAAGGATAAGAACTGGATGGCTAACTTCAAGGTTGATAGTTCAAACCCACCAACCGCTCCACAGAAGAATGATGAGGCTTTCTGCCGCCACGAAGATTTACAGGGTTGGAAACCAGATACAAGGTTGAATAGGAGTCAACTCAAAGGCCATAGGTTTGGTTTGGTTTGGTTGGCTTTATAGCTAAATGTGCTTTGTTGTTGTTGTTACATGTTGTTAAGCCGGTACCAACTCATAGAGACCCCATCTAGGGTTTCCAAGGAGCAGCTAGTGGATTTGAACCACTAACCTTGCAGTTAGCAATCAGGTGTTTATCAGATAATGCCATGTCAGAATGCCCAAATGTACTTCTTGTTGTCGATAAGTGCCATTGAGTTGGTTCTGACTCATAGAGACCCTGCATAGGTTTTCCCAGGAGTGGCTGGTGGGTTTGAATGGCTGACCATGTAGTTAGTAATCTAGTGCTTATCCTACAGCGCCACACCAGGACTCCACAAATGTGCTTGTTGTTGTTGTTGTTAAGTGCCGTCGAGTCGATCCCGACCCATAGAGACCCTGTATAGTGTTTCCAAGAAGCAGCTGGTGAACTTGAACCACTGACTTTGCAGTTCAAATGACTTTGCAGTCTGACACATTAGCCTACAGCACCACCCAGGGCCTCCAGGGCTTAGTGGCTGCCATATTGAGCAGTGCAGATACAGAATATTTCCATTATAATAGAGGTTCTATTAACACTGCTCTAAGTGTTCTTTTTTTACCCTTGATGCACTGTGTCCAAGTTTCCTCGTGCTCCTGTAACAAAAATAACACAAATGGACCGCTTTAACCAACAGTCATTTAGTCTCTCACAGTTTGGGGCTAGAAGCCTGAATTCAGAACACCAGTTCTAGGGTAAGCTTTTCTTTCTCTTTTGGCTCAGGAGGGAGGTCCTACCTCCTTTCGATATCCCTAAGCTTGGTGTTCCTTGGAGATCTACAAGTGTCTTGGCATCAAACTTCCCCTGGGTCTACAAGGTTCTCAGTGAAGGGACCCTGGAACCAAAGGACATGTTCTATTCCTGGACCTTAATTCTTGGAGATGGTCAGGTCTCTCTTTGCCTGCTAGCTTCTTTCTCCTTTGATTTCTTGTGAGATAAAAGGAGATGCAGGTCATCCCTGAGGTAAACTCCCCTTCCATCAGATCAATGCTGTCATCTGAATAAGGGGACTGCATGCCTCCTTAGTCCCCTTCCAACTGATTGGGTGATCAGATCAGATCACATTATGGAGGGTAATTATATTAGTACATAACTTGCAAATTATCTCATTACATAACTGTCAAACCACTGAGAATCATGACCCAGACAAATCAACACATGTATTTTGGGGACAAGATTAACTATATGATACACTGTCTTATCTCTCAATATTAATGGCGATTTCTTTGACATTTATTCTAAACTCTCATTACATTAGATTGTTCATATTTAGTACTAGGGCACAAACAGCCTCATTGGACGCATCCGTTCGTGTATAGGCTGTTGGTTAGTGAGCTTTCTATGTAGGGACTTGATAGGGATGTTTTGTTAGGGACTATGAAAGGCAATATCTTTAGGTCCTTTCGTTACGTCATAATATTCAGAGAAGAAGTTTACAGTTTCCAAACTGGGAGGAATAAGTTTGACTGCCCATATTCTGGCAGTTAAGTATGAGAAGAGGTTTAGGAACTCATTGACCTGCATATAGACTTTCATTTATTTTGATTTGCCTTTAATTGTGCTTTGTCGTCCTCCAGTCCAGAGCTCTTCTGGTTCACTCCATCTAAAATGTCAACTTCTAGTCATCTGCTGAGGTGAGGCAATCACGGTCTCCTGGCCAATTAAGTGGCTTGTTTTTGTTGTTGTTATGTGCCGTGGAGTCGGTTCCGACTCAGAGTGACCCTGCACAGGGTTTCCGAGGCTGTTAATCTTTACGGGAGCAGAACGCCTCATCTTTCTTCCGCGGAGCAGCTGGTAGTTTCGAACTGCTGACCTTGCGGTTCGCAGCCTGATTCGTAACCACTACGCTACCAGGCAGATGGGATAAATCTGGGAACTCAACTAGTTGTTATGTTTTTTAATTTACATACCTTACCAACACCCATGGAAGCAGCAGTCAAGAAATCAAATGAGGTATTGCATTGGGTCAATCTACTGAACAAGAGCTCATTAAAGTATTCAAAAGCAAGCATGGTAGTTTGAGGACTAAGGTGTGCCTGACCCAAGCCATGGTATTTTCAATAACCTCATATGCATGTGAAAGCTGGACAGTGAATAATGAGGACCATAGAATAATTGATGCATTTGGTTATGGTGTTGGAGGAGAATATTAAAAGTATTACGGGCTGCCAAAAGAACAAACAAATCTGTGCTGAGAGAAGTTCAGCCAGAACGTTCCTTGGAAGACAGGATGGCCAGACTTCGTCTCTCATGCTTCGGACATACTGTCAGGAGGGACCAGTCACTGGAGAAGGATATCATGTTTGGTAGTGCGGAGGGTCAGAGAAAAGGAGGAAGACCCCCAGTGAGATGGCTTGGCACAGTGGCAGCAGCAATGGACTCAGGTGGAACAGCATTTATGAGAATGGCACAGAACCGGGCAGTGTTTCGTTCTGTTGTGCATACGGTCGCTATGAGTCAGTACTGACTCAATGGCATCTAACAAAACAATGGCACCTAACAGCAACCATTCACCCATTTGAAGTGTACATTTCAATGGTTTTTAATGTATTGAATAGTTTACAACCATCACCACAATAAATTAGAATATTTTCAACCTTCCAAAAGGAACCCCATAGCCAATATTAGTCATTCCCTATTTCTTCCTAATTTTCCCATCCTTGGGCAACCACCGATCTGCTTTCTGTCTCCATGGGTTTGCCTATTCTGGATACTTGATATAAAGCAGTCTATGTGTGACTAGAGCTGCTA
Source organism: Chrysochloris asiatica (assembly GCF_000296735.1). NCBI lineage: Eukaryota > Metazoa > Chordata > Mammalia > Afrosoricida > Chrysochloridae > Chrysochloris > Chrysochloris asiatica. Next base: position 46,820,541 of record NW_006408521.1, on the reverse strand, counting down.
CTGTTTGCTTGGGACTATGTACAGTATGCGCTGGGCTAGGTCCTGGGAATTCTTATCAAGACACCCCTAGTCTCTGCCTTTGAAGAGTATATGTTCCAGCATTCATAAACTGGAGAATAGTTTTAGGTTAGAGGGAAGCTTTTGTATAAGTCTCCAACAATGTGAGTTGGAGTCAGGTTTTGGGAGACTTTGAATGAAGACCAAAGAATTCAAACCATCAGAGAAGACTTTTTTAAAATAAAAATACAAATGATATTTAGTTTGACTTTGGGCATACTGTTATATGGACTTTAGTTTCCTCATTTGTAAAATAATAATAAGAACTCATATTTACTGAGCCCTTACCATATGGCAGACACCGTTCTAAAATACATCGGAGGTTTGTTTTAAATTCTAAAATAAATCGGAGGTTTAAACTCACCAGCTGCTCCTCGGAAACGCTATGGAGGGTCACTAAGAACTGAAACCAATTTGATGGCACATAACAGCACATTGTCCTCCAGGTTCATCCATATTCTGAGGTGTTTCGCAAACTCATCAGTATTTTTCAATGTTGTGCAGTATTCCATTGTGTGTATGTATCAACGTTTGTGTCCATTCTGCAACTCTCTTGTCTCTTGACTAGTGCATTTAATCAATTTACACTCAGTGTAATTATTGATAGGTATGAGTTGATTCCTGTCATTTTTCTGTGTGCTTTTTCTGTGTGTGTGTGTGTGGTGTTGCTAGTTTCTTTGTTCCATATAAATTTCTGTGCTGTGTTCATTTTCTTTGTTGATTTTCTTTTCATTGCTCTTGTTTTAATATTTATAAAATCGTTCTGATTGTCCTCTTTTTAATTTTGATGTGAGGTGCATTAATTTTCTTTGAAGTTACCATGTAATTTATTAGTCTCTTCCCTTTAAAACAGTCTGTTTTGTCTCAAAATCTGCTTCCTCACCATTTGAAAGTTCTATATCTACACTATACCCTCTTTTTGCTTTGAACTTTACTTCATTGTAAATTGATATCTCTGGTTCCCTATTCTCATTCTTATAGGTTTGCTTTACTCTGGATATTTCTCTATCTGGATTGAGTTGTGGGCGGTGTTGTCATAATCGCAGGGTTTTGTGTGTTGTTGTCAGATCTCAGTTGGAAGAACACCTGTTAGTATTTTTTTGTAAAGTTGGTCTGGTTATAACAGATTCCTTTAATTTCTGTTTATCTGAAAATGTCCTAATTTTGCCATTGTATTTGAGTAACAGCTTTGCTGGGTACATGATTCTTAATTGGCAGTCCCCCCCACCCCACCCCAGAGTTTTGTATACGTCATCCCATTGCCTTCTTGCCTTCATGGTTTCTGCTGAGAAACCAGAACTTAGTCTTAATGGTTCTCCTTTGTAGGTAACTTCATTTTTCCCAAGTTACTGTCAGGATTTTTTCCTTGTCTTTGATTTTGGAAAGTTTGATTGTGATCTATCTTGGTGATTTTCTATTGAGTTCTATTTATCCTGTTTGGGGTTCTTTCAGAAGCTCCAACATTTTTCTCTTTGCTTTTTATTGTCTCTTCCTGTTCTGGAATTCCAACCATCCGTAAGTTAGTCCTACTCATGCTGTCCCAGTACATCTCAGACTTTCTTCTTATTTTTTCATATTGTTCTTCTAGCTTGCTACTATTGCGAGAGTTATTTAGAAGGTCACTAATTTGGGCTTCCACTGATTCAAATCTACTCCTTTGACCTTTCAATGTTTTGTCCATTTCTGAGATCTTAGTATTTGTTAATCTTCTGGATTTCTATTTGCAGGTTTTGTATTGTTTAAAATTTTGCCTTTATTTTATCTGTTTGCTCTTGTAGTGTTTCCCTAAATTATTCTATTTTTTTTTGTGTGTGTTCTCCTTGCTTTCTGCTTTCTGTCAATCCATTGACGGTACCGGTAGCGTAGTGGTTACGAATTGGGCTGCGAATTTTAAGGTCAGCAGTTCGAAACTACCAGCTGTTCCACCGGAGAAAGATGAGGCTTTCTGCTCCCATAAAGATTTACAGCCTCGGAAACCCTCTATAGGGTCTCTATGAGTTGGAACCGACTCTATGGTATATAATAACAACAACAAATATAATTCATTTAAATTCTTTCTCAGGTAGCTCCATTCCCTTTTTTTCCTCAGCAGTGTTTTCTGGCTCTGCATTTTGGTCATTTGTTTGAGCCTCTCCCTTGTTTCTTTGTGTGAGCTAAAATCATCTGCAGTCTCTGAGATACTGTGGTGTGATTGCATTTGTATTTAATTGATGATTGTATGTTGTTGTGTTTTTGGTTGTCACCAACCATCTCCTGGTAGGTGTGATTAAAGGTGGAAATGTGTGCACCATTTTCCATTTGTATAGCTAAGCTGAGGGTGCGCTTGCCTGGTGTTGACTGATGCCTATTGTTGATCAGATGATATAGGAGCTGGTATTGGCTCTTGTCCAGTGGATGGAGATTCAGAGGATACGGTTGTGGCTGAACTGTTTGGGCATTGTTGCTGTCTTCTGTCTGGTAGGGTAAGAGGAGAAAACACACACAGGAAAACATAGCAGAACAAACAAACAAGCAAATGACAGTGAAACTGAATATAATAAAGGAGAAAAGAGAAGCAAAAATTGGCAGCAACAAGAAAAAACAATATAATAACTAAAAGAGAAAAGGGGACAGGAAAATAGAGCTGTATGAAAGAAAAGAAGAGAAAATAAAAGGAAGAGAAAAAACACAGAGAGAAGATGAAACGAGATAGACTAGAGAGTAGTAAAGAAAACTCAAGAGAAAAGAAAAGAAGAGGGTGAAAATAAGAAATAGAAGAAAAGGGAAAAAAAAACAGAGATAGGATAAAAAATCAAGTGAAAGAAAAGAGAGGAAGAAGGAAAAGAAAGAATAAGAAAATTTAAAAAATGAAACAATGAAAGGGAAAATAAACAAAAACACCAGCGCTGTTGTTGGACCCAGAGAGGAGAAAACTTTGGGAGCTCCTGCTGCCCAGGGAACTCATGAGGCTGGTGGAGAAGGGATGTGAAGGCTGAGTCCACAGCCCTACATGGAGTTCCTGTAGCCCTAGGTATTGTGTATGTTCAGGACACCCAATCTGGAAGTCGTTTGTGGAGACCCTTCAGGTTGCTAGCTTCAGTGTCTGTGAGGACCAGAGGGCAGCTGGAGGCAGGGTGGCTGATGCTGAAGGTTCATACTCATCTCATGCTGGCCCGAAGGTTCTGTGGGTTCTGGCAATCTGAAGCAGAGTCTGCCTGAATCCAGACGTCAAAGCAGTGTAGCAGGTACCCACCTCACCCTGGTTCAAACCGCACAGCTCTGAACAACCAGAGAGCAGGGTCTATGCTGGGGGCAGAAGAGGGTGGAGGCCAGCCTCACCTCTGTTATCCGGGGCAGTGTGGGGAGCAACAAGGAATCCCACCTTTTCCGTCACATGTGTGAATCTGTACCCTCAGACCACCGTCTGTCTGTCTCTCCAAAGCTGCTCACCAAAGTTCAAGATGGCGGCACTGTGTCTGGTGAGTTCAGCAGTCAGTTTCCCTCCTTCACCACCTCCCTGCTCAGCTTCAACTCCCCACAGGCCTTCAATCCTCTTCTCTAACCTTTCCTCTGAAGCTCAGGGTTCCAGGATTGTCCTCTGGGTCTGTGTCATTTGGTCTCCCATATCTTTATTGTACAGGGTCTGTGGGGCGTGTCTGCCTAGTCCGCCATCTTGCTGGAAGTCCGAAAACACCATATTTCACTTGAAGAATCCTTTGTGAAATGCTTCAAAACACGGTAGATCATTACAAGTTTATCTGCTATGGAGTGTGGCACAATTTGAATGCTGATTTCTGGAAGATTAATATGACATTGCTGACTAGGATGGGATATAGATGGAGAGACTAGTGTGACACTATAGGATAAGCATCAGGCTGCTAACTGTATGGTCGGCAGTTCAAACCCACCAGTCGCTCCTAGGAAACCCTGTATAGGATTGTTATATTAACAATAATAGCAATGTGATATTGCTGAGCAGGATGGGATGTAAGATAGAGTAGAGGCAGAGATGTTTGGACACTGGTAGCAATCCAGTTGAGTGTGAGAACAGAGAAGGGAACTTAAAAATAACTTTGCGATTCCAACAGCAACATCTATGGAACACTTAAAGCATACAGGTGATTATTGTGAGAAAGAAAAATATAAAATAACATTCCCTCACAGCTATGAGAGGTGTTAGTACCTTTTTTCCCCCTTTTTTTTCTTAAGCTATGGTTTATTGGGTGCTCTCTGTGGTGTAGACATTTGAATATAAAGATTTCTCATTCTCACAACAGTACTGCAAAGCAAGTGCTCTTGGTCCCATTTTTTGCGGGTGAGGCTCTGAGGTAAGAGACTTGTTCATAGTCATATAGTGTCTGTCTGACTTCAGTGCCTACACTGGACCAAGGATCACAATTTGAATTTTGGAGTTCCATCAACTCTCTGAAATAGTGTTTTGTGGGGAGGTGGTCAGTCAGCAGATTCTATCTATTACATCTTTTAACAAGGAGTTCAGGAACAGTATCCCAGACAGCCAGAGTGGGAACGAATCTTTAGAAATCAAGGTCCACAACCTTCATTTCTGGGTAGGGCAAACTGAGGCACAGAAAAGGGCAGGAATTTGTTATACTGTGACTCAGGTAACAGACCCAGCACTAGAACCCAGTCTCCTCTGCTTCCCAGTCCACAGCGCTTCACTCACCTGTTGAAACCTCACCTGAGGGTAACAGAAGCCTCTAGCAGCTTGGAAGCATTCCGGTGCACTGGACCACATCCCCTTTTAGACTGTCTTGGCAAAGAGTCAATTAGGCCCCTCTGGAGGGAGGTGTGTTAACTCTTCAAGGGCCAGGTACTAAATTAGTACTGTTGGGTAAATTGCCACTTGATAGGGTACCATTAGTAAGCGACTGCTCTAAAGAAAGCTCTGGAGCATAGAAGAGCAACCCAACCATCCACGGCCTGCTTCCTGCCTAGGGTATAGTTTTCTCCCCAGGTAGAGGAAGTCCTGCCTGGGCTATGGCAAATCAGGCCTCTTGCAAGGGGCTAGCCATGGTGGAAGGGGGAAGGTGGAGACAAGCAGATCTCTGGGCCTGCAGAGACTTTGTCTGCAAGTAGGAGCAGCTTTACTGCAAGGAAGTGTAATAGGAATTCACAACCCCTTCTGTTTCTACCTTCCAGAAGGCTTTGCAAACATCCTCACCTTCCGGGCCTGAAATCACAAGCCCTTTTTCCATCTCTACAGTTATTGTTAGGGCCTGTGAGTCGGTTCTGACTCACAGCAATCCTATATAGGGTTTCTGAGGTTGTATATTTTTTGTGGGAGCAGAAAACCACATCTTTCTCCTACAGAGTGGCTTGTAGGTTTGAACCACAGACCTTGTGGTTCACACTCCAGTCCTTATCCTTCAGAGCCACTGTGCTCCCCATTCATATTACACCTAGTCCTTATGTACCTGGGCCTCACACTTAGACCAGAATCTGTTGATTAAATGAGATTCTATTCGGGCTTGAGGTACCTGGGTAGTTCTGCCACTTACTTAAAAGCTATGTTGTTCCAACGGAGGCAAATTAACCTCTTTGAACAATCAGGCATTTAGTTACCTGGTAAAGTGGAAAACAGAAGAAGGTCTCAGTCATGACCAAGGCAGGCCCTCTTATCACCTGGGGACAGGAGGGGCAGGAGCTGGTCTCCTTGGAACACAGAGGTCGCCTGGTAGTGGTACTCCAATTGACTTCACAGAAGTTGGTCAGAGTCCTGAACTCCAATCCTGATCCAACATCCTGGCGTTGTTTGTGGCTGTCAGGCATGCTCCTCATTTTTAGCCTTCCTCAGGGACACTTGGGGACTTTGGCATTCCCTATTCCTTTGACATAATGTCCCTTCAGCTTATTCCTCTCTACCAGCAAGACTAAATTTATACCAGTTTCACTCAAGATGGGTAGCATTTGGGGATGAATCCTGTCCGGAAAGAATTAGGAATGGAAGGTTTAGGGTTTCTCCAAGAATGGCCCCTCCCACTGGAGATGAGTCTCTGTTGCTTAACTTTGTCCAGAAAATGATTATTGTTTCCAGATAAAGGCTCTGCAGTCCCACACCGAATCGTGATAAACCTGCCAGGAATTAATGCTTGTCTGACATGAGACCAATTGCCTAGAAATCATGACACTTAATAAGAAACAGTCCTCTCTGTACTTGAATGAAAACAAAGCATTCCGGGGATGATTAAAAAATATATTATTTTAATTTTTAGAGGGAAGGAATTCTTTAAAGAGAATTGTCAACGATCAAAACTGGTTGATAAATCACGAATGTAACTATGTAATTAAACTTCTCCATTTTCAGAGACCTGCAATTAGAGTTCTTCGTCTAGTTACCCATAATGATTCATTCTTGCTAATGTGCTAAGGAAGAAGGCGAATTTTAATTTGGACTCTTCCCTAATTTGGATCAAATGGTAGTAGGACTAGGCCTAGGCTGGGGGGGCTGTGTGTGCAGGAGAGCTGGGTTCTATTGCCCCCTGCTCGAGGGGCCTTAGCAACAACGTGAACTGTGGGGCTTTAGTCAAGTCACTAAGCCTATGTGGGTCTTTGTTTCATCAGCTAGGAAACTGGGTATTGTTATGAAGCCTAAATAAATGATGGGTGTGGTAATGCTTTGCAAATTTGAACGCTTTCTAAGGTCCTAATATATTATAGTATTATGCTTTCTTTTCTCATCGCAGGCCAGGCCCTCTGTTGGTGGTGGGAGGAAAAGGCTTTCATGTAGTGTGCCTGGCTTTGTGGAGTGGGAAAAGACAGGCATTCATGAAGGACTGGCTTAGTCTGTGATTGACCGGAGATCCTGCTTTAGACGACCAGGAATTTATTTTTAAAATTGCTATGTGCTTGAGGGGCCTGGGTAGACGCCTCAGGTACTGTTGCATTGACTTGCTGGATTCACATTTTAAGAGACCTCCCATTTAGATGAAGTGGAGGTCTTAGGGAATTATGATAAGGACTTCGGGAACTCTGGGGATTTCGTTCTGAGCCTCGGTGTGGGGCCGTATGATAAGAACTGAGGTAGAAGTTCACACAGAATATCAAAGCTGGAAAATACCAACTCAGCGACCCTACACAACAGGATAGATCTGCTCCTTAGGGTTCTAAAGGCTGTAAATCTTAATAGGAGCCACCTCATTTTTCTCCCGTAGAGCAGCTGGTGGCTTTGAACTGCCAGTCTTGTTGATTAGTAGCCCAGAGCTTAGCCCACATATCCCCAGGGCTCTAGAAAGTACCTTAGAGATGAACTTAATTAGTAAAGAATGTCTCCCTTGAGCATGGTGCGCTTTCAAGATCTAGCTATATGAAATCAAGTTGACAATAACTTCAAAGACCAAACTCAGAGGACAGTGAGCTTATGTCATGGGCAGGAAGAACTCTGAAAAGGAAGGTGAGGTAGTTACACAACTCAAAGAATATGAACCATGTCACCAAATTGTACGTTCTCTGTGGCACTATAGGATAAGCAATGAACTGCTAGCCACAAGGTTGGCAGTTCAAACCAGCCAGTCACTCCTTGGAAACCCTCTGCATGGTTGCTATGCGTCAGAACCAACTTGACAACACTTGACAACAACAAAGCACATTTACTCAGAGATGATCTAATCCAGTGGTCCTCAAAGCAACAGCTTGATTTATTACAAATGCAAACTCTTAGGTCCCACCCCAAGCCTACAAATTAGAAAGTCTGAGGCTGAGGCTCAACGGTTAAGTACTTGTTTAAGAAATATATATTATTCACCCCCCCCCCCCTTTATTTTGTTGTTGTTGCTGAGAATTTACACAGTAGAACATGTGATTAACAATTGTTCTATATTTGATTATGATTTTTCTATATTTGATCAAAATGGTTAGTAATGGTAGGCAGGCGCCATCCCGTTCTTCTGATCTCATGGAGCAATTTATGTTGAAACAAGGCCTCAGGTGATTCTGATGCACTCTGCAGTTTGAGAACTACTACTCAATTCCAAGGAACCCTGATGTCACTCACTGTAGGATTCCAGCCCTTTAATTTTACAGATAAGCAAGCTGAGACGCGGAGAGGCTAACTTATCCAATACTTGATGGCTAATCAACGAGGCAGCACAGTATAGTCCTTAAGACCATGGGCTTTGGAATCAGACCTCCCTAGGTTTGTATCCCAGCTTTATTTACCACTTCAGTCCTCTCACCTGTAAAGTGGGGATAATCGTAGCTAGCTATTCCATAGGATTGTTGTAGCTATTCAGTGAAATATTTGTAAATGCTGAGCCCAGTGTTTGGAACATAGTAAACGGGACCGTAGAGACTTCTGGGACCAGAACAAAATTAGACTTCTTGGCTGCTGCTTTTCCACCACACTTTGCAGTGGTTCTTAAATACCTGAGCTACATGGTACTGACTACCTCTTTGGTTGTAGGAACACAGTTGCTGGGTTTTGTTTGAATTGTATTGAAGAGGGAATTACATGGGCCAGTTGGAGGTGATGGAGAGTCAGAGTAGTTTTTAGATGTCTAAATGGACTTGTCCAGCAACCTCACTGAAGCCTTTAACTCCCAGCCAAGCATCACACCAAGAGAGAATTTTGTTCTCCTAAGGGATATGAAGGAGTCCTGGTGTGGCGCTGTGGTCTAATGTGTCAGAATGCAAAGTCGTTTGAACTGCAAGGTCGGTGGTTCAAGCTCACCAGCTGCTCCTTGGAAACCCTATACAGAGTCGCTATGGGTCGGAATCGACTCAGTGGCACTTAACAACAACAACAACAAAGGATATGAGAAAGGAACCCTGGTAGCATAGTAGATTACGAGCTTGGCTGCTACCTGCAAGAAAGGTCAATAGTTCGAGTCTACCAGTCGCTCCTTGAGAGAAAAATGAGACTTTCTGCTTCCATAAAAATTTACAGCCTCAGAAACCCTATAACAGGGTCACTATGAGTCAGAACTGACTCCACGGCATATAACCACCACCACCACCAAGGGATATGAGAGAGAGATGGACCAGAAAAGAGATCAGTTATGATCATATATTAGATTATTTTGACCATAACAATTAATAGAGCCAAGTATAGTTCACATCGACTCGATTTCTTTCCTGTTTTTAAAGTTTTGATTGTGAATTGAGTGAAGGTTTACTGAGTAGATCATCAGTTTTACATTCAGCAAATCAGACACTTTGTTTCATCTCCATTGCAATCCCCTCCTTGTAACATCACCAACCTACTTCCGTTCTGTGTTTTTTGTGTCCATTCCTCCTTTCCATGCTCACCTGAATTCTGTCCTTAGGTAAATGCTGCCCTTCCCATGGCAAATGGTTGACCATCCAACTCATTAGTATTGCTGTCCCCCTATACACATACCTATGTATTGCTTGCCTGAAAAGTCACCACGGGCCATAGCCCTGGGGTTCCACCAGTCTCTATTGACCACTAAGCCTGATCTTTTTGTTTCGTTTTGTAGATTCTATTCCTATGATTCAGTTTCTCTATCTGTAAAATGAAAATCCTGTAATTTCCTCATTGATGAATTTACAGAGACTCAGAGAAAAGACTTAGAGGAAAGTCTCTCTTCTCTATGAAAACAGGGCTCATCTATTTTTGTGACTGATAAATGTAATACGTGTTTATACTTTTGGAAATTTTAGAAATGTATAAAGAAGAAAATTAGAAAATGGTCCATAATATTAGCACTCAGAGTTCCACTGTTAATGTTTTGGTACATTTTAATTTTTTCTGAACTGAAATGTTAAAAAAAAATAGTATGATATCAAAAGAAAATTTATATTAAGGGACTTTTACATGTATTGAGCATCTTGGTGTACAAGGCGTTTTGCTAATTGCTGAAGATATATGAAATCAGTAATTCTCATGACAACTTGGAAGGCATGTGTTCTTGACTTTGACTGTAAGTTAGGATCATTTGGAGCTATCTTTAGACAAGCTGGTACCCATGTCTCAGACTAGTAATATCTGGGTACTAATGTCTGGGTACAGGACCAAGGCATTAGTATTTTGAAAGCTGCTCAGGGGACTGTGATGTGCAATTAAGGTTGAAAACTTGACATAAGGTTCTCAAACTTTGATGTCACCAAGAAGTCCTGTACAAAACAGCTTTGTGGGTCCCTCACCAGAGTGCCTCATTCAATAGGTTTGCAATGGAATCTGAGAATTTTGCATTTCTATCAGGTTCCTGGAGTCCTGGTGTGGTGCTGTGGGTTAATGCACTAGACTGCAAAGCCGGTTTTGAACTGCAACATCGGTGGTTCAAGCTCACCAGTTCCTCCTTGGAAACCCTCTAGAGAGTCACTATGGGTCAGAACCGATTCGATGGCACTTAACAACAACAACAGGTGGTACTGGTACTTGAGAATCTCTGGGGAAGATTACATAGACACCATTTTGTAGATGAGAAAAATGAGACTCAGGAAACTTAGGGGCAGTGAGTTTTATGTAATGGGAAGGAACTTGAAAGAACTTCCTTCAAGTTAGTTGTCCAAGGTATCCAAGTAGAAATTTGTAGAGCCAGAATATGAACCCAGACTTGTCTCTCCTCTTCTTTTACCTTGTTGGTGGTACTTAGCTGACGTCCACTAACTGAATACACACAATTATTCAACTTCATAGTCTCTCAGCATTTACAAGTGGTGGTTAAGACTGCTAGCTGCAAGGTCAGCAGTTCAAACTCATCAGCTGCTCCTTGGAAATTCTACACAGGCTTGCTATGTGTTGGAACCAACTCCAAAGCACTTAACAAGAAGTAGCCTTGGAAATAAAATAGTCTTAAGAAGCACAGGTTAATACTTTGCTAGGCTCAACCTACTCTTAAAAAAACAAAGGACAAACAATGGGCAACGGAAGATTAAAAAAAAAAAAAAAAAATTATCTACAGAAATCCTCAATTTACAGAGGGTGGTTGTTGTTGGTATGTGCCGTGGAGTCAGTTCTGACTCATAGTGACTCTGTACAGGGTTCCTGAGGCTATAAATCTTTATGGGAGCAGAAAGCCTCATCTTTCTCTCTTAGAATATCTGGTAGTTTTGAAGTGCTGACCATGAGATTAGCAGCCCAATTTGTAACCATTACGCTACCAGAGCCCCTTTTGCAGAGGGTAAATCTCTCTAATTTTCCCCTCACATCTTGGGAAAGACTTCCAAATAGCGATTTCCTGAGAAGTGACAGGGCTAGGACCTGAAGTTACCAATTTCCATTGTCTTTCTCTCTTTCCCATCATTTTTTGGTCAGCACGGTTGATGAGTTTCCCGGAGGCTAGCATAGTGGTTACAAATCGGGCTGCGAACCGCAAGGTCAGCAGTTTGAAACTACCAGCTGTTCCACGGGAGAAAGATGAGGCTTTCTGCTCCCGTGAAGATTTACAGCCTTGGAAACCCTGTACAGGGTCGCTATGAGTCGGAACCGACTCCACGGCACATAACAACAACAACAACAAAGCTAGGTAGAGTTCCACCCATTGCACAGTTGCTGTTAAACACATTCAGACTCATTTTCAACCTTTGTCTTTCATCAGGATATTTTAGTATTCTAGCTTAGCTTGGTATAAACAGATGATTGTACACACTTTACACCTCTGATTGATAATTATGTGGGAATTGTGGAACCAATGGTATTGCTTTTGTTGACACTGGAATGGTACATGTTGTCAAGTGTCATCAAGTTGGTTCTGACTCATAGCAACTCCAAAAAGGGTTTCAAAGGAGCAGCTGGTGGGTTTGAACTACCGACCTTGCAGTTAGCAGTTCAGCGCTTATCTGATAGTGCCGTACCAGGTAGATATGTGGTATCATTTGCTTTTTCTCTGTCCAAGTTCTAAGTTCTTTTCTGGAGTGAAATGTGTTAGTGGAACTTTGTGGTTTGGGGAGCAGATGGTGGAGCTGTGATGGCTTCAACTTTAGGGACAGGTTGCCTGGGAAAGAAGGTGGTTGTTAATACGTTCTTGTCTAAATTAGTTCGTCTTGCTGAGAGAGTTTCTTCATCTGTAAAATGAGTTTAATAACATTCAACTCATTCTTACGAGCATTGACTAATTGGTAAAGTGAGAGGGCTTCAAAAAGTTTGAGGAAAAATTCCATTGTATTTTAATTCCACTTTTTCATGAACTTTTTGAAGTCCTTTTGTCGTAAATGCTCAGTAGATTCCTAGTCTTATTATCATCCTCATTACTAATATCCTGGGAAAATAACTGAAGCTGGCAAAGTAAACGGAGGTTTTCAGCTACTGTCTTGAAGATATCTTCATTGTTAATACTTGCTGAGAATTTGTCACTTGCCACCTATTGTTCTATGCACTTTACACACATTAACTTATTTAATTTTCCAAACAACCTTACAAGATAGTACTCTGAGTTTTCTCTATTTTACACATGAGGAAATTGAGATAAAGAGAGGTCATAAATTATGTGTTGGGTCTTAAAAGACAAGGGTCCACGCTTTTGTGAGATGATAGGTAAGAATCGTGTTCTAGGAAGAAAGACATAATGTGATCAAGGGACTAGAGACACTAGGGCATAAAGAACGTACCCAGGAATCTGACTCATCCTCAAAATTGTAACAAAGGGAGTTGCTGTTAAGTGTTGCTGGTTATGACTCATGGCGACCCTGTATAGCGTTTCCAAGGAGCAACTGGTGGGTTTGAACCGCCACCTCGCGGCTCAAATTGACCTTGCAGTCTAGTGCCTATCCTACAGTGCTACACTAGGACTCCAACTAAGGAAATGTTGAGTGCTATTGAGTTGTTTCTGACTCATAATGACCCTGTATAGGGTTTCTGAGGAACGGTTGGTAAGTTTGAGCCACTGATCTTGCGGTTCAAATCGATGTTGAGGTCCAGTGCTTATCCTACAGCACCACTCCAGGACTTCAACTGAGGGAGTAGGCGGAGCTTGTGTTTGAAAGGTAGCTGGAGGTTTGTGTTTGTTTATTAGTGGTGGTGCCGCAGAGTAGGCTAGGGAGCCTCAACGGTGTCCTATAGTAGGTTCTGTTTCGACTCCCAGCTGTCTCCCTGGTTGTTGATCCCAAAAGACTGTGCATGGGAATACCGCAAAACGTGGATGGCACAGGTTCTGCTGTTCCTCAGTGACACATTGTGGCAACAGTGAGGAGGTCAGCCACCGGGCTGTATAACCCAAGACATGGAATGCTCATTGGAGGCTAGTACAGGTTTCCCCCACTATCTGAAAGAACAGTTTGCTTATGAAAGCAAACTTATGAAGCCAAACTGGTAAAAAGCCAAGAAGCAATTTATATTATATAGGAAACATTTTTGAACATTCCCAGACTCCAAAATTAACCTACCAAATAATACATAAAACCTAACACTGAAGGAGCTCTGGTAACATAGTGGTTACGAATTGGGCTGCAAACCGCAAGGTCATCAGTTCAAAACTACCAGCTGTTCCGCAGGAAAAAGATGAGGCTTTCTGCTCCCGTAAAGATTTACAGCCTTGGAAACCCTGTACAGGGTCGCTATGAGTTGGAACCAACTCCACGGCACACAGCAACATGGAGTATTCACAGACACGGTTTAAAACTATGAGATGCCTCGTCTCGTTTCTGGGGAAGATGTTTGGTGATACTGCTACTCACGGCTCAGGGTGTGTACTGCTTCTTCAACACCACTGGCTACAAAACTAACACTGAACATTAATTTCCCTTTTCTCATCAAATTGAAAATCCTCTTCAGAGGTCTTTCAAGGAAACAAGTACTAATGGTGTTGTTAGGTGCCCAGCCCATAGCGACCCGATCTATGTACCACAGAATGAAACAGCGCCTGGTCCTTCACCCTCCTCACAACTGTTGCCATGCCTGAACCCATTGTTGCTGGCACTGTGCCACTTCATCTCATTGCAGGCCTCCCTCTGTTTTGCTGACCCTCTTCTTTACCAAGCATGATGTCCTGCTCCAGGGACAAAGTCTGAGAGACGAAGTCTGGCCATCCTGGCTTCTAAGGAGCTTTCTGGGTGTGCTTCTTCCAACACAGATCTGTTTGTTCTTCTGGCAGTCCATGTTGTTGTTGATGTTAAGAACCATCAAGTCGGTTCTGACTCATAGTGACCCTGTATAGGGTTTCTGAGGAGCAGCTGGTGGTTTGAACTACTGGCCTTCTGGTTTGCAGTCCAGTGCTGATCCCATAGCACCAAACCAGGAGTCCCTTGGCAGCCCATGGTACCTTTAATATTCTCCTCCAACACCATAACTCGAATGCATCAATTCTTCTACGCCCTTCCTTATTCACTTTTCAGCTTTCACATGCATATGAGATGATTGAAAAGACCATGACTAACATCAGGTGCACCTTAGTCCTCAAACTTATGTCTTTGCTCTTCAACACTTTAAAGAGGTCTTGTGCAGCAGATTTGCATAGTACAATACATCATTTGATTTCTTAACTGCTGCTTCCATGAGTGTTGATGTGGAGCCAAGGAAAATGAAGTCTTTGACAACTTCAATCTTTTCTCCATTTATCATGATGTTATTTATTGATACAATGGTGAGGTTTTTTGTTTTCTTTACATTGAGGTGCAACCCATACCAAAGGCTGTGGTGTTTGATCTTCATTAGTAATTATTTTAAGTCCTCTTTGCTTTCAGCAAGCAAGGTTATATCATCTGCATATGACACTAATTAATGTAAGTCTTTTGAAAATGCAAAGCAACTGCCTCATTTAAAATTTCACAACAACCTTATTGCTATCTCCACTTTCTAGATGAGGAAACTGAGGCTCAGTGTGATCACAGAGCTAGTTAGGACTGGAAATCAAACTCAGGTTCATCTGGCACGGCGCCTTCCTCTCAACCACTATTCTGTCTCCTCATTGTGAGAGATCATAGTCATTGTTCTTTAAGTGCTTCCTAAGGTTGGTTCAAACCCACCAGCCGCTCCTCAGAAACCCTATATAGGGTCACTATAAGTCAGAACCAACTCAACAGCAGTTAACAACAGCAAGACTCCATTAGAAGTGATTTATCATAAAATCTTTCTTTCAACGTGAGTACAGGCTCATTTGTCAGCATTCTTAGTTTGACTTGTCACATTTCATACTTTGTTCCATAGTTGTCTGGGTACAAGGGTACCCAACATCCAACTGTTCCCGCAGTGGAACATCTGACTAAGAACTAGTTCTCAGCACAGGTTTGCTAATGAATTTCTTTCCAGGACAGAAATGGTAGTTCTCAAAACCCACAACCACTAAGGAAAAACTCACATGTAAACAAAACCCAAAAAACTCTGTGGCATATTTTAGCTTCCGTTTCTATCTGGTAAGAAAAAAAAATGTGAAAGGACATCAAATGAAATAAAGGCCTCCATATTTATAAGCAGTCTGCCAAAATACTTGAAGGGGCAGGTGACAATAAATTCAGTGGAGTGAAGCGTCACCTGGTTCTGGTTTGCAGGGCGACCGTCTCTTGGCCTTTTAATCAAATAATAGAAATGACGGAAAGAGTAAGGTGTCGGCCAATAGCTACGCTGAGTCCATTCTTCCCATTGATGCTAAGGGATTTATGTAGGTAAGTCCCATTAATGTTAATGGGAGTTACATGTGTAATTCCCCTTTTTCATCCCTGAGAGAATAGTGCTTTATATTCCTGAGGTAATTATGGTAGGAGCACTGTTAGTTTTTTCAGTTAACTTTTTCACCTGCCTTTCCTGCTTGGACTCTTAAGAAAGGAACTGAATTCTTCCCTTCAAAAAGGAAAATTGCCAAAATATCTGAGAGGTGAAACAAATGTAACCAGATCCACTTGTTGGAGAAGGGAAGAAAGCAAGCAAACACTAGGACAGGAAGCTGCAGGGTGAGCGCCTGCTAATTTTCCCATCCCAGGAAGCAAACCGTGGTTTGGACTTTGTAACAATGCAGGGAGCTTTTCAGTGGCAGCCCATTTCCTCAGGTATTTGAAGTGAGCGGAAAATCAGTCACTGGACATCTTGACGGAATTAATTTTAAGCATGTAAGATTTGAGTAGCAACGCCTCAGTGCAAAGAATTAATCTTGGTCTCTGCCCAAGACTTAATAAAATATTTGAAAGATCTGGGTATCTGAGATTTGCTTTACAGGATTCGGAAAGGACAGCTGCGTTGCTGTGGCAGGAGCAATGTGAACCCCGGGGTGTTCCTCTGTCACACCAGGTTCTCAGACACCAGTCTGTTCCTTACGATACAATGGTACCTATTTCTTAGCTGCAGATAGGAACGTTAGCCTCTAGTCTTGTTTTAGAAGTCATTGGGTAACACTAACAGTTAAGTGGCTGGCCACTAACCAAAAGGTTGGTGGTTCAAGTCCACCCAGAGACACCTTAGAAGAAAGATCTACCAACTTATTCCCAAAGGGTCACAACCATGAAAATTCTACGGAGCACAATTCTAATCTGAGACACATGGGGTCGCCATAAGTCAATCTCAATTTGACAGCAGTTGCTTAGTCTTGCTGTGTAGGCAGGTCATTCTTTTTCCCCCTCTTCATAGTGAATAAGGGGAAAAGTTCAACTTCCCTGAGGGTTTTACTTTACCATTTAAAAATTGTTTTGTAATTGCAAGTGGAAAACAGGTATACTTTGGCAAATGGATATTTCAAGTTTTGTGGCCACCATTGACTTCATGTTGGAAGGGACTTTTCCCAGCATCAATGGGCTGAAGCGTGGCAACAATAGTGAGGTTGGCCCAGGATCGGGCAGTGTTTCGTTCTCCTGTGCATAAGGTCACTATGAGTCGATACCGACTCAATGGCACCTAACAACAACAACAATTCAGTCATGTTCGATCACTTGAATGCCTTCTAAGTGGTCCTACAGCATCCGCTGAGGGAAATTACTCTATCACTATGCCACATTCTTCTACATATAATCCAGCTTCTCAGATTATTTGCTCACTGTACAGGTTGAATAAATATGGTGAAGGAATACAACTTTGGTGCACACATTTCCTAATTTTAAACCATTCAGTATTCCCTTGTTCTGTTCGAATGACTGTCTCTTGGTCTAGGTACAGGTTCCTCATGAGCACAATGAAGTGTTCTGGAAAACCCATTCTTTGCAATGTTATCCATAGCTTGTCATGATCCATGCAGTCAAAAGCCTTTGCATAGTCAATAAATCATAGGCAAACATCTTCCTGGTATTCTCTGCTTTCAGTCAAGATCCGTCTGAAGTCAGCAATGATATCCCTTGTTCTGCATCCTTATCTGAATCTGGCTTGAACCTCTGGCAGTTCCTGTCTATGTTGTTGTTAAGTGCCGTAGAGTCGGTTCCGACCCATAGCGACCCTGTATAGGGTTTCCGAGGGTGTAAATCCTTACGGGAGTAGAAAGCCTCATCTTTCTCCCGCGGAGCAGCTGGTAGTTTCGAACTGCTGACCTTATGGTTCGCAGCCCGATTCTTAACCACTACGCTACCAGAGCTCCTGTCTATGTAGCCATTTTTAAATGATCTTTAGTTCGTCTGTTCTAGCTCCTCATTTTGTACACAGTGCCTGGCTTCTTAAAAGTTGGCAAGCAGCCATCCAAGTTATGATAATTGGTCTCTATTCATCTAGAGGAATAGAGGAGGGAGAGTCCAGAATATGAAGAGGAGATGGAATGCATGGCTAATTACCTCCATGAACAACTGTCTTCTTTGCCTTGAGACCATAAGAACTATGTAGTGCCTGTATGGCGCTGTTGAATAAACACTGGACTACTAACTGCCAGGTCAGTTGTTCAAACCTACCAGTCACTCCTTGAAAATTTTACACAGAGTCACTGTGAATTGGAACTGACTTGACAACACTTAACAAAACAACAACCATTACTGAAAATTTTGATCAAAGGTTCTGTAGAAGAATCCTGATCAAAGATGGTAAAATACAGACCATTTTCAAACTCTCATGGACTTCAGACTTCCCGAAGCCACAAAGGCTAGATAAACCCCCAAACTATAGCCCTGGGATCATCTTTAAAACCTAAACCAAAAACATAGTTTAACTTAACTAATGGGAAAAAAGAAAGTCTGTCTTGAGCATTATGCTCTTTTAAAAAACTATATGAGCATGAGAAAGTTGGACAATGAGTAAAGAAGGCCATTGACAAATTGATGCATTTGAATTAGGGTGTTGGAGAAGAATATTAAAAGTATCACGTACTGTCAGAAGAACAAACAAATCTGTATTAAGAATGTATAGACAGAATGCATCTTAGAAGCCAGGAAGGCAAGACTTCATCTTTCATACTTCAAGCACATTATCAGGAGGGACCAGTCCCTGAGAAGGACATCATACTGTAAAGTGGTGGGTCAACAAAACAGAGGAAGACCCCCCAATGAGATGAATTGACACAGTGGCAAAAACAATGATATCAAATGTAACAACTGTGAGGATGGCACAGGACGGGTAGTGTGTCATTCTTTTGTGCATTGGATCACTATGATTCAGAAGTGACTTGATGGCACCTAACAACAACAATACATGAGCTTAATGGCAGTGAGTTTGTGTTGTTTTTTAATATGGGAGCAAAGTGATAACATCAACTCAGAAGATTAGACAGGAACCTTAGGAGGCAGTGAGTTTAAGTGTACGGCTCAGGAACTGCTCCGAAAAGGAGGGTGCTTCTTTGGAGTAGCATTCAGGAACTTAAAAGCTCATGAGTGGCCATCTAAGGTACAACTAACTGTTGGTCTTTCTGTGTGTGGAGGAAAGAAGACGCTTGGAAACAATGAGTCCAGTGGAATAATGAATGGTCCATGTGAGCCTCAGTCTCCATGATCCTGAGACCAGAACTAGATGGCATCTGGTTACCTCTACCAACTGCTTCAAAAGGTGTCACATTAGAACGTCCTGAATAGAGTAGCAGAACATGTGAAATAAAATTCAAAATCCTAAAATGACCAGGCTTAAGTTGTTGTTACGTGCTGTCAAGTCGGTTCTGACTCATGGCGACCTTGTATAGGGTTTTCAAGGATCGGCTGGTGAGTTTGAACCACCAACCTTGTGGTTCAAACCGACCCTGCGGTCCAGTGCTTTATCCCACAATGCCACATCAGGACTCCTCTGTTCAGTAAGATAGTGGTGGAACCCTGGGTCTATGGCTCTTGGTCATCCTTCAGGTCTGGAACTGAACTCAGCTCTGTGACTCACTTTTCAACCAAGCAATAGACAGATAGATAGAGGGGGACAACAAAACTCATGAGGTATGAACACCAGGGAATGGTCACCATTCAAAATCAAAAGGACAGTATCTAAGGGCAGGGGAAAGAAGGAGGAATGGAAACAAGAAACACAGGGAGGAATTGGAACACGTGAAGCTACATTGAGGGGGTTGCAGTCATTGAGCTGAAATGAAGTGAGTGATTTGTTGAAGGTAAAACTGAGGATCTGTTCTGTAAATCTTTACTCATTCTCAATGATGACGGTGGTGGTCGTGTGCTGTGGAGTCGGTTCCAACTCATTATTGTTGTTAGAAGCTATCAAGTCATTTCCAACTCATAGTAATCTTATGCACAACAGAACAAAACATTGTCCATCCTGTGCTATCCTCACAATCATTGTTAAGCTTGAGGCCACTGCTGTCGCCACTTGCCAATCCATCTCATTGGGGGTCTTCCTCGTTTTTCCTGATCCTCCATTTTACCTAGCATGATGTCCTTCTCCAGAGACTGGTTCCTCCAGAGAGTATGTCTGAAGTATAAGAGACAAAGTCTCACCATCCTGGCTTCTAAAGAGCATTCTGGCTGTTAGTCTTTCAACACAGATTTATTTGTTCTTCAAGCAGTCCACCATATGCAGGGTCACCACGAGTCGGAACCGATTCCATGGCACACCACCACCACTTTTAATATTCTCTTCTAACACAATAATTTAAATGCATCAATTCATCTTCTGTCTCCTTATTCACCGTCCAACTTTCATATGTATATGAAGGTATTGAAAACACAATGCTTGGGTCAGGCACACCTTAGTTCTCAAACTGACAGCTTTGTTCTTGAACACTTAAAAGAGATCTTGTGCACCAAATTTGCCTAATGCAATATGCGATTTCATTTCTTGACTTCTACTTCCATGATTATTGATAGTAAATCCAAGTAAAACAAAGTCTCTGATAGCTTCAATCCTTTCTCTGTTTACCATGCTGTTACTTACTGATTCAGTAGCAAGGAAGTTTGTTTTCTTTACATTGAGGTGTGACCTAGACTGGAGGCTATGGTCTTTGATCCTCATTAGTATTTTAAGTCCTCTTAGTTTTCAGCAAGCAATGTTATATTATCTGCATATCACAGTTTACTAATGAGTCTTCCTCCAATCCTGCTGCCAGCTTCTCTGATTATTTGCTCAGTGTACAAGTTGAATAAGTAAGGTGAAAGAATACAACCCCAACACACTCATTTCTTGATTTAAAACCATTCAGTGCCCCCTTGCTCTGTTCAAACAACTGCCTTTTGGTCTATGTACAGGTTCCTCATGTGTCCTGGTGTGGCACTGTGGGTTAATGCACGGGACTGCAAAATCAGTTTGAACTGCAAGGTCGGTGGTTCAAGTTCACCAGCTGTTCCTCAGAAACTCTATACAGGGTTGAAGTGGGTCAGAACTAACTTGACAACACTTAAAAACAACAACGTGAGCACAATGAAACGCTCTGGAATACCCATTCTTTGAAATGTTATGCATAATTTTATGATCCACTTAGTCCAGTGCCTTTGCATAGTCAGTGGTTGTTAAGTGCCTTCGAGACCCAGGGCAATCCTGTATAGGGTTTCTGGGGAGTGATTGGTGAGTTTGAACCACCTATCTTGTGGTTCAAACCAACCTTGTGGTCCAGTGCATTATCCTGCAGTGCCACATTAGGACTCCTGAATAGTCAAAAAAGCTGATATTCTCTGCTTTTAGCCAAGAGCCATCTGACTTCAGCAATGACATCCCTCGTTCCACATCCTCGTCTGAATTCAGCTTGAACCTGTAGCAGTTCCCTGTCAATGTACTGTTGCAGCCATTTTTAAATTATCTTTAGCAAAATTTTACTTCCATGTGATCTTAATGATATTGTCTGATGATTTCTGCATTCCATTAGGTCATCTGTCTTTGGGATGTGCACAAATATGGATCTCTTCCAATCAGTTGTCCAGGTAGCTGTCTTCCAAATCTATTGGCATAGATGAGTGAGTGCTTCCAGTACTGAATCAGTTTGTTGAAAGATTTCAATTTATATTCCATCAAGTCCCCAACCTTGTTCTTTACCAGTGCCTTCATGCACCTTGGACTTCTCCCTTCAGTACCAGTGGCTCTTGATCATATGCTAGCTCTTGAAATGGTTGATCTACATCCATTTCTTTTTGGTGTAGTGACTCTGTGTGCTCTTTCCATCTTCTTTTGATGTTTTCTGCATCCTTCAATATTCTGCCCATAGAATCCCTCAATACTGTAAATTGGTGCTTGAATTTTTTCTTCAATTCCCTGAGCTTCAAAAATCCTGAGTGCTTTCTTCCCACTAGGCTGTAAATCTTTACAGAAGCAGATAGCCTCATCTTTCTTCTGAGAAGAGGCTAGTAATTTCAAACTGCTGACCTTGTGGTTAGCAGAACTCCTTCAATTCACAATTAAAAGTTTTGTTGTTGTTGTTGTTTTTCAAAGATGAGAATCATTGTACAACTTGAAGAATGTAATCAATGTCACTGAGTGTATGTGTAGAAACAGTTGAGTTGGTCTGTGTTTTGCTGTTATTCCCAACAAGAACAGCAAAAGGTTTTAATCTAAAAAAAAACAAACCAGGTTTGGTTGGGAGGAAGTGGTCTGTGGGAAGGATGTTCATGACCAAAACAGGGTTGGTGTTACTTTGAGGTTTGTCTTTAATGTCTAATTACGTTGTACAGACTCCATCATGATGACTGGAATCTCTTATTTCATAGGCTATACCAGCATAGTGAAGGAGCTCTGGTAGCGTAGTGGTTACGAATCGGGCTGCGAACCTTAAGGTCAGCGGTTTGAAACTACCAGCCGCTCCGCGGGAGAAAGATGAGGCTTTCTACTCCCGTAAGGATTTACACCCTCGGAAACCCTGTACAGGGTCACTATGGGTCAGAACCGACTCGATGGCACTTAACAACAACAACCACAACCAGCATAGTGGTTACAAATTGGGCTGTGAACCTTAAGGTCAGCAGTTTGAAACTACCAGCTGTTCCATGGGAGAAAGATGAGGCTTTCTGCGCCGATAAAGATTTATAGCCTTGGAAAACCTATACAGGGTCGCTATGAGTCGGAACCGACTCCATGGCATATAACCACCACCACCACCATTTCAAAAAGGAAGTGTGGTGACACGGTGGTTAAAGCACTGGTCTGCTAACTGGAAGTCACTTCGTGGGAGAAAGCTGTGATAATCAGTCAGCTCCCATAAAGATGACAGTTTTGGGAACTCCATGGGGGTAGTTCATCTCTGTCCTATAGGGTTAGTATGAGTTGGAATGGATTCCATACTAGTGGAAGGGTATCATCTCAAACTTCAGATATATACTGAGATATTCCTCGTCTGGCCCCAGAATGACCATTCACTGCCAGAGAAACATGTCCTCTTTCTGCCCCTCTTCATTGCTTTGAGGACTTTGAACTCCACTTTACATGAACCACTTTGCTTCGTGTTCTCACAAGAGGTACGCCACCACACACAGTCTCTTGCCCTTCTCTGAATCTGTTGTGCTAATTGAAAACACAAACACACACACACACATAAAACACAATGAAACAAAACAAAAAAGCACAGCCTTCTGTAATCAGTATGAGAAATGAAAATAGCAAGTGGGTCATGTTTGACAATTTGACACATGGTACAATTTTAGTAACCCATAACCTTCATATCTTTCTGCTTTTATCAGATGGAAGGCAAACTTCTTTGACCCATGAAGTTGATTTGTGAACTCTGTCAAAAATGTAAAACCCCACAATTGTAGAGCATGCATTTCATTTGCATAATTTGCCACCCAGGGTGTAACTGTAGATTCTGTAACTTGGCACGCAGTGTATAGTATTTCACAGTGTGTTACGAGAAGGTTGTTCACAAGGTAGTGGAGTGAATTAAAAGTTTGCCATAGGAATCAATACCTTTTTCTCTCTGCCTTATCTTGGAGAAGCTGTGAGCTGTAAGCCACATTTCAATGGTGTCCTTGGGATACAGGTTATAGACTTCAGCCAATTAAGACCAGACAGATCCTCTACCCGAGACTGTGGTGGCTGGACAGAGGGGCATTCTGTGTATGTCCATTTGGTAAATCAGGATGGAGAAAATAAATAAATGTCTCTGCTAGTCAGTGTTAGTCTTTGGGTTTCAGAGAACCAACGGATTAGTTGAAGTCATAAAATGAAGCTTTAAAACTCTGAATTTCCTTTTACCCTGCTGTGGGGTTCCCTGCTCTCTGTGTGTATGTTATGTGTGCAGCTTGGGTGTCTGTAGGACTTGTTTCACTGTTACTAAAGCTTTGTAAGATTTCTCTAGGATCTCTGAGAGATGATGTTCCTCTTTTTTAATTCCTGAAATTAAAATGTGTTGGAATGCTTGGCTGATTTTCATTCTCTCCTCAATGGACCCTTTAGTTTTTCACACCAAGGTGCTTCTTCAGGGTGCCACGTCAGGCTACCAAAACAGCTTCTAGGAGGGGATTAGGACCAATTAACATCTTTGTACACAAAGACCACTGGCAGCTGAACAGGCAGGCTGGTGGTAGCTCCGGAGCTGCATTTTAAATAGGGGCCTTCTGTACTTGAGTTCAAGTAGGAAGAGGTGGGGAAAGTTTTTATTTATAATTGAAAATGCTGTTTCTGGATAAAGTCTAGTGAAAAGAAAAGTAGTGTTCAGAAGTATCTAACAAATACCATTTGGTCTATATTGTGTCAGACTCCATCAAGGATGCCCTCACAATATAGCCCGCTTCCTGGCCCATATTGAGATGAAGTGAGGTTTCTTCGTGTAACAATTTTGTCCTTACATTCCTCTTGTTCTGTGTTTTAAAAAAGTTCAGCTGGATCCCAAGGCACAAAAAGGGGCTGCTCTAAAGGATATATGGTCTTAAAAGCCAGTAGCCTTTTCATGAGAAATCTATCATATGGATACCTGTACCACAAAATCTTTGTTTAGGGCAAAATAAGGTGAAAAGAGGCATTGTGTAAAGTTTGTTTGTGTCTTATCCCTTCAGTTTGAGAGGGATCGAGTTATTTTTGTTTTCATCTCAAGCACGATAACCAAATTCTTTAACTTCTCCTTTTTCCATTATATGCATTTTTTTTTTTTTTTTTTGAGGGGATGTATCATTTTGTGTTCAGGAATATTGACATCAACAAAGCTATGAGAGTTAAAAGAAAGATTTTTGTGGCTCAAGTAATTGGAAAGAGTCTTCAGTAGACATTCACTTGGAGTTTCATCATTTCAAAGAATGATGTTTCAAACCTATTTCTACACTGGGATGAATTTTCAAATATATTTTGAAGCCCAAGGACAAAGTAGGAGTATTATCAGTCCATTTAATAATGTATCTTCTCGGCTTCCTCATCTTCAAGGCATACCACTTTCTCTGTGAATGAAAATACTAGAAGAGGAAACAC
Organism: Chrysochloris asiatica; assembly: GCF_000296735.1. Taxonomy (NCBI): domain Eukaryota; kingdom Metazoa; phylum Chordata; class Mammalia; order Afrosoricida; family Chrysochloridae; genus Chrysochloris; species Chrysochloris asiatica. The sequence continues at coordinate 46,795,946 of NW_006408521.1, read as the reverse complement.
TGCTTTCAGAATCCCCTCTAAAAGACTACAGTGGGAATCCCTGTGAAAAAAAAAAAAGAAACATGAAAGAAAAATTCATTAATATATGGTAGGTCAACAGACGGATGGTGACCACCCATGTTTTAAGTTCAGGCAGAACGTACGGAGGAAATGTTGCTATTCCTATCCTATTGTATGGTTTTGTTTTAGGAAACGATGAAGAAAATAGTATGCATTTCTTTTCCAACGACTTGAATGAAAAATATTTTTTAAAAGTCAGTCTCCTGGCTCCTAATCTAAATTATGGTCATTTTCAGTTTCCTGGGTTTTATACATAACTCTAGATTCTTCTTAGTGTGATATTTTCGAAGCAAACCTTAATACAGTCTCAATGTGTGGTTTCCCCCCTGGGTTTTCGTTTCAGATACTGTATTGTGAGTCTTCAAACATGTTGAGTCCCCCTAATGTTAAATGGTAATTGCCAGAAGTATATGTGGGGATGGAAACATTGTTATATTTTGTTCATTTTTCACACTTCAGCAGTTGCCCCCTTTTCTCTCTTGCTGTATGCTTATTACGGTATGATATGCAGGTGTGTGGGAAATGGCTAGAGAACATTGACAGGTTATTTTGTTGGTCACTGCCTAATTAGTAGCATAGTAGATGCACCCTGCTAAGCTTTAGTGTGGGCCAGCAGAACTGGTCTGTTCTAATTTCCTCACGGCTTTGATATTCGCCAAGAGATTGACGGTTTACACAAAAAACCAAGGCCCGAAGGGGGCCGGTGGAAACAATGAGCTTTCTTGCTTGTAGACACCACAGATGTGAGAGAAAGCTGGCTAAAAACAATCGGCTGACACTGTCTAATTGTCTCCGATGTCAGCGTCATTAATGTTTTCCCATGTAAAACGGAGAAGGCCAAGGTTGTATCCTCCCTTTATTTTGAGTCACATGATTGTGTAACTTATCGAGATTCAGATTAAGTGTTAATTGTATTTGTGAATAAAGAAACTGAAGCTACCTTGGATTTAATGAATATGTGCTTAATTAATTTTGACAGCTTTTATCTTTAATACCTATTGAATAATCCCGATCAGAACTAATAACTTTTTTTTATTCCAGTAATTGAAATTACACTTCATTGAATGATAACGTATACTTGTATTTACATTTCTTTTTGGGTCCAAACCTGGGAGATGGTTAGGAAAGTTTGTCTACCTTCCAGGATGCTTTTTGTGAGCATGTTAAGCCATAAATGAGAACAAATAGTTTAGAATGTCGGCAGAGCTTCTCAAATTAGACAACTGATTCAAGTGTTGGAAAGAAACGCATGGTAATAGTCAAGAGGCACACAATTTACAAGGCTATCCCCTGTGACACGCCAAACCTGTTTTATCTATGAAATGGTTTTAAAGATTTTTTTCCTGAGGAGGGGAAAACTGGAGAAGGTGAAACCCTTTGGAAGAACTGACAGATCCGATTGAAAAATAGACATTTTTTTGCAATGTCTATTTTTCCAGTTAGGCCTGGAGTTTCCTACAATGCTGGTAACACTTCAATCCAAACACAAGCATGTTACTTGTCACTGTAATCAGCAAATATTATCATACATTTTGCTCTGTGTAGGCAACCTCCATGACACCACAATGAGGCAAAGTAGACGCAGTTGTTTCCGCTCCTTTGGATATTTTCTAGGTCTTTCCCAGGCAGCGCCTTTTCCCTTTTCTTTTTCTCCTTCTGAGCGGTGGTGGTGTGCTGGTTTGTAGTTTTCCACTGTGAAGCTTTTGAGTCGCATATTCTCACATCCTGAGTTTCACATTGAGCTAAAAACATATCAAACGTGATGTCCATCCAGCCGCCCCCTGCCCCCTTCCAAATCGCTATGAAAAATTAACTTCCTACAAAATAATTTTTCCAAGGAAACCCCATATTTTCTGTTGACTCTTATTTACCAGGACTCCTGGTGCGGCGCTGTAGGATCAGCACTGGACTACTAATCTCAAGGTTGGCAGTTCAAACCCACTAACTAACTGCTCCTTGCAAAACCTGTACGGGGTTGCAATGAGTTGGAACCAACTTGAGAGCAGACCCTTATTTACCAAGATTTGTTACTTGAGCACACAACTAATTTTGATAGGAAGACTGGTTTTTAAACTCGTAGTCACACATAGAAAACTTTATCACCCGTGTCTGACTTCCCACACACTACCTTACTCACCTACTCAGTAACACCTGCCAAGTACAGTTCACAATGAGGACCCAATCCATGTGGGTCCTGCGCATTGTCCACAATGCTTTCAGAGGGGATGTGTTATATAGCATACACAATAGCTTACAACCAAAGACGGCCTGGTGTGGGAAGTACATAGCCTCTGGGAATAGGTCGCCTGAGTTTGAGTCTGGTCTCTGCTTCTTATTATTAACTAGCTGTATGAGTTTGCCATGACCCTTCTATTTCCTCATTTATATGTTTTTTAAAGGATAATAATAATAATATCTTATAGGTGTAGAGTGAGACGTAAAGATAATGATTACAAAGGACAGTATAGTAGCTGCACTAGAAACACTGACAGTCATCAGTATTAGAGTGTTTTGTTATTAGTGCCATTAGCCTGTTCCAACTCACAGTGATCCTCTATAGGGTTTCTGAGGAGCAGCTGGTGCATTTGAACCACCGACCCAGCAGTTTAAGCTAACCTTTCAGTTGAGTGATTATCCTACAGTGCCACACCAGAACCCCATTATTACTATAGTAGCACATCCCATACTACAGGGCATGTCTACCTTGGGCACTGGCCCCTCCAATTTCTAGTGATGTTAGAGGATAAGCATTGGACTTCTAAGCACAAGGTCAGTAGCCCAAATCCACCAGCCACTCCAGAGGAGAAAGATGAAGCTTTCTGCTCTTGTAAAGATGTATAGCCTCAAAAATCCTATATAGGGTTGCTCTGAATCAGAAACAGCTTGGTGGCAATTGATGTTAAGTGCCATCAAGGAGGTTCCCACTCACAGTGATCCTGCATAGTGTTTCTGAGGAGCAGTTGGTGAGTTTGAATTGCTGACCTTGCGGTTAGCCGTCCAGAACTTATCCTAAAACAGCACGACACTGGGGTTTTCAGCTTCTTACCTAACTTGTCTAAGCTTAGTTCTTCAGCTGTAATATGGGAATGATAACAGAATCTAGCACTGCTGGTGTGGTACTGTAAGAACAGCACTGGATGGCAAACCACAAGGTTGGCGGTTCAAACCCACCAGCTGCTCCTTGGAAACCCTATCAGGGTCGCTGTGAGTCAGAACCGAATCCATGGCACTTAACAACAACAGCAATGGTGTCTAACTCATGGTGTTACTGGAGGAATAAGTAAGCCAATATTAGTAATATTGATCACAATAATTGATCAAATTACCACTACTGACATTTATTGAAGATGCGTGAAGAAATTATGGGTTAGGGGACCCTGGTGAAATTGTTTCTCAACCAGACATTTCTTATTACTAAGTTTTACATATGAACCCAGACCCCTTCCTACCTCCTCTTCACTTTTTCTATTTTTGAGTTCTTTCAAGATAGCAACTGTGTAAAAGGTGTTCTAAGGGATAAAAATATCCCAAATTCAAGCGTGTTCTATAGAGACTCTTTATTAAGCTTAAACAGGACAAACACAAGACAAAGATCATCAGGATGAGAGAAATCATTAGCATGAGGCCCAAGTGGAGTCCCATGAATTCACAGTCCTGGGCTAATTATGGACAATGGAAAGAGAAGGAAAGCATCACAAAATCACAATCAGTGGCAGACCAGCTCATCTCTGTTGCAGGTGGAGCTACAAAAGCAGGGGAAGAGCATCCATGAGTGGGATATACACACAACTGTAGATTAAAAAGGGTTACAGGATTGGTTCTGGGCTTCTGACCACTTGGTTACTTGGCAGTCAGGGCATGACTTATGACCATGTGGTCCTGAGTCATAGCCACCAGTATCCCAACTTGAGATGACCTCCTGCTAGTGTGGAGAATTGTTCCCTGATTCTCTGTGCAAGCCTAAGGGCCAGACTGTCCCTCCCTGGGAGTTGTAATCTACTTTCAAACACACCCTGCCTGAGGGCAAAGCGGCCTTGTGCTGGTCGTATTAAGGCTAAACTGAATGTTAAGACTCAAATTGGAATTAGGACGCCCACTTCAACTGTAGTCTTCCATGAACCAAGTGCTTTAGAATTGCAGCTCTAGTGCCAAGCTTATCCTTGAGTAAGTACAATTGTCTCCAGAAAATGTTGTTGTTGCAGTTGTGAGGTGATGTCAAGTCAATTCTGACTCATAGCTACCCTATACACAACTGAACAAAACACTATTCAGTCCTGCCATCCTCACAATTGTGATGTTTCAGCCCATTGCTGCTGCCACTCTCTCAATCCATCTCCTTGAGGGTCTTCCTCTTTTTTGCAGACCCTCCACTTTACCAGCTATGATGTCCTCCAGGGACTAGTCCTTTCTGACTACTTGTCATCTCTGACAACATCCTCACTTCCACAGAGCATTCTGACTGTACTTCTTCCAGCACAGATTTGTTAGTTCTTCTGGCAGTCCATGGTCCTTTCAATATTCTCCAACACCATTAACTCAAATGCATCGATTCTTTCATGGTCTTCCTGATTCATTATCCAACTTTCACATGTTTATCCAGAGAACTGTCATAATTTATTCCAGCATATAAACTAGCTGCATGCAGTAGTGTCCCTTTCAGTGGCCCTGAGCCATCTGGGTACTGCGTTTCATAATCTGTAAATCCTTAATCAAGAGAAGAGCCTCTCTTCCTTTTGCTTTCTTGGCTTAATTTGCACCCCCCCCCCCCCAAGGGGATAAAATTTCACATACCTTCATTTGTATGAACTGGCTTATTTTTAAGGTGAAGAGATATTTTATTTGGATAAATGGATCAAAATCTTGTATTTGTTGAAAGCTCTGGACTAAGGATTTTGGAGTTTGGTAATCAAGAGCATCATAGTCTATTAATTTGCAACAGCATGACAGTTTCAGGTAGGCGTGGTTATTCAGATTAGAGTTTGGGTGCGGTAGAGGGGCCAGAGCTATAAATGAACATATTATTATACTCACACCCTTCCTGGATTGTTCTAGCTCAGACTTCATTATCAGTTCAGGACAGCACCTAAACATCAGTTAAATATTGTTGTATTTTCCCTCTGATTCATTTCGACTCATAGTGACCTATATGAGGGAGAGAACTTCCCCATTGGGTTTCCTGGACTGTCTTTTTTTTTTTAAGTTTTTATTGTGAATTGAGTGATAGTTTACATGGGAGAACATCAGCTTTACATTCATCCTATCGCATTTTGTTTTATTGCAACGATTACAATCTCCTCCATGCATCATCATTCAACAGCATTTGCTTCCATTCTGTTTTGTCTTTTTTTGGATGTACAACAAAGCACTCAGGAATATATAACCATTCAAACAACCAAAGGGTCCACCCTGCAAGCCCATCCCCCGGCCGTCAACACACAGCCCTCTCGCTCGCTGAGTCCAGAGTCCCCAGCCGCTCCATCTCTCCACACCATGGCCTCTGCCTCCATCTCTGGCGTCACTGCTTCTCTGGGTAGGTTTCAGCACTCTGCTCTTCTCCCTTGATGGTCCCAGGGTCCTCTGCTGTTGGACTGCAAGATCAACCACTCCCCTCCTTGTGTTATGAAACCGTCTACCTTTACATTTGCAATACTCACAATCAGTCCTGATAGCAATTATTCACTACTGAACCACAGAGTCTTATCCCCATCTCCTTTCACCAGCCCCGTTCAGACAGGTTGTAATTTTTATAGAGCAGATCACTAGGTCTTTTTTTTCAGGACTTTAAATCAGTGCATTCCTATTTGATACCCAGTTGAGAATTTCTATTCCATCCCATATATTGAATCAGAACCCACATTTAACAAGTGCCCAGATGATTCCTGTAGATCTTATACATACATAAAAGTCACTTGAGGATCTGCTATTAAGATACAGATTCTGATTTAGTATCTGTGGGGTGGAAATGGACTTTCTCAGCAGAGTGTTGAACAGGAATGAGTTGGTTCCAAGTCCTGCTTTTCTCCCATAGAACTGCTGGTGGGTTTGAATCCCTATCCTAGCAGTTAGCAGCTGATTGCTTAACCATTGAGCCCACCAGGTCTCCTTGTGTCAAGCATAGGGAATATGAGTCGGACTACAGAAAGAATTAGGTATTCCCAAAGGAGCCCTGGTAACGTAGTGATTATGAGTTGTAATGCTAACCACAAGGTCAGTAGTTTGAATCTACCAGTTGCTCCTTGGGAGAAAGATGAGGCTTTCTGCTCCGGTAAAGATTTACAGCCTCAGGAACCATATACAGGGTCCTTATGAGTCAGAACTGACTCAGCAGCATACAATCCCCACCATGTACTACAGTACTTACATAGGTAGCCTTGATACCACATCTGGGTTAAATTGGCCTATCCCTTATTAGCTTAGAGAAGAAACTTGCTTTAATATTTTGTCCTCATTTGGAAAAAAGAAGGGTTAAGAAAATCAACCCTATAGGCCTATTTTTTTTTAAGTATTTTAGCTTTATTGAGATATAATATACATACAATATCGTTCACCCTTTAAAGTATACAATTCAATGGTTTTCAGTATATTCGTTGAATTGTACAACCATTGCCACTACGTAATTTCAGAACATTTCCATCACCCCCAAAGGAGAATGCACATCCATTAGGCATCTGTATAGGCCTGTTTTTAAGGATTTAATGAGATAATGCATGGAAGCAGCAGTTATTGAATAAATGGCAGTCAGTAATGGGAACACAGTGGCTCTGTATGTTAAGTGCTGGATTGCTAACCAACAGTTTGAATCCAGCAGATGCTCAGTGGGAGAAAGATGAGGCTTTCTACTCCCACATAGATTTATAGCCATAAAAACCCTATACAGGGTCTCTATGAGTCGGAGCCCACTTGACAGTACTTAACAACAACAGCAATGCAAGGCTTTGCTTGATGGGAGGAGACAGACAAGGATAAGAGGTGACAAGTTGGGCAGAAGAAACTTGGGAGGACTTCCTGGAGAGGGTGGTACTTGGTTTCATCTGCATGGAGGAGGCCTGGTTTTTCAGGAAAAGCTAGGCAGAAGACTAGGCTTTCCCAGTGGAGGGGAGAGCATGAGCGAACACCCAGTGAGACTGACATGGTGGCTGCCAGAAACCACGAGAAATCCAGTGTTTTAGGAGTTCCAAGTCCTGGGGGTGTACCTGCCCCTCAGGAGCCGCATCTTGGTGGTGTAGCTGAGTGTGTTTTGACCTCCCCTTTCTTTCTCTCCCCTCAGGCTAATTTGTCAAATTCCAGCTCCCTTTTAGAAGATGAGATTGTCCAAAGACTGACAGGTCTTATTTCATTTGTTTAGCTTCTGTTCTGAAAGGAAAGGTCATTTGTGGGGAATGTCCTATCTCTCATTTAAAGAAAAGTCAAATCGATTACCAGAGTTTTCCTTGCCATTTAATCTGTAGCTCAGATTTTTCTTTTTTTTTTTTGGTCAATAAAGTCTAAAATTTAGATAATAGTAGTATTTACCTCATCTGGGATGTATCAGGATTAAATAAAATAATTCATGTAAAGTTCTTGGAATAGTCCTCCGCATAACGTAAAAGCTAAACACATGATAATATTGATGTGTGACTGTAACCAAATGCACCGGGCCCTTGTCCTGTCTTGTCAGCTGATGGAAACAAAAGCGTCAGGGTTTACCAGTGAAACAGAAACTGGGTTTATTGTCTGCAGACAAGGAGAAAGCAGGATCTAACGACTTGAACAGTGCAAGTTCCCTGTTAAAAGGGTCGGTAAAGTTTTTAAAGAGATCTTGTTCTGGGTTTAGGGGGAAATTTCCCACACCTGCCCAAATTAAGAAATTCAGATTCTGGGTCAGATATCCTGATGAACAGACCCCTTGCTTCTGAAATGGTTCCAGGTATGCGGCTGTAAAACAGGTGATCTCAGTGAATGCTAGTTCTGTAGTTACCTGAGGGACAACTTGGCTTGTTTGCACAGACACAGAAACCTGGTTAAAACTGGTTCTAGCAAGGTGGTCCTTCAGTCCTTGGAGCTCCCTGGAAGATATAACTTAAAATCACAAGATCAGTCAATTCCTAGATGGGGCCCATCCTGGAATATTGGGGTGTAAATTTCATAACTATGCTCAGGGATGTTTTCATTTTATGTAGAATGTTCAGAAGAAGGTTGTGTTTAATTGTTTCATTTAATTGATAGAAATGGTGGAGTTTCCTTTTTTATTTTATTTTATTTTTTATGCTGTTTAAAATTTGGGAACAGAGGCTAGGCTAATTAGAGAGGTAGAAAAAGTGAACCAGTTCTTCCAATCTTCTTGTCCAAGGGAGACTTTAATGCCCTAATGGCACACTGAGTTAAACATTGGGTTGTTAACTGAAAGGTTGGAGGTTCGAACCCATCAGCCACTCCATGGGAGAAAGATGTAGGAGTCAGCTTCCTTAAAGATTGTTGTTGTTAAGTGCTGTTGAGTAGGTTCCG
>NW_006408521.1:46785612-46787177 GCF_000296735.1 Chrysochloris asiatica | reverse complement strand
TTTTCAGAGTTAGATCTTAAAACAAAAATTCTGAAGACAAACTCATTCCACAGGGCAAAGCTTTTTCTTCTTGTCTTTCTCTCTCTCTGGTTTCCTCTAGTTCTAGTAATTCTCCCATTTTTGTGCAAATTAGAGTCCTTTGTTTGGGAAGCAGAGTATGGACTGGATTATAAACCCATGGCTAGGGATTGTCATTCCCTTCTGAATTCTTAACCCCTATTTGAATTTGGAGACCTGGTATGGTGCTGTGGATTAATGTGCCAGACTGCAAAGCCATTTGAACTGCCAGGTTGGTGGTTCAAGCTCACCAGCTGCTCCTCAGAAACCCTATACAGGGTCTCTATGAGTCAGAACTGACTTGAAGGCACTTAACACTACAACATTCCAAAATAGATGGTAAAACTGAGGCTCCAAAAAGAAAGAATAACTTGTCAAAGGAAGGTCACACAGTGGCTTAGAGGTAGTTAGGACTAGAACTCAGGTCTTTGAAACACCTGTCCCTAAACTAGCCACTGGGCTTACAAGTGTTTGTGGGTCTATAGTGTCCTTTTCATATGCTAGAGATAAGACTTTATTTTATCTTTACCACCAGGTCCCATCAATAACGTGGCAGGTCATAGGGATATAGAATGCCACATGGTACTTACATATAAAGAGTTCATGGTCTATTGGGAGCTCATTGAAAGTGGCCCAGACAAGGCCCCTGATGTGTGTGTGGTCTAGGAAATGTGTCTGAAAGAAGGCTGTGGGCGTCTCTGTCCTAATGGTGGACCTAAGACAGGTTAGCACCTGATCAAAGACTCTTTTCAACAGCACAGGCAGCAATGCCAAGGATAAAATTCTTGCAAAGTAAATAGCCTACATATTTCAGGTGCTGCCATCTGCACATCTGTATTGGAGGACTTGCTGAATACAGACACTTTGACTTTTTAATGGATGGCCATGAAATTGACAAATTAAAGGGAGGAAATTGCATCTCTGAAAGCTTGTGGTTCATCATTCTCCTGGGAATGACTCAGCCCCTTCTTCGCTTCAAGCTATAATTTCAGTTTCTTTTTCTAATGGACACATTGGTATTTTCATGCTTATTTCTAACCTATAGCCTACAGATTTCCTTGAAGGAAAATGAAGATGACAAAAGGTATCATTTTAAAAGTAGCTTTTATGTGAATCAACTTTACCAATGTAAGATTTAGACAATGCTTTGTGTTGGAACATTTCTAAATTTTGCATCAGTTATGAATAGACTGCCACCATTTTGCTATGCCAAAGGGATTTTATCCACAATTGTTCAACAATAACAAATGTTGATCACATTTGAAAGCATTCAAGCAGGCTTGTTTCCTTTACCAAAGAAAATCTTTTTTTTTTTTTCTAAAATTTTGATTGTTGTTGTTGTTAAGTGCCGTCAAGTCGGTTCCGACCCATAGCAACCTTCTAGAGGGTTCCCAAGGCGCGACTGGTGAGCTTGAACCACCAACCTTGCAGTTCAAACTGACTTTGCAGTCCAGCGCATTAACCCACAGCACCACTCCAGGACTCCAAAATTTTGATTGTTGTTGTTG
>NW_006408521.1:46781186-46783162 GCF_000296735.1 Chrysochloris asiatica | reverse complement strand
CACTGGCTTTAGTGGTTGGTGCATAAATTTGAATAATAGTGGTATTAACTGGGCTTCCCTGTAGGCGCATGGATATTATCCTATCACTTATAGCATTTTGATTAGGAACTCAAATAAACAAACCCAGATTAATAGCATGATGAGTATCTATGAAGCTATGAGTTAGTTCAAGAATTAGAAATTAGCAGTAATTTACAGCTACCTGTGTGGGTTAATGCACCAGACTTCAAAGCCATTTGAACTACAAGGTTGGTGGTTCAAGCTCACCAGCTGGTCCTTGGAAACCCTATACACGGTCGCTATGGGTCAGAACCGACTCGGCGGCCTTAACAACACCAACAACAGTGTGATTTGCTGGAGTCCTGAAGTGGCCACATGGGTTAATGTGCTGGACTGCAAAGTCAGTGTGAACCGCAAGATCAGCAGTTCAGTTTCACCGGCTGCTTCTTGGAAACCCTTTACAGGGTTGCTATGGGTCAGAACCGACTCGACGGCACTTAACAACAACAATGTGATTTTCCTTCTCCCAGTTTTCTGCCTCTTTTTAGAGGTAATCATCGTTCTATGTTTTGTGTTTATCATTCTCTTGCTTTATTTTTTTAAGCTGTAACTTCAACACACTTTCATATAAAATGCATTATTTAGTTTTACATGTTTTTGAACTTTATCAAATAGTATCATACTTCATATAATCTTCTGGGATTGCCTTTTTCCCATTCTGAAGTCATGTTTTTTATTCATCTTTATTGCCATAGAATGTTTCTATTGTTTGAAAGTATCCCGTGACATATCCATGCTCACTCATGTTGGTTCCAGGTTTTTGCTTCTATAAACAGTACTGTTATGAATATTCTTGCACATGTCCCCTGATATATGTGCAATACTCTCAGCTTTGTATGCAGGAGCTGTTGTTGTTAAGTCTGTCAAGTCAATTGTGACTCACAGCGACCCTGTACAGGGTTTCTGAGGAGCAGCTGGTAGGTTTGAACCACAGAACTGGTCATTCATAGTTCAGTGCTTATCCTACAGGGCCACATAGGATTGCTGAACTATAAGGTATGCCAAAGAGCAATTTTGCAAGCTAATTGTCAAATTATTTTCCAAAGTAGTTGTGTTGATGAAGAACTATATTAACAATATTTACGTGATTCTATGTGCCCCTGTAAGATAAGCACTTAAGATAACAAAAAGTCGACAGTTCATTCACCAGCTTCACGGAAACCCTCTACAGGGTCACTTACGGTCAAAATCGACTCAATGGTATTTAACAACAATCGATCCATAGGTTGCCAATTCTACTATAATGCAACACATGTCCTAAAAATCAGCATGTTATACAATAAAAACCATAGGGCTGATGGAAACAATGGGATTAAGAGCAAAACACTCAACAACTTGGTCAGTGCCATATAAAAGCAGTAGTACATTTTTATACAAGTTAAATGATTAATAAGTACATAAATATTGTTGTATGCTATCAAGTTGATTCCCATTCATAGGGACCGTGTATAGGGTTTCCAAGGAGTTGTTGGTCCGTTTGAACCACAAACCCTGTGGTTCGCAGTCTGGTGCTTATCCTACAGTGTCACACCAGGATCCCCAAGTACATAAATAACAGGGAAAAAACGGCACTTTACCTTGAGAAAGACCTGAAACTTGTTTGTAGAACTGGGTGTTGGAGGACGGCAGTTTGTAAATTATTGTGGCGTGGTGGAGAGAGGATAATCTGATTGGGACTGAATACTTTAACACCAAATATAGACGGGTGTGGCTCATAATGCTGGAGAAATTAAACAACTGCTAAACTGTTGTGTGTCTGTTTTGTGTATTTCCATGCAGCTGGGTTTAACTGGGTAAAGTGTTTGAGGTCACAGTTTTCTGTAAAATATATATATAGTTGTTGTTGTTATGTGCCGTGGAGTCGGTTCCGACTCATAGCGACCCTGTACAGGGTTTCCATAGCTGTAAATCTTTAC
>NW_006408521.1:46745554-46780651 GCF_000296735.1 Chrysochloris asiatica | reverse complement strand
TGTACTTCTTCTAAAATAGCTTTGTTTCTTCTACTGGAAGTCCCGGGTACTTTCCATACTCTTCTCCAACACGTAATTCAAATGCTTCTATTCTTCTATGGTCTTCCTTATTCATTGTCCAACTTTTTCATGCATATGAGGTGACTGAAAATACCATGGCTTGGGTCAGGTGCACATTAGTCTTCAATGTGATGTCTTTGCTCTTGAGTAGTTTAAAGAGATGCAGCAGATCTGCTTAATGCAGTACGTCGTTTGATTTCTTGACTGCTGCTTCCATGAGTGTTGATGGTTAATCAGAGCAAAATGAAGTCTCACAATTTCCATCTTTTTTCCACTTATCTTATTATTTACTGGTCTAGTTGTGAGGATTTTTCTTTTCTTTACATTGATTTGTGATCCACTGAAGGCTGTGGTCTTTGATCTTCATCACAAAGTACTTCTTTACTTCCAGCAGACAAACTTGGGTCATTTGCATAGCTCAGGCTGTTGATGAGCATTTCTCTGATCCTAATGCCAAATTCTTCTTCATAAAATCCAGTTTCTTGAATTATTTGCTCAACATATAGATTGAATAAATAGGATGAAAGTATAGGACCCTGGCATACACCTTTCCTGATATTTAAAGCATTAAGTGTCCCCTTGTCCAGTGCTTATCCTACAGAGCCACACCAGGACTCCACTGAACTACAGTGGCACATTTATTATAAACCAAGTGGCTATATATATGTAACTCTGTTTCTTGATTCTGTTTAGTCTGTTTACTTTATCTTGTTCTAATACCATACTGTTTTAATTATGATAGTTTTATAATTGGTCTTGAGAGCTGGTAATGTAAATCCTCCAAATTCACTTTTTACATTACCTTCACTACTCTCAGTTATTTGTATTTTTAAGTGTTAGAGGCACCTTGTTATTTTTAACAAATCACCCACAGATATTTGAATAAGATTCCATTGATCTACAGATCAATTTAAGAAGAATTGACATCTTGACAATATTAAATTTTCTAATCCATCAACACTATAGTGCTGTTATTAGGTGTCATTGAGTCAGAACACTATGTTCTTGTTATTCGATGCCGTTGAGTTGGCTTTAACTCATAGCAACCTTATGGACAACAGGAGAAACCACTACCCCAGTCCTCCACCATCCTCACAATTGTTGTGATGTCTGAGCTCATTGTTGCTGTCACTGTGTCAAGTCATCTCATTGAGGGTCTTCCTTTTGGGGGCTAACCCCCTACTTTATCCAGCATGATGTCTTTCTCCAGGGACTGGTCTCTCTTGATAACATTAACACATCCAAACTATCTGCGATACAGTCTCACCATTCTCACTTCTAAAGAGTATTTTGACTCTATTTCTTCTAAGACAGATTTGTTTGTTCTTCTGGCATTCAATCGTCTATTCAACTTCTTCACCAACATGATAATTCAAAGACGTCAGTTCTATTTTGGCCTGCCATATTCACTGTCCAGCTTTCACATGCATACCACAATATATCCTCCATTTATTTGTTATTGTTAGGTGCCATCGAGTCAGTACTGATTCACAACAGAACAAAACACTGCCTGGTCCTGTGCCAACCACACAATCATTGCTACATTTGTTTAGACCATTTATTTAGACCTTGCTTAATTTCTTCCACTGTAGATTGTAGTTTTCTGTTAGAAAATACCTTTCATTAAATTTATTCCTACATATTTGATTTTTTGTGTGCTAATAGTATTATTTTTACATTCAGTTTCTAAGTGTTCATTGTAGTATATAGAAATACAATTGATTTTTTTGTATATGCATTCAGTGAACTTGCTAACCTCACTAATTAACTTCACTACTTTTTCTGTCAATTCTCTGAAATTTTCTTATAAACACAATTATATTATCAATAATAATATATTTTATTGTTTCCTTCCTTTCTAATCTTTATACCTTTTATTTTCTAAATAAATGGAGAAATATTCTGTGTTCATGGACTAGAAGACTCAATGTTGCTAAGATTCAATATAATAACAATCAAAATCCTAGCAGGCTTTTTTTTTGTTATTATTATTGACAAACTGATTCTAATATTTATATGGAAACAAGAGGCACTAAAATAGAAAAACAATTTTGGAAATAGAAAAACAGCATTGGAGGATTTAGCTACCTCATTTCAAGACCTATGATAAAGCCATGAAAATCCGAACAGTATGTTATGGGCAAAAGAATAGATTAATAGCTAAATGGAACAGAATAGAAAGTCAGGAAATAGAAGCACACATTTATGGTCAATTTTTTATAAAGAAACTCCAGATAGTTCAACAGGGAAACATATTCAGTTCAACAAATAGTGTTGGAAAAACTGGATAACCATCTAAGAGGTTTAAAATCAACCAGCCTTAAAATCAACATCCTAACAAATTCCTCTTCTCCCTTATCAACTGACCTACCAATTTGAGACACAAGCCTGCTAGAATTTCCAGTCTGTCACCTGACCTATGAATTTTGGACCTGCCAGGCCTCACAATTGTGTGAGTCATTCCTCAAAATCTCTCTCTCGTACACACATACACAATGGTAAGTCAAAAAGTATTGCTACTATGGTTCTAATTCATGGTTTACTAGAAACAAAATGTGTCTAAACATGTCTCTGCAATCAGACAGTTTTTTAAGTAACATATTTGTTTAGTTTCATTAGGGTGACTTCAAAAAATTGGTCCAACAACACAGTGGTTTCTAAGGAGACATATGGGGTCAGTTGAATTCAAGGCAGAGAGGTCAGCTCACAAGGTTATGGCCAGGGTATTTAGGGATCCGGAAGGAAGAATATGGACAGAGTTTCTCCAAAGACACAGAATGAATGTGGGCACTTATTAAGAAGAAATTTTAGGAATATTGAAAACAGTAATGGTGAGAAAAAGATCAAGAAAATTGCACCGAGAAATTTTTCCATGATGACAATGAACCCGCTCATTTTTCAAGGTTAACAAGAGCGGTCCCACTGTATCTCATTAGGATGCCTTACCCTATCCACACTACAGCCCTGATCTGACCCCTTCAAACTTTTTTTCATTCTCCAAACTCCAAAAACATTTAAAAGGAACGTACCGGAAGTCCCTTGAGGATACTGAAACTACCATTTTACTTAGTGTAAATTGAAGAGCTCAGAATTCTTCAGGGAAGGGTTAGAGAGATGGAAACATCGCCTTCCAAAGTGTAGAATCCTAGAAGGAGGATATGTTTCTGAAGCAATAGCTTCACATTTTGATATTTTTGTTTAACAAAGGTTTCTATGATTTTATTTTAAATTGTAAAGAATGGATATTTCAGAACATTTAATTGTACTCAGGAGGAACCTGTACATAGACTAAGAGGCAGTTGTTTGACCAGAACAGGGGGATGCTGAATGGGTTAAAATCAGGAAAGGTGCGCTCTAGGGTTGTATTCTTTCACCATACGTAGTCTCTATACTGAGCAAACAATCTAGGAAACTGAATTATATCAAGAAGACCCAAACACAGAACCCTAACCCTCTGTCATTAAGTTGGTTTGGACTCCTATACAGCATTTCTACGACTATAAAGTTTCTTTCTCCTGAGGAGCAGCTGGTGGATACAAACAGCTGACCTTATAGTTAGCAGTCCAACCCATAAGCCACTACACCATCAGAGCTCTTCATGCCTGACCTGCCATTGTTGTTGTTGTTGTTGTTAGGTGCCATCAAGTTGGTACCAACTCATAGCGACCTTATGCACGGCAGAACGAAACACTGCTCGATCCTGGGCCAACCTCACTACTGTTGCCACGCTTGTGTCCATCGATGCTACCACTTGGCCAGTTCATCTCACTGGGCATCTTCCTCTTTTTCTCTGACCCTCCACCTTACCAAACATGATATCCTTCTCCAGCGACTGGTCCCTCCTGATAATATGTCCGAAGTATGAGAGACAAAAGTTTGGCCATCTTGGCTTCCAAGGAGCACTCTGGCTACACTTCTTCCAAAACAGATCTATTGGTTCTTTTGGCAGCCCATGGCACTTTCAATATTCTCCAACACCATAACTCAGAAGCATTGATTCTTCTACGATCTTCCTTATTCACTGTCCAGCTTTCGCATGCATATGAGGTTATTGAAAATACCATGGCTTGGGTCAGGTGCACCTTAGTCCTCAAGCTGACATCTTTGCTCTTCAACACTTTAAAAAGGTCTTGTGGAGAAGATTTGCCTAATGCAATACGTCATTTGATTTCTTGACTGCTGCTTCCTTGAATGTTGATAGTTGATCCAAAAAGAATGAAGTCCTTGACCACTTCAATCTTTTCTCCGTTGATAAGAATGTTGTTTACTGATCCAGTGGTGAGGATATTTGTTTTCTTTACATTGAGATGTAATGCATACCGAAGTTTTTAAATGCCATCAAATTGGTTCTGACTCAAGGTAACCCTGTATGGGGTTTCTGAGAAGTGGCTGATGGGTTTGAACTGCCGACCTTTTAGTTAGCAGTCCAGTGTTGATCCTACAGCACCACACCAGGAGTCCGTGACTGTCTGACATAAGCCAGGTATTTTCAGTCACCTCATATGCATGTGAAAGGTAAACAGTGAGTAAGGAAGATTAAAATTGATGCATCTGAATTACTATAGCCTGCCAGAAGAATAAGGAAATCTGTCTTGGAAGACGTACAAAATGATCCTTAGAGGATAGGATGGTGAGAATTCTGTATTGTACTTTGGACATGTTGTCAGGAGGGACCAGTCCCTGGAGAAGAGCATCATGCTTGGTAAAGTGAAAAATAGGAAGACCCTCAACAAGATGGACTGGCACAGTGGCAGCCACAGTGGCCTCAAACAGCAACAATTATGAGGATGGCACAGGACCAGACAGTGTTTTGTTCTGTTGGGTACAGGTCAGCTATGACTCCATGGTACCTAACAACAAAATATATAACATTAAATCCCAGCTGTATCATAGATCTGAATATGATCACCATGTCAATTAAGTTTTAGAAGGAAACATAGGAAACTAGTATCATAACCTTAGACTAGGGAGTGATTTTATATGTAGGACAAAGAAAACACTAGTAATAAGATAAAAGATAAAATGGACTTTATTAAAATGAAGAAATTTGCAATTCCTGTATCGAAGAAAACACTCCTGTCTTGAATATATGTACAACTCTTATAAATCAATATAAAAAAGGCAGACAACCTGATTTTATGAATAAGAAGAGCAGAATTTCTTAAAAGAGAATATCTAAATGACCAATAAACATAAGAGTGTTCAACATCTTTGGTATCATAGAAATGCAAATTAAAATCACAATAAGGTACAACTGTAAAACTGTCAGAACGGATAAATTATCAAAAGAGGCTCAATGCTAAGTGTTGACAGGATGAGAAATTAATGTTGTTGTTGTTGTTGTTAGGTGCTGTCTAGTTGGGTGTGACTCATAGTGACCCTATGCCCAAGGGAACGAAGCACTAGCCAATCCTGTGGCATCCTCACAATGTCTGTTACTCTTGAGCCCATTGCTGCTGACACTATGCCAATCAATCTCATTAAGGGACTTCCTCTTTTTTCGCTTACCCCTATTTTACCATCATGATAGCCTTCTCCAGGGGTTAGTCCCTCCTGATAACATGTCTGAAGTATGAGAGACAAAGTCTTGCCATTCTGGCTTCTAAGGAGCTTACTGGCTGCACTTCTTCTAACTCAGATTTGTTGGTCCTTATGGCAGTCCATGGTACTGTTAATATTCTTATCCAACACCTTAACTAAATTCATTCATTCTTTTATGGTCTTCCTTATTCATTGTCTAACTTTTCACATGCATCTGAGGCTACTGAAAATACCATGGCCTGGGTCAAATGCACCGTAGTCTTTAAACTGATATCTTTATTCTTGAAAACTTCAAAGAGGTCTTATGCTACAGATTTGCCTAATGCAATACGTCTTTTAATTTCTTCACTGCTGTTTCCATTAGTGTTGATTATGGATCCAAGCAAAATGAAGTCTTTAACAGCATCAGTCTTTTTCCATTTATCATGATGCTATTTATTGGTCCAGTTGTATTTCTGTTTTCATTACATTGAATTGCAATCCATACTGAAGGCTGCAATATTTGATCTTCATCAGTATGTATTTAAGGCCTCTTTACTTTCAGCAAGAACATTCTTCTCCATATAATCCAATCTCTCAGTTTATTTGCTCAGCAGACAGATTGAATAAGTATGGTGAAAGAATGCAACCTGGGTGCACACCTTTCCTGATCCTAAACCACTGAGTGCCCCCTTGTTCTATTCTAACAGCTGCCTCTTGGTTTATGTACAGGTTCCTCACAAGCACAATTAAGTGTTCCAAAATACTAATTCTCCATAATATTGTTCATAGCTTGTCATGATCCACACAATCAAATGCCTTTGCATGTCAATAAAGCACAGGAAAACATCTTTCTGATATTCTCTGCTTTCAGCCAAGATCCATTTGACATCAGCAATGATATCCCTCATTCCATGTCCTCTTCTGAATTCAGCCCGAACCTCTGGCATCTCCCTGTCAATGCACTACTGCAGCATTTCTTAATTATCTTGAGCAGAGTTTTACTTGCACATGGTATTAATAATATTGTCTGATGATTTCTGCATTCTGTTGGGTCACCTCTTTTTGGAATGGGCATAAATATAGATCTCTTCCAATCAGTTGGCTAGGTAGCTATCTTCCAAATTTCTTGGCATAGATGAGTAAGTACCTTCAGTGTCACATCAGTTTGTTGAAACATTTCAATTTGTATGCCATCAATTCCCAGGGCCCTGTTTGCCAATGCCTTCAGTGCACCTTGGGCTTCTTCATTCAGTATCATTGGCTCTTGATCATATGCTACTTCTTGAAATGGTTGAACATCGGCCATTTCTTTTTGGTACAGTGACTCTGTGAATTCCTTCCATTTTCTTTTTATGCTTTCTGCATTGTTCAATATTTTTCCCATAGAATCCTTCAATATTTCAAGTCAAGGCTTGAATTTTTTTCTTCAGTTCTTCCAGCTTGAGAAACATTGAGCATGTTCTTCCCTTTTGGTATTCTAACTCCAGGTCTTTGAACATTTCGTTGTAATTTTAACTTTGTCTTCTCAAGCTGCCCTTTGAAATTTTCTGTTCAGCTCTTTACCTCCTTATTTCTTCTACTTGTTTTAACATCTCTATGCTAGAAAGCAAGTTTCAGAGTCTCTTCTGACATCCGTTTTGGTCTCTTTCTTCTTTCTTAGCTTCTTAATTAACTTTTTCTCTCTTTCTGTATGATGTTATTGATGTCATCCCACAACTCTCTGGTCTTCAGTCTTTAGTGTCTAGTTCATCATATCTGTTCTTGAGATGATCTCTAAATTCAGGTGGGATATGTTCAAGATCGTATTTTGGTTCTCGTGGACTTGTTTTAATTTTTTTTGGCTTCAGTCTGAACTTGCATATGAGCAGTTGATGATCTATCTGTTCCACAGTCTGTCCCTGGCCTTGTTTTGACTGATGATATGGAGCTTTTTCACCAGCTCTTTTCACAGATATAGTCAATTTAACGTGTACATATTCTATCTGGTAAGGTCCATGTGTGTAGTCATCTTTGTGTTTCTTTAAAAGGTATTTGCAGCGAAGAAGTCATTGGTCTTGCAAAATTCTATCATGTGATCTCCAGCATCATTTCTATCACCAAGGCCATAGTTTCCAACTACTGACCCATCCTTTTTGTTTCGAACTTTTGCATTCCAATCACCAGTTGTTGTTGTTGTTATGTGGAGTCGGTTCCAACTCATAGCGACCCTGTACAGGGTTTCCGAGGCTGTAAATCTTTATGGGAGCAGAAAGCTTCACCAGTAGTTAACAATATATCTGGATTACATGTTTGATCAATTTCAGATTGAAGAAGTTAGTAGAATTCTTCAATTTTATCATCACTGGCTTTAGTGTTTGGTGCATAAATTTGAATAATAGTTTTATTGACTTGTCTTCCTTGTAGGCATAGGGATATTATCGTATCTTAGACAGCAATGTACTTCAAGACAGATCTTAAACACGACACCATTCCTCTTCAATATGTCATTTTCGGCACAGTAAACCATGTGACTGTCAGATGCAAAATGGCCAATACCAGTCTGTTTTAGCTCACTGATGACTAGGATTGCACTGGACAAATCTGCTGCACAAGATTTATTTAATGTGTTCAAGAGCAAAGATGTCAGTTTGAGGACTAAGGTGTGCCTGACCTAAGTCATGGTATTTTCAATAACCTCAAATGCTTATGAAAGTTGGACAGTGAAAAGGAAGACCATAGAAGAATTTATGTATTTGAGTTATGGTATTTGAGGAGAATAATGAAAGTTCCATGGACTGCCAAAAGAGCAAACAAATCTGCGTTGGAAGAAGTATAGCCAGAATGCTCTTTATAAGTGAGGCTGGCCAGACTTTGTCTCTAATATTTCAGACATATTATCAGAAGGGATCAGTCCCTGGAGAAGGACACCATGCTTGTAAAGTGGAGGATTGGTGGAGAAGAGGAAGACTCCCAACAAGGTGGATGACACAGTGGCAGCAGCAGTGTGCTCAAGCGTAGCAACAATTGTGAGGTTGGCGCAGGACCAGGCTGTGTTTCACTCTGTTGTGCGTAAGGTTGCTATGAGTAGGTACCAACTCCATAGCAACTAGTAACAACAACAACAATGCCTAGATTATCTATCTTTGTGTGTGTTCCATTTCATTTTTGAAACCTTACAATTTTCCTAGATTCCAACTTTATATAGTCCATGTTCCTACTATTCATGGTTGATTCTCCTCATTTTGAGGTGTGCCCCATCAGAAAATGAAGATCTCTAAAACTTTACTCCATTCGCATCATCATGGTCAACTCTGCTTTGAGGAGGCAGCTCTTCCCCAGTTGTATTTTGAGTGACTTCCAACCTGAGCGGCTCATTTTCCAGCACTATATCTGAAAATATTCTGGTGCTTTTCATCATGTTTCAATATTCTGGTGCTGACAGTGTTCCACTGCTAGTCATAAGTTTTCAGTGACTGATTATTCAGAAGTAGTCCATCTCTCCTTCTTCCTAGTCTGATTTAATCTGGAAGCTCAGCTGAAACCTGTCCACCACGGGTGCCCCTGCTAGAATTTAAAATACTGGTGGCATAGCTTCCAGAATCACAAAACACACAAGCACCACCACAATACGACAAACTGATAGAAGAGTAGTGGTCTGTCATCAGAGTAAATGTCAAAGGCTCTTAGGAACTAAGGGTCCTATGGTAGTCACAAGACTGTGGTAGAGGTCCCGTGTAGTCTATTTTCTAGAAACAGGTAGGTGTCCTTGCTCATCTTTAAGAAGGCAGGTCAGCTATTGACAGACGCTACAACTTCGTAGACCGTTTTGGCTTCTTTGACATACAGATGGAGATGCCTCTTTTGAGTCCATTTGGCTGTGATGATAAGGTTGCTGTGCCAAGTGCAATGATGTATCTAGTTAGTGATGCTGGCCAGCTGGGTTGTATTATGCTGATCAACCACATTGTTCCATTGAGTCTTGTCTAAGTATAGACTCTTTCCCAAAGCATTCACATCAGTTAGACATAATTTTAAATTAATACATAAATTTCTTGTTGGACTGGAGCAATGTCTTTCCAATGCTCATGATGCCATAGAGGAATACACTTAATATAGCAGTTAGTCATCATTCATCTGCCATACCATGTCGGTAGGCCATTAGTCACAGTCCAAGAGTCAGTGAAAATATATCATCTGGTCCTTAGGAGCTAGGTAGAGCAGAAGTGATGGATTTCAACTTGCCTAATTTTTGCAGTAGATATTCTGGTCCTGGTGTGGCGCTGTGAGTTAATGTGCCAGACTGCAAAGCCGTTTGAACTGCAAGGTCAGTGGTTCAAGCTCACCAGCTGCTCCTCGGAAACCCTATACTGGGTTGCTATGGGTTGAAACCAAATTGACGGCACTTTACAACAACAACAATTTTTGCAGTAGATATTCTGTAGGAGTAGAAACTGGACAGTTGTTGCTTCCCAGTAGACACTATAACTTATAATTTGGTCCAGCTATTAATAAGCCATACCCAAGTATGCTTTGGGGCTTCTTGAAAGCAGTTTCCCCAGGAAGCCAAAGCCCGCTCTTATTAGCAATTAATAGGACATGAGTGGTACCTAAAGGTATGGCTCCAACCTTTTGATTTCATGTAAAGAATTTACACCTGTGGGACCTTATTTGACTCTCATTTCTGCCTTCCCAACTATTAGCTTTCAAGTGACCAACCCCAAGCCAAGTCCCTTGTTCCTTGTTTCTAACCTTTGCCCTTTCAGACTAGGGGTTTCAATGACTCCTCTCTGCTGTTTGTCTTAGGATGGTTCATTATCATATCAGTTCCCTTAACTCTGCCCACACTTTTATTAACAGTTCTTTATTAAATGTTTTTCAGCTATTATTTTTAGCTGGGCTATCTGTTTCCTGTTAGGTCACTTATATAACATGTTTCTTTAATGTGATACTTCTAATGTCTTTTAATATACTAATGTGCCTTGTAAGGTTGCAAGAAGAGTCTTATAATATGTATCTTGTTGAGAATTTCAGGACTGTGTTTCCGGAACCTTATATTTAGAAATACTATTACATGAATATAGCCCTAATGCTAAAGGGCTGGGAGAGGTCTTGTAGTTTATAAACCAGTAGTCAACAGAAGACTCACAACCAGATTAATGAGGGTCCTAATGCCTAAATCTCTTAATCCATCTTGGCAATATCTCTTCAGTGATTTGCTGATTTCGTTGGGATTTCAAAGTATAGAATAATGGTTAAGAACATGGACTTTGAAGACAGGGAG
The DNA here is from genome assembly GCF_000296735.1 of Chrysochloris asiatica. NCBI lineage: Eukaryota > Metazoa > Chordata > Mammalia > Afrosoricida > Chrysochloridae > Chrysochloris > Chrysochloris asiatica. The sequence goes on along the minus strand of NW_006408521.1, from coordinate 46,769,808 downwards.
ATCTAAGTTTAAATCTTTGCTCTGTTAGTTACCAAGTGTAAGACTTTGATAAATGACTTAGCTTTCTGAGTTTGTTTTCTCATCTGTGCAGTGGATATATACCTACATATCCATCAGTCTTTTGGGAGGAGTAAAGGAAATAATTTCATTCATGAGATACAGTAGATTGTACGTGTTAGTTCTCTTCTCTTCCTTCCTACTTTCTTTCCTTCAATCATTTAAGGAAGATGTGGTTATACATTTCTTTCTTCTTTCTAAAGTGGAACTTTGAAGGAAATACAAAATTGATTGTAAAATTGTTGAGTCATACCTTTTAAAGTTCAGTTTCATGTTTTAAAAATTTACCCATAAAATTTTGATTTGGGGTTTGTTTACATGATAAACACTATTGCATACCTCTTCCATATGCATCTTAATACAATTTTCATTTAGTAGAAAGTAAATTCTTCTTGCATCAATATTATCTTAGAAAAAAATTTTTTTAAGTGTTTAAATCAAGGAGGAATATTAATTTGACCCTTACTCTTTTGCCATATGCCCTCCTCCTCCCTTGGGGATGTGAAAATAATGATGGTGATAAATCAAGCTGATGTTTTCTTTGAAGTGGAACCCCGTCTGTCTAAATCATAATTTTTAAAGATTTTCACAAATGCTCTGTGGTGCTTGATTGCTCCAAACATCTAGTTATCCTTTCTCCTGAGGCCAAACTTGCCTGTGAAAAGCCCATTTTCCTTAAGTGCTCAGAGAGAATTGTTCAAGGTCAGAAATCAAATGCTGTTCTATATCTTTCCATCTTACGTCTCCATTGTCTTCAGTCAAAAATGCAAACTCTCCAGAGTCTACCATCCGTTAACACCTCTGTACAATCAGCTGTTGGGGAAAGCAGACACAACCACACTCTCTGCTTGGAGAAAATCATGAAACCCATGATCCATTTTGTCAGTTAATGAAAGCTTCCCGGAGGGAGACTTTTTTTATCTGGGTAACTGCAGAGTCTTCCTTAAACTCTAAGGACTGCTCTGCTAGTGATGCTGAAGATTTCATATGAACTCTTCTGAGGTATGAATCTTACAATTTTCCTTCTGTTAATAATTAAGACATGAAGTTAGTACTTTAAATGTAGATGACACTAATGAAGCTTTATACTGCTTTAATACTAATAGCTTGTTGTGTTCTTAGGTGCCGTCAAGTCCGTTCCGACTCATAGCAACCTTATACACAACAGCATGAAACACCGCTGACTTCTGCACTATCCTCCAGTTGCTGTTATGTTGAAACCTATTTCTGCTGCCAGTATGTTGATCCATCTCCTTGGGGGTCTTTCTCAAGACCTTCCACTTACCAATCATGATGTTTTTCTCCAGGGACTGTTGCCTTCTGGTAATATGTCCAAAGTATGAGAGATGAAATCTCACCATTTTGACTTCTCAGGAGCATTCATTCTGGCTGCACTTTTTCCAACACAGGTTAGTTTGTTTTTCTGGCAGTGTATGGCACTTTAATATTCTTCTCCAACACCGGATAACTCAAATGCATCAATTCTCTGCAGTCTTCCTTATCCATTGTCCGACATTCACAAACATATGAGGCTATTAAAAATACCATGACTTGGGTCAGGTGTACCTTATTCATCCAACTGATCTCTTTGCTCTTGAACACGTTAAAGAGGTCTATGCAGCAGATTTGGTTAATGCAATACATTGTTTGATTTCTTGACTACTGTGTCCATGAGTGTTGATGGTTGAGCCAAGCAAAATGAAGTCTTTGACAACTTCAATCTTTTCTCCATGTATCATGATGTTATTTATTGGTACAGTTGTGAGGATCTTTGTTTTCTTTACATTGAGGTGCAATTTTTACTAAAGGTTGTAGTCTTTGATCTTCATCAGTAAGTATTTCAAGTCCTCTTTGTTTTCAGCAAGCAAGGTTGTAAAGACTGTGGCCCGGGGAACCCTAAGAGTGGTCCTCCTTTGCCTGACAAGGGTGCTCTGAGTGGAATGGGCTCCATGGCAGTGGGCTCGGGGTTTTTTTTGTCATCTTAATGGAAGCAAATTTCCACGTCGTTCTCCCAGACAGTGACTGTTGGGTTCAAACCACTGTTAGCAGTCAAGCGTTTAACTAATGTGTCACCAGGCCTCCATAGTAGCAGTACTGTTGTTGTTGTTAAGTGCCGTGGAGCCCGTTCCAACTTACAGCGACATTTCTGAGGAGTGGTTGGTGGATTTGAACCACCAACCTTGTGTTTAACAGCCTAGTGCTTATCCTACAGAGCATGGTGGCTTCATACAGTAAGCACTGGACTGCAAACTACAAGGTCCACAGTTTGAGCCCACCAGCCAATCTGCAGGAAAAAGATGAGACTTGCTTCTCCTGTGAAGATTTAGTCTCAGAAACTATATAGGGTCACTGAGTTGGAATAGACTCAACGGCCCTTACCAACAACAAGCTTGTCCTACAGTTCCACACCAGGTCATACTATAATTATGATTACTGTTATTATTAATTGTCAAATGTGCTCCCAATTCTTCCTTGGACTCATCCTTTTCTTTTCCAATGAATTTCTAGTCTTCTTCCATGTCCTATTGAGCCATTGCTGATTTTAGGGTTGTCCCTGTCCTCGCCCCAACCCCATCTGTGTATAGAGTCTTTTAAACTTGTTTTTCTTAAACAAAGCTGTATTTCCCCCAATCACAGTGCATACCACACTGGGTGATATTTGCCTCTAGTTATGAGGTGGTATTCCTGACTAGACTGGAAGCTTCCTGAGGGCCAGTCCACAGTCCTTGGTCACTGTGGTATCTTTAATGCCTATAAGAATGCCTGACATGAAGAAGGTACCCAATATTTATTTGGTACATGACCGAACAAAGGAAGGAGCTGTGATGGTGTGATGTGTTGACCCAATGCTTTACCATCTCCATGCATGGCTTGTTCTGTGTTTCCTCCTGGGATCACTGTCCAACCCAGGAGATAGAACTCAAGGTAGGAATGGACAACTCTGTCTCATCAAGCCTGAGACTAGGGAGGCTCTCTGTGGAGGCCTGGGCTAGAGAACAATGCCTCTCAGGACTCAGCATCCACAATGAAGCATAGCAGATGTCTAGATATTGTGCTGAGATCCTAGGACATTTCTACCATGCAGGGAAAAGAGGACTAAAAATACTGCCATTCCCTGTGTTACTAGTATGTGGTTGTGGTTGTTGTTGTTGTTGTTGTCGGTCCGACCCATAGCGACCCTGTATAGGGTTAAGTGCTATCAAATCGTATCCAACCCATAGTGACTCTGTATAGGATTTCTGAGGAGTGGCTGGTGAGCTTGAACCACCAACTTTGTGGTTCAAACAACTTTGCCATCCAGCGCATTAACCCACAGCACCACACTAGAACTCCATTACTAGTATGTTGTTGTTAATTGCCTTCGAGTCGGTTCCGACCCACAGCAACCCTGTTTAGGGTTTCCGAGGAGCAGCTGGTGAGCTTGAACCACTGACCTTGCAGTTCAAATGGCTTTTCAGTCTAGTGCATTAACCCACAGCGCCACACCAGGACTCCTTGTTGTTGTTGTTGTTGTTGTTGTTGTTGTTGTTACGTGCCGTGGAGTCGGTTCTGACTCATATTGAACCTGCACAGGGTTTCCGAGGGTGTAAATCTTTACAGGAGCAGAAAGCCTCATCTTTCTCCCCCGGAGCGGCTGGTAGTTTCAAACTGCTGAGCTTAAGGTTCACAGCCCGATTCGTAACCACTACGCTACCAGAGCTCCTTGTTACTAGCATACAATATTGTTGTTGTTGTTGTTAAGTGCCGTCAAGTCGGTTCCGACCCATAGCGACCCTGTACGGGGTTTCTGAGGGTGTAAATCTTTACGGGAGTAGAAAGCCTCATCTTTCTCCCGCGGAGCGGCTGGTAGTTTCGAACCGCTGACCTTAAGGTTCGCAGCCCGATTCGTAACCACTATGCTACCAGAGCTCCTTAGTATACAATATTACTAGTATACAATATGTACAACCAGTAATTACTAGTATACAATATGTAAAACTCAACTATGTCTATATTATTTTATTTTAGAAAGTACCAAAGGGTCCTTTTTCTTCATAATGGCTTTTTTTCAACCCTAAATTTCTTGGAGATGATGAGGAACTGAATTCCGTCTTTGAGTTTTTGTTGTTAAGTGATGTAGAGTCAGTTCCAACCCATAGTGACCCTGTATAGGGTTTCTGAGCTGTGGCTGGTAAGCTTGAACCACCGACCTTGCAGTTCAAAGGACTTTGCAGTCCGGTGCATTAACCCACAGCACCACACCATGACTCCATCTTTAAGTAGAGGAAGAAACTAAGTATTTCTTAATTCCTCAGAGCTTCCATACTGACCAAGATGAGTCCATGCCTTTGTGCTTATTGTCTGTCCATGCTTTCTACAGACATGGCAGGGCCATGTAAAAGCAGGTTTATTCCCTGGGACCATCAAGGGAGAAGAGCAGAGTACGGGACCCTATCCAGAGAAGTAGCAACACCACAGATGAAGGCAGAGACGATGACGTGAAGATAGGGAGTGGCTGGGCACTCTAGACTCTGGGAGGAAGAGGGCTGTGTGCTGACAGGTGCAGGGGAGGGCAGGTGCATGCAGGGAATTTTAATCATTGCAATGAAACGAAATAAGGATGACTGTAAAGCTACTGTTCTGCCATGATGTAAACTATCACATAATTCACAATAAAACCTTTTAAAAAATATATTTTCTTAAAAAAAGCAGGTTTATTGTCCCCGGGCTTCTTTGCTCTTTCCCAAAGGGTCCTTATGGAACTCCCCACTCATACCCTGCCACCTGCAGCACTTCCTGTGCCTAGTCTCTATTCCCTATTTTTCTAATGGATCCCAATGGAGACATCATGAATTACTGAACTTGAAATCCTTCTAGTTCCTGAAAACAATACAGAAGTAAATTCATACATCTCAAAATTATATAAAAGAGGAAGCAAGTTACTGAAATGTAGTAATGTGTAACTTTGGGGGAGTTGTGGATTCCTGAGAATCTGATGAAAACTACGAATCCTTTCCCCATAAAGAGGCATTTACACAGTCACAATTTGATGTAAATTTCCAGGGGCTAAGGACTTGGGTCAAAGGACTTGCCTGAATTCTGAGGTTGAGACACTGAGGGATGAGGAGTGTTAGAGATGCTTATACCTACAAATTTGTTATTGAAAGTGAACTCCGTTTCCGAAGAGTGCGCCCCATAACAGGATTGGAGCATGCGCTTTGACAGGGGCATTATATATAGATGGAAAGCCTGTGAGAGACTGAAAAACTGGGTCATTCTGAAATACTTTCTAGAAGTGGTCTGAGGTCATTTTCTTTCTAACCAAAGCATGTGGCTGTGCAATTAGAGAGTGAGAATTAATTGAAGTTAGTTTGTTGTTGTTGTTAAGTGCTGTCCAGTCAGTTCCAACTCATGGCAACCCTGCATAAGGCTTCCGAGGAGCAGTTGATAGGTTTGAACTGCCAACATTATGGTTCATAGTCCAGTGCTTATCCTACTGCGCCACACCAGGAGGAATGTGTGCATTAAACTAATGGTTCCAAAAATGCCCATCCTAGGGGTCCTGGTGGTGCAATAGTTAAATACTTAGCTGGTAACTGAAAGGTTAGTGGTTCAAATTTACCCATTGGCTCCACAGAAGAAAAGATCTGATGATCTTCTCCCATAAAGATTATAGCCTTGTTGTTGTTAAGTGCCTTCGAGTCAGTTCCGATTCATAGAAACCCTATATAGAGTTTCTGAGGAGCAGCTGATAAGCTTGAACCACCAACCTTGCAGTTCAAGCCGACCTTGCAATTCAATGCATTAGCCCACAGTGCCACACCAGGACTCCTCAGATCCTCTAGTATCATCCTAATGCCACGATTTCAGAAAGATCTATGATAACCCTATCTGAATGAACTTCCCTGCTCCTGGCTTCACTGGTTGTTACCAGTTTCTCTCACCACCGTTTGTTCATGGTGCTATTGTTTAAAGCTGTATGATTCCTATATTATAAAGTATATAGCTATTTGTTTGTTTGTTTTCTTTTTTAGTTTTCTTATTGTCTGTCTCCCCAACTACACAGTTAGCTCTATGACAACAGAGAGAACCATCATTTCTTCTTGAGTCCTTGGAGAGACAGCTCACTTAATGGGATTTGAACCCAAGCAGTCTGACTCCACAGCCTGCCTACAGTCAAATCTTGGCCAGCTATTTAATAGCTTTGGGTCTAAGTCAAGTTATTTAAACTCTCATCTTAGTTTTCTCTTCTCCAAATTGGAGATAAGAAAAGCACCTTCTTCCAGGATCCTGCCTTTTAATCCCAGGCAACTGGAGCTCCTGCCTGGCCTTGTCCTTTAGACAATACTGTTCTGGCTTTGCTCTGGCTCTGCTCCACCCTTAGCCACCCAAGGGGCTGAGGGAACATGCTGTAGCTGCCTCTTCTAGTCCGGGACCTGAGGTCCCAGGACTCTCTGCCCAGTTAGCTCGAAGCAGGATACCAGAGCTGGCTGTGCTTTTTCCCCAGGTCCAGCTTTCCAGGGTAGACTGTGTCTCTAGTGGGCACACACTGATCCTTAGGGTGTCTGAAAGTCTACTGTTAGCAGATTTGGGGGGTGGGGGATAAAGCCTGGATGTGTGGGCAAGGATCTTTACGTTCATTGATGGAATGATCCTGCAGGTGGGAAGAGAAGGGTGTGGTCAGGGTCCTCTGTTTAATCTTGGTCCTAACCTGGCGAATGTTAGACACAGAACAGTATTTCATAGATTGTTATGAGGGTTAAATCAATTAATATATGCAAAGAAAAAGGCCTGCTGTTGTGAAGTGGCATTGACTTGGTTTGACTCACAGCAACTCTGTAGACGGTTTCCAAGGAGCGGCTGCTGAGCATGACCCACCAACCTTGCAGTTCCAGTGGACTTTGCAGTCTAGCGCATTAACCCTTACCGCTATACCAGAACTCCAGAAAAAGGCCTAGCATAATGCTAAGTGCTCAATGTCTATCATGTAATCAATATTAATAAGATCATAGTTAATATTATTATATTATTAGCTTAGCATAATAGTCCATATAGATTTATAATGTTGTTGTTGAGTGTGATGGAGTCTGTTCTGACTCACAGCTACCCTATCTAGGGTTTCTGAGGAGCAACTGATACGTTTGAACAGCTGACCTTGTGGTTCAAAGCAACCTTGGGGTCCAGTGCTTTATCTCATGGCGCCACAACTATTAGCAACTCATTATCTGGGGTCCTGCCTTGTGTTATTTGATCAAACTATCCATGTATTAGAACAGAAGTTTTCTTCATTTTTTGTAGTCATAATTGGCTGGAAGTAAGAAATACTAGCCCAATACTCATTGTTATTATTTGGTGCCTTCGAGTAGGTTTTGACTCATAGTGACCCTATATAATATTTCTGAGGAGCGGTTGGTGAGCTTGAACCACCTACCTTGTAGTTCAAACAACCTTGCAGTCCAGAGAGTATTAACTTTGAATCTCCTTTTCTTATGAGGAACAAAGTCTTAGACAGTAATTTCACAGAAATGCAGTTCTCAGAAAGGTTCTGCATCTACCTTGAGCTAACAGGTCATCGTCTTTCACAAGAACACTGAGGGATCAGATTGATCAGTATAAGACACTCTGGTCTTTACGTGCTCATACACACAGCAGGAACTCCTAGGGTGGCGCTGGTGGATCAGCACTGGACTGTGTACCACAAGGTCAGCAATTCAGACCTACCAGCTGCTCTTCAGAAACCCTAGACAAGGTCGTTTTGAGTCGGAACCCACTCGACAGCATTTAACAGCAACATACAACAGCAGAATTTATTGCAGGACTCTAGGTCTCATGATAACTTTGATAACTTGTAGCAACATAATCAGTCCGTGGCTACGGATGCCATATTATTTGAAGCCCAGATTCTCATGCTTCAAACGCGTCTTCAGTTCATCAGCAACGTGAATGATCATGGGCCTTAGAGACAGACCAAACAGGGATTGGTTCCGGCTCTGTCACTTCTTAGTGGTGTGATCTTGGGCCAATCTCGTCATTTCACTTTGCCCCAGTTTCCTCATCTGCATGAAAGGCGTAGTTGTAGCCACTGAGCTGGGTTACTGAGTAGCGAAGTGAGTTAATATCCGTTCCCTATCTCCCAGTCTGGTAGCGTAGTGGTTACGAATCGCGCTCCGAACCACAAGGTCAGCAGTTTGAAACTACCAGCTGCTCTGAGGGAGAAAGATGAGGTGTCTGCTTCCGTAAAGATTTACAGCCTCAGAAACCCTGTACAGGGTTGCTATGGATCAGAACCGACTCGACAACACTTAACAACAAATCTCCCAGTCTAGTCACAGGTATGGATTCATGAAACAGAATATCTGTATCTTCCATTTTGTTTTGAGAATGTACTTACACAGGAGGTACTGAAAACACACTTTCAAATCTGATTAAATAATACAGAGTTTATGCCAACGCAGTGTCAAGCACAAGCAAACTTCACAATAATTGATAGTAAGAGAGCACAGCAAATCATTTTAAAAAAGATCATTTAAGCATCCGTTTTGCTTTAGGCTTGTAAAATGTCATTTCACTAAATGACATTTTTATTCATGTAAGATAATTGCTGTTTTGTTATTAAAGAAAGTAGAAAAATACAAAGAAAGCATATTTTAAAAAAAGAAAGCAAAATTATATTTTAGTTGTGGTTTCTCCAAACCTAGTTTGTAGGGAAAGATAAGAAAAAAAAGCAACCCCTCCCCTCCAAAAAAACAACCCACAACAAACCTGCAAGTTTATTTTGGATCTTTATTAAACCAGCATCTAAGGAATAGCAACAGAGCTCCCTGGTTGCCCTAGAGCTGGAGGAGATGCCGCTCCTCTCCTGGGTCGAATGCCCCTGAGTGGCCTCCATCTTCCTCTACTTCATCCCCATTAAAGCCTGCTCTTCGGAAAGCAAAGAAAAGGTATAATACTCAGCTCCAGTAAATCTGGGATCATGACACAAGAGCTTACAATCTTCCAAATTCATCTTTCTCTTGCATTGGTCCAGGGAGCTGGAATGGACCTGGTTGAATGGGATTTCAAGATCCTGAAAGAGAATCGGATTCGTGTAGGCTCACCAGATTACGATACCTTTCTGTCTTCTCTTAGAGATAGTTTGGGAAAGGAACCTTGGAGACTAAAGCTCATGATACAAACGACAGCTTATGAGAGTGGTGACATTTTTAGAGGTGACTTTGGTGGTGGTGGATAGAGCAGGGAGAGACGGATAGAGAGAGGAGGAGAGAGAGAAAAAACTCAAAAGGAAATCTCCACTGGCTGTGGTTTAAAAGCCAAATCCAGATTGTTTTGTTTTGTTTTCATTTTAGCTATAGGCTATGCTTGAAAAGGGGCGAAAACCACACACACACACACACACACACACACACACACACCAGGCAGGGCACACCAAATGCACCTCTCATATGCACTTAATGGTGACTTGCTGTATTCAACTAACACGCTTGGTATTGGCTTCAGGGTCCATTATGGGCATCAAGGTAGTAACCTGATTTTATTTTCTTTTTTTTTTTGATGGGTTGATTTTCAAGACTTTCCCACAGCTTTTAGTATTTTTTTTTACTCATCTTCATTAAGGATTTTAAAAGCAAAGGTCTTTGCTTACGTTGAAAGTACTCCTTTTTCTAGCATCATATTTCCTTGCTAATGGGTTTCTGAATGCCATTTTCATTATTTAATTTTTATAGAACTCTGCTTCCTTGATTATTACACTTACCTTTGAAATGTGTATAATCTGTTGGCTACTTATTGCTAGACTTTAAATATCTCCTCTGTTTATCATTAAAAACAAAGAAAGTTTGCTGATTCATTTGCTTTGAAAAATAGATCACTAACCTCCTCCATGCCCAAGAGAAAAGTGATATGGTTTAGCTCCTGAATATACTCCACCAACTATTTTGTTTGGATCCATCTTTTTTCCTCTACATTTGTGAAAACATTTATTTGGTTGTGGTGAGGAAACATTCATAATGGTAAAGCTGCTTAGACTTTACAAATTGAATAGTTATCATTTGCCTACTTACTCTGGTAGCGTAGTGATTACGAATCGGACTGTGAACCGCAAGGTCAGCAGTTCGAAACTACCAGCAGTTCCGTGGGAGAAAGATGAGGCGTTCTGCTCCCGTAAAGATTTACAGCCTCGAAAATCCTGTGTAGGGTCACTATGAGTCGGAACCGACTCCATGGTACTTAACAACAACAACTTACTAGTAACTAATGTGGAGTCCTGACGTGGTGCTGTAGGATAAACGCTGGACCACAGGCTTAGTTTGGACCGCAAAGTCAGCGGTTCAAACTCACCAGCTGCTCTTCGGAAACCCTATACAGGATTGCTATGAGTTGGACCCAACTCAATGGCACTTAGCAACACCAACAGTAAGTAGCTAATATATAATGCTGGTGGTTTACTAAGGACTTCCCTTCCATTCAGAATCATGAAGTGTTGGCTTAATTATTATCCCATTTTGCAAATGAGGGACTGATATTAGTGAATCTATGACCTACACAAGTGCATGATTAACAAGAATGGAGACCACCTCTTCTTTCCTTTCATTAGACTCAAGTCTTTTCCATCTTAAAAACCAAACTCCATTTCTCAGTCCCACATTGCTCTTCTCCCACGCAGAGCTAAGCCCTGGTGAGAGTGGTGTGGATTCCTTCTCCCACTTCCTCATTTGCCATTCACTTCTCAAGCTCGCTGAAACCCAGAGTTAGCACCTACCACTCTCTATGGGACTGACCCACCCTTGTAAAGGTCACCTTCAGGTTGTTAAGTGTAATGCATACTGTTCATCCTTCCTTGAACTTGAGCGCTCTGTTCATTATTTCTGCCTGCTTCCAGCTCTTCTCTTTTAGGCTTCTGAGTCATGCATCATCCTCTTCTGGTTTTCTCCATCCTTTTCCACAGCGTCTTCAAGTCTCGCCAATGACTTCTATTCCTGTATTCTTTCTGTAAAGATTGAGGGTCCTCATAATGCCAGCCTCCACTCACCTGTCTTTCCTTTGGCTTCCTCTTTCTCCTTATGCGCTGCATTCTCCCAGAGCCATTATATTCATCTGCTGCTGTTTTCTCTAGAGGTGGATGACTTTTTCTCCTGTAAGGGACTGGAAATGTTTCAAACATAAACCAAAGTAGAGGTAATAGTTGAAAAAATGCCAGTGTGCCCATCACCCAACTGAAACCGTGTCAGTCAGCACTTGCACATTCTGTGTCATCTATCCTTCCACATCATGTCATTTTACTTATAAATACTTCAATATACTTCTCTAATGATGACTTTTAAACATCATAGCCAGTATGCCATTTTGACATTTAAGCAAAATTAGCAGCAATTACTGAATATCATCTAATATATCCTAAATTTCTATGATTGTCTTTCAGGTATCTTTTTATAGTTGGTCTGTTGGAAAAACAAATTCAAACAAGGAGCTGATGACTTTTAAACCATCAGCAGGTCAGGAATGCCTTGAGCTCCAAACCCAAGTGACTAGCTACATCTGCTAACTCCCTCTGGAAGCCTCACAGGTGCTTGGGACTCTTTAGGTCTCTCATTTCACTTCCTTTGGCCCCAAGAGTGGATCCTTGTATTGTACTTCCTCTTTCAGCGAATGGCATCAGTTACCGACACAGTTGTTTGTGCCTGAAACCTGGGGTTCACTTCTGATCTTTCCATGCTACTTACCATTCATAGCTAATAAGTTACCAAATACTCTCAATTGGGTAACTTATTAAATATCTTTCCAGATCATCTTTCCATGTCTACTGCTATTAAATGAGGCCACATCACCATTTATTTCCTGGATTTTTGCAATAGCTTCCTAAATGATCACCCCTTTCTAGATGACCGCCTCCTCAACATATTAATTTTATTAAGCCAGAGATATTTCTAAAGTACCAAGAGAGATTTCAACCATTTTAAGAGATAGCATATGATCAAGAACTGATGGAACCGAAGGAAGAAGTCCAAGCTGCACTGAAGGGATTGGTGAAAACCAAAGCTCCAGGAATCTAAGTAATACAAATTGAGTTTCAACAAAATGATGCCATGCTACAGGTGCACACTTGTCTATGTCAAGAAATTTGGAAGGCAGTTGCCTGGTCAACTGACTGGAAGAGATTTATATTTGTGCCCATTCCAAAGAAAGGTGACCTAGAGGAGTGAGGAAATCATTGAATAATATCATTTATATCAAATATAAGTAAAATTTTACTGAAGACAATTGTGTTAGGCTGGGTTTTCTATAGAACCAAAACCAGTGAAAAGTATATATATATATATAGATAGATAGATAGATAGATAGAGAGAGAGAGAGAGAGAGAGAGAGGGAGAGAAGTTTATTATTAAGGAAATGACTTATAATTGTAGTGTTCCAGGCCCCCAGCTGAAGTGAGAGAGCAAGAGCCTTTCCCAAGTGTCCATTATATTGGGAGCAGGCCACCTCCCCAAGGAAGCATCCCTTTAATGGATTGGCTGCTCATAGCCACTCATCATAGAATTAGCTATGACTGTATTATGTTTCATCACTATGGGAATAAGCACATCCCAACTACTAAACGTCTGAAAATCCTGGATGAGTCAAGTTGACACAAAACCCTAACTATTACAATAATTTTTAAATGTTTACAGCTGTACATCGACACAGAGCTACCAGAAATTCAAGTCAGATTCAGAAGACGATGTGTAATGAAGTATATCATTGCTGATGTCAGACTGACTTGGTTGAAAGCAGTGAATACCAAAAAGATGTTTATTTGTGCTTTATTAACTATGTGAAGACATTTGATTATGTTGATCATAACAGACTACGGAGAATATTATGAAGAATGGTAATTTCAGTACACTTAATTGTGCTCATGAGGATTCTGTACATAGACCAAGAGGCGGTCATTTGAACAGAACAATGGAACACTGAATGGTTTAAATTCAGTAAAGGTGTGTGGCCAGGTTGTATCCTTCCACCATACTTATTCAATCTTTATGCTGAGCAAACAATTCAAGAAGCTGGGTTTATGGGGAAAAAACCATGGTATCAGGATTTGAGGATGGCTCATTAATAACTTGTGATATGCAGATGACACAATATTGCTAACTAGAAATGAAGAAGACTTGAACTATTTGTGATGAAGATCAAAGACTACAGCTTCAATATGGATTGCACCTCAATGTAAAGAAAACAAAAGTCCTCACACTGGACTAATATATAACAGCATGATAAGTGGAGAAAAATTGAAGTTCTCGAAGACTTCATTTTGCTAGGGTCCACAATCAAAACTCACAAAAGCAACAGTCAAGGAATCAAAAGACATATTGTACTGGACAAATCTGCTGCAAAAGGTCTCCTCTAAGTACTAAAGGACAAATATGTCACTTTGAGGACTATGGTCTACCTGATCCAAGATACTATTTTCATGTAAAAATTGGGCAATGAATAAGGAAGAATTGATGCAGTTGTATAATGGTGTTGATGAAGAATAAGTACCATGGACTGTCAGAAGAACAAACTGATCTGTCTTGGAGGAAGTACAGCCAGAATGCTCCATAGAAATGAAGATGCTGCAATTTTGTCTCTGGTACTTTGGATGTTTTATCAGGATGGACCAGTCCCTGGAGAAGAACATCATGGTTAGCAAAGTGGAGAGTCAGTGAAAAAAACAGAAGGCCCTCAATGAGATGGGATGCAGAAATCATCAAGCAATATCATTAATATCAAGGGCAAGTAAAATTTTGCTGAAGATAACTAAAAAATGACTGCAACAGTACATCAACAAGGAACTACCAAAAACTCAAGTCAGATTCAGCAGAGGTCATGGAACTAGGAATATCATTGCTGATGTCTGATGGATCTTGGCTGAAAGCAGATCATATGAGAAAGATGTTTACTTGTGTTTTATTGACTATACAAAGGTTTTTGACTGTGTTGATCATGACAAGCTATGGATAACATTGTGAAGAATAGGTATTCCAGAATGGTCACAAATATGAGTCTGTTCCAATCAGTTGACCAGGTAGCTGTCTTCCAAATTTCTTGACTTAAATGAATGAGCAACCCCAGTGTTGTAATAGAACTGTCGAAAAATTGAAATGTTTCTATTTGGATTCTGTCAAGTCCTAGAGCCTTGTTTTTTGCTAATGCCTTCAGTGCAACTTGGACTTCTTCCTTCAATACCATTGGCTCTTGATGATATGCTACCTGTGACTCTGTATACATCCCACCTTCTTTTGATGGTTTCTGCATCGTTCAATATTTTGCCCCTGGAGTCCTTCAATATTGTAAATTGAGGCTTGAATGTTTTCTTCAGTTGTTTTAGCTTGAGAAATGCTCAATGTGTTCTTCTCCTTTGGTCCTCTAACACCAAATCTTTGCACATGTTGTTATAATACTTGCCTTTGTCTTCTCAAACTGCTCTTTGAAATTTTTGGTTCATCTCTTTTACTTCCTCATTTTTCCCATTCTCTGTAACATCGCTTTAGCTAGGAGCAAGTTTCAGAGTCTCTTCTTACATCCATTTTGGAGTTTTCTTTCCTTTTTAATGACCTTTTGCTTTCAGCCTGTATGATGTTCTTGATATCATCCCATAGCTTTTCTGGTCTTTGTTCATTAGCATCTAATGCATCAAATCTGTTTTTGAAATGATCTCTAAATTCAGGTAGAATATGTGCAAGGTCATATCTTGGCTCTCATGGACTTGTTTCAGTTTTCTTCAGTTTCATCCTGAACTTGTTCATGAGTAATTTATGGTCTGTTCCACAGTTTACCTCTGGCCTTGTTTTGGCTGATAATATTGAGGTATTCCACCATCTCCTCCCACAGATATAGTCATTTTGATTCCTGTGTATTCCATGTGGTGAGGTCCATGTGTATAGCCATCTTTTAAGTTGTTTAAAAAAGGTATTTGCAATGAATGAAAGGTATTTCTAACCTTTGCATTCCAATCACCTAGTAATTATCATTACATCTTGATTGTATGCTGCATCAGTTTAACACTGATGAAGTTGGTAGAGTTCTTCAATTTCCTCATCACTTTTAGCATTTGGTGTGTAAATTTAAATAATAGTGATATATTGTAGACCTTTTTTTTTTTTTAAGTCCTTGTTTAGAAAAAAACAACAACTATAAGTTATTTGTCTACTTCTTCCTATTTGCCTATTTTTAAGCAAAACCTTCTGGCCAAAGAAATTCAAGAACCACTGGTTTAACAAATTATCCTATTAAGTTTGAATTACTACCTTTTTTTTGTTTCTTAAATCACACAAATCTAAATATGTTTATTCTTAGAGATTTACCTTTTACTGCCATGGGTACTGTCTTTGGAGCTATTTTAGAGTTCTTTAGCAGACCAGGAGAAAAGGACATTCCTTGTGGGGAGAACACCATGCACATAGTCATGGAAGAATGAGTAAAGCCTAGAATGCTCAAAACACAGGCAGCAGCAGCTCAGTGGCCTTTGAGCCTTAGGTCCCTGGACAGATGTGGATGAAAGGCAGATCTGGGCCATGATGTGGATGCTGTTATGAATTTTTATTTTTTCCTGAAGGCAAGGAGGAGCTTTAGCATTTTTTAAAGCTAGAGAGAAACACAATCTCTTTTGTGAGTTAGGAAGATTACTGTGGTAAACCATGTGGAAGATGGACTAGATGCAGGGATAGGGGACCTTTATTTCTGCCAAAATTTATAACATCATTCACAGACCATACAAAATTATCAACTTAAAAATTATCCTGCTATATTTGGTTAAACATTTAATGAACTAACTCCTAATGTGATGGCTGGAAATGTGGTTGTCTTGGCAGGGCCAGACCAAATAATTTCACCGGCTGGACGTTCCTGATCCCTGGGCTACAGGATCAAGACTGAAGATGAATAGGCAGGAAGGGGAGTCTTAGGATAGACCGAAAAGGAAATAGCTGAATTGATAGCCATGTAGAAGGTAACTGAATGGATATGAAGGATGCAGAGAAGGTATATGAGACTTTGATTTCTGGCTTAGGCACCTCGATGCTGTTAACACGGATAAGGAATCTAATAGTAATCGAAGTAGATCTGGGAGGAGGAAGTGAATTGAGCACGGGGCATATTGAAACTGAGATACCAATGATATTGATGAGGATCTCAGAGGTCTGAGATGAATTTTAGAACACTAGCATCAAAGTGATAAAAGAAGAATATGAAGTTCTTTGAGAAGGGTTTGACATATCTAACCTTACAGGGTTCGCCATCTCCTGAGGAGTACATTCTAGTGGTCATTCTTTTCTGAATTCCTGGAGCCCTTCCCAGCTGTATCAACCTTCTAGCCGAGAGCTGTGCAATAGAAATACAATGTGAGGCACATATATAACTCAACACTTTCTATTATCCCTATCTGCTCCCATAAAAATTGACAGCCTCGGAAACCCTATGCAGGGTCGCTATGAGTCAGAATCGACTCCACGGCACATAACAACAACATTAGCCCTATGGAGTCCTGGAATGGTACTGTAGGATAAGATCTAGACTGTCAACCACAAGGTCGTTGGCTCAAATCTACCAACTGCTCCTCAGATATCCTCTACAGGGTCACTATGAGTTGGAACTGACTGTACAGCACTTAGCAACAGCAACAACATCAGACGTATTAGAGAAATAAAAGAAACAAACAAAACACAAGTGAAATTAATTTCAGTAAAATATTTCATTTAACCAAATAAGTTTTAAAATTGTAATTTCATGCACACCAGTGTTCATCACAGCACTATTCGCAATAGCAAAAAGATGGAGACAGCTTAAGTGCCCATCAATGGAAAAAGGGATAAACAAACTTGGTGCATATACACAATGGCACATATGTGCAATACTATGCAATGCTGAATAACAGTGAATCTGTGAAACACCTCATAACATGCCTAAGTCTGAGGGACATTATACTAAGTGAAATTAGTCAATCACATGAGATCACTATGGTAAAAAATCAAGAAAAGGTTTTCACACTAAAAGAAACATTCTTTGATGGTTACCAGGGGTCGGAGGAGTCCTGGTGTGGTGTTGTCGGATAATCACTAGAATACTAACCCCAAAGTCTGCAGTTCAAATCCACCAGTCACTCCTCGAAAATCCTATGTGGGTAGCTATGAGTCAGAATCAACTCAACAGCACTTAACAACAGCAACAAGGGGTGAGAGGGAAAGGGGGAACCATTCACTGCATAGAAAGTAGACATGTGTTAACTTGGGTGACAGGGAACTCATCGTACAACAAGAGAGAAATTGGCAGAAGAATGATGAAGCCAGCCAGGGCAAGATTTGAGAAAGTTTCCAAAATCTCATGTGTATTTTATATTTACAACACATCTCAATTTGATCTAGCCAAATTTCCAAATGCTAAGTAGCTACATGTGGCTAGTTGGCTAGTGTAGCTTTAGCTTCATTTGCCATAAGATAAGCACAGGACTGTGAATCATGAGGTCTGTGGTTTGAGCCCACCAGCCACTCTGGGCGAGAAAGATGAGGCTTTCTGCTCCTGCAAAGATTTAAAGCCTCAAAACACTAAACGTGGTTGCTATGAGTTGGAACCAACTTAATGGCACTTAACAACAACAACTTAGCAGTCATGTCTTGTCTTCTCTTTGGACTTGTAAATGTCAACCCCTCTTTGGTGCCCAGTGGCTCCTACAGAGCCCTAAACAAAATCAGCTTACATAAGGCCTATTTGGGGAAGCCTTTGATTCTCCTCTTGCAAGCAACCATTTCTCCCAATTTTGAGTTCTTATAGTCCTTGACCTGTATGTGCGGTGCCCGTTATCCGTTTTCACCTTGTATTGTAATTGTTGTTGTAAATGTCTTAGATTCTTCTTCCTAGATGTGAGCGCCTTGTAGGCAGTCTGTATCTCCTTCAACTTTGGAGTCACCATGATGCCTGACATACTACTTTGCACATAGAAAGAGCTCAATAAATGTTGCAAACAATGAATGCACGTAGTAAGCATTTACTACTAGTTATTGAACCTTTTGGGAAATGATAGGTAAGCCTGGGTTTTGCAGAGAAAGTGACAGGCTAGAAACAATAAAGTGAAATGATACAGCCCTAAAAAGTTGAGATGATTTCCTCTTGATAAGATAGAGGATATGTAACAATAGAAAGGAAACTGGGATATTGATTCTTGGTCCTGAGGAGGACAAGTCATTCCCACTTTTGAATGCTCTTCTTTTGTGACACTGCCTGCTAATTTATAATCCTCCATCATTGTTCACTTTCACCAGCAATAAAAATTTCCTGTTTGTTTTATAGATTTCATCTTGAAGATCTGGAAGAGAAGAGAAAGCAGTCTATGTATAGGGGATTTCTACAACAGTGCTGCTCCAAGTGTGGTCCAGTGCTGGTCTAAAAAGAAATAGGTTCAGAAATGGAATTTTACTATTTTGGGACTTTTATAACAATTTGACAGAGTAATTTTATGCCAGTTGAATCTGATAATAAAAAAGAAGTTTATGTTTTATACTTTTTTTGGTGTTAAAATACACATAACAGAAAGTTTACAGTTTGAACCAGGTGCCAGTATGGAATTCAATAACATTGATCACTTTCATCACCACACAAGTATCATCCTTTTGATGAATTCCAATTCATCCACTTTCTTTGTTATGGTTTGTACTTTTGGGGCCAGGTCAAAGAAATCTTTGCTTAATCTAAGATCTCAAATGTTTTCTCTATAGGTTTCATAGTTTGGGGTTTTACATTTAGGCCTATGATCCATTCTGAGTTATTTCTTAATATAGTATGAGGCATGAATCCATGTTGTTTGCATATGGAGATTCAACGTTTCCAACACTGTTTATTGAAAGGTTATCCTTTTGTCACTGCATTGCCTTTGTTCAAAATCAGTTTCCCATGTGTGGATTTATTTCTGGACTCTATGCTGTTCCATTGATCTCTTTGTCTATCTCCTGGTATGGCTTTGTAGGATCAGCAATGGGCAGTGAACCACAAGGTTGGCAGTTCAAACCCGCCAGCTGCTCCTCAGAAACCCTATACAGGGTTGCTATGAGTTGGTACCCACTCGAGGGCATATAATAACAACAACATACCAATACCATGTTGTTTTCATTACTATATCAGCCTTGAAAGCAGGGAGTCTTAGCCCTACAACTATGTTCTTCTCTTAACTACTCTAGGTCTTTTTCATTTCCAATGAATTTTAGAATCAACTTGTTAGTTTCTAAAAAAAATTGAGGCTATAATTGAGATTGTATTGAATCTATAGGTCAGTTTTGGAAGAATTGGTATTGTAACAATACATAAACATAAACAAATCCAAATCATAAACAAAGGATACTTCACAATTGTGTTTTGCTCTTGTTACTTGCTGTCTTTGAATAGTTCTAATTCATGACAACCTTGTGTATAAGAGAATGAAATGTTGCCCAGTTCTGTGGACCCATCTAATAGCATGTGTTGAACAACATTCTGTTGTGATCTATACAATTTCATTGGTTGATTTCTAGCCCTTTCTTTATAGTCTGTCTTAGTCTTGGAGCTACTGAAACCTACCCATCATGGATGACCCAGCTGGCATTTGGATGGTGTGTCTTCCAGCATCATAGCAACATGCAAGCCACCATCATAGGACAAACTGACAGATAGGTGGTGATCAATTTATTTAGGTCTTCTTTAATTTCTCAGAGCTATGTTTTATATAGCTTATAGGTCTTTCAAATCTTTTGTCAGATTTATCCCAAAGTAAATTTTGATGCTAATGTAAGTGGTGTTTTTCAGTCTTCGTTTTTGATTATTTGCTGCTAGTAATAGAAATGCAATCGAGTTTTGTATATTGGTTTGATTTCTTGCACTCTTGCTAACCTTACTTATTATTTCTCATAAATGTTTTGTGGAGTCCATCAGATTTTCCATGTTTTGGTTTAGGATACACAATGATTGCTTTCTTGCATTCAGTGAGAATAGGCTATAAGTATGTTTTGGGTTATTAAACTGGTTCTTCTAAATGAGACAAAACTATTGATTCAATAGTAATTCGATTCTTGCTGTCCTGACTGGATTTGGGAAACTAAGCAATAAAAGGTAAGTCTCTGATTCTCACAGAAGGACTTTGAGAAGAGTTTCTGTGGGGTATGGTTACATAAAGTCTAGCCTTTGGACTAACCCAAGGGCTGATATGGTTGCCATTATAAGCATCTTGGCTCAACAGTGCCTTTGGACCTAGGCCCACCTTCCTGGCTTTTCCCAGAAAGGGCCTCAGAAGGTGGACCTTGGTTTGGGAAGAGCCAAAGTACCGACAATGTGTCATTCACAACCAGCTGCAACCATCCAAGGTCCACGGGAGATTTTGGCCTGGGATCTGAGATGAAAGAGCAAGGGCGGGCTCAATAGGCAATTGCTATCATTTCATTTCGTATCCTCCACATTCAGTAAATAGGCCTCTTTGCTTTTCTGTTTTTCAGTGGTCAACTTGTGCTAATGGCCTCTATGTTTATTCCATGCTGGAATCCACAGCAGCCCGGTCTGTCCCAGTGGTGTCACTGTCTGTCCCAGGGGTGTCACTATCTTTCTGTCCCAGTGATGTCACTGTCTGTCCCAGTGGTATCACTGTCTGTCCCAGTGATGTCATTGTCTGTCCCAGTGATGTCACTGTCTGTCCCAGTGATGTCATCGTCTGTCCCAGTGGTGTCACTGCAGGCAGGCAAGCTACAAGTTGGTCCCCCACCTCTAAAACTGGAGTGCATCCTTTGCTCAAAGATGCCTAATCTGCCACACATAGCTGTCTTAAGGGAGTCCTGGTGTGGTGCTGTGGGCTAATGCGTCAGACTGCAAGGTCGTTTGAACTGCAAAGTCAGTGGTTCAAGCTCACCAGCTGCTCCTTGGAAACCCTATACAGTGTCGCTATGGGTTGGAATCGACTTGATGGCACTTAACAACAACAGCTGTCTTAAAGATCAAAGGAGATGATACTATGAACATGACTTGCTTTTTTTTTTTTTTAACCACTTTCTAAGTAAGAGAAAAGTATGCTTACCATTGTTACTTAGCAAATACTTACAGAACAGCTACTGTCTTTCATGCCTAGTAGGAACAGACTCCTGCTCTGGTGCTGGAAGATCAGCACTGGACTGTGAACCACAAGGTTGGCAGTTCAGACCTACCAGTTGCTCCTCAAA
Source organism: Chrysochloris asiatica (assembly GCF_000296735.1). Taxonomy (NCBI): domain Eukaryota; kingdom Metazoa; phylum Chordata; class Mammalia; order Afrosoricida; family Chrysochloridae; genus Chrysochloris; species Chrysochloris asiatica. The sequence continues at coordinate 46,748,590 of NW_006408521.1, read as the reverse complement.
AATCCTACACAGGGTCACTATGAGTTGTAACTGACTCAACAGCACTTAACAAAAACCACAGGAATAGACAGAAAACATACTTGGCCTCTGCTCTTCTGGCTCTAAAAGTTGAATTGAGGAGGCAAATATTATTGAGCAAGTAAGTACACAAGATACTACATGAATACAATTCTGATAAATATTAAGAAGGAAAAAGCATTATTAGGAAGTTACAAACAAATAAGTTAACATCATTGTCTGAAAAACAGAAACCTAAGTATTTCATTGTTATTATTATTTAAAATCATGAATTACCTGATTTCCACATCACCCAGGTTAGCATGTGTGAATATTTCCCCATTCTTTAGAATGTTTCTTTTAATATGAAAACCTTTTCTTGACTTTTTATAATAGTGGTCTCATACAAATTGCCCTTCTGTGATTGACTAATTTCACTCAGCATAATGTCCTCCAAATTCATCCATGTTATGAGGTGTTTCACTGATTCATTGTCATTCTTCAGCATTGTGCACAAAAGTTTGTTCAATCTCTCTTCTGTTGATGGGCATTTAGGCTGTCTCCACCTTTCTGCTATTGTGAATAGTACCACAAGGAATACAGATGTGCATATATCTATTTGTGTCACAACTTGAATTTCTTGAAGATATGTCAAATAGAGAGATTGTTGGGTCATACAGAATTTCTGTATCCAACTTTTTGAGAGACTGCTATACCACTTTCCACTATTGCACAATTCCTCCAGCAGTGTAGGAAGGAGGGCCCTAGATGCTCTTCAATCATGTCAATATTGGCTGTTTTTATTTTCAACTTTGCTATTAATGCTGGGTTTAGATGATAGCTCACTGTTGTTTTGATTTGCATCTAATGAAACAACTCATCTGTCATTTTGGCATGCTGTGGCAGGTTGCATGCTGCACTGATGCTTGAAGCTCTGCCACCCATATTTTAACTGCCAGCAGGGTCATCCATGGTGGACAGGTTTCAGTGTAATTTCTAGATTAAGATTAGGAAGAAGGAGAGGTGGACCATTTGTGAATGGTCAGCCACTGAAAACCTTATGAGTACCAGCAGCACATTATCAGATATAATGCTGGAAGATGAGTTTCTCAGGTTGGAAGGCACTCATGAGGGAAGAGGGGCCTCCTTAAAGTAGAGTTGGCCATAATGATGTGAATGAAGCAAAGTTTTTGGTACCTTCATTTACTGATGGGACACAGTTCAGAATGAGGAGAAACAGCTACAAACATCCATTAATAATCAGAACATAGACTATAAGTAGTATGAATCTAGGCAAATTGAAAGTTGTCAAAAATGAAATGGAATACATAAAGATCGATATTCCAGGCATTAGTGACCTAAAAGGGGAGCACAGTGGCTGTATAAGATAAGCATTGGACTGAGAACCACAAGGCCAATGGTTCGAGTCCACCAGTTGCTCCATGGGAGAAAGATGAAGCTTTCTGCTCCCGCAAAGATTTACAGCCTATGAGTTAGAATTGACTCAGTGGCACTTAACAACAAGTGAGCTAAAATTAACTGTCATTGGCAATCTAGAATAAGGTAATCATATGGTTTACTATGCCAAGAACGTCAAATTGAAGAGGAATGTCATGGCATTCATTGTCAAAAAGAACATATCAAGCTCTATCTTGAAGCACAATGTTGTCTGTGATAGGATAATATTCATACAGCTATAAGTAAGACCAATTAATCCACTATTATTCAGATTTATGAACCAACCACTAAAGCCAGTGACGATAAAATTGAAGAATTCTACCAACTTCTTGTCAAAAATTGATCAACCATGCAATCAAAATGCATTGATAATTACTGGTGTAATAATGCAAAAGTTGGAAGCAAGGAGGAAGGATCAGTAGTTGGAAAATATGGCCTTGATAATGGAAGTGATGCTGGAGATTGTGTGATAGAATTTTTAAAACATTTTGTTGGGAATTGAGTGAAGGTTTACAGAGCAGATCATCAGTTTTACATTCAACAAATTATATACTTTGCTTCTGTCAATCAGTTGAAGGTGCCTAAATATCACTCTACTGAATTATTATTTTTTGCTTTTTATTGTGAGTTGATTGAAGGTTTACAGAGAGTATACTCAGTGTTCCATTCAACAAATCATACACTACACTTCATCTCAATGATTACAATCCCCTCCATGCAACAACAGTGATCCCACTTCCTCTCTGTGGGTTCTATTTCCATTCCACCCTCTCCTTCCCATCCTTACTCAACTTTGTCCTTAGGTAAATGTTGCCCTTTTGATCTTGAATGGTTTTTTAGTGATGTTTGCCTGGTTTTGGTATGCATATAAGCTTACCTTACTAGTATTCTTGTCCCTTCTAATGCCCATCTACTACGTGGCTGAAAATTGGGCCATGAGGGTGAGTTCCAGTCCAGACCTGAAGGGCTGCTGAAGGTCAGTAGTCTCGGGTTCCTCCAGTCTCTTTCTGTCCAATAATCCCAGTCTTTTATATATAATTTTGAGTTCTGTTCCACATGAGCAGTTGATAGTGGTAACCAGGCACCATGTAGTTCTTCTGGTCTCAGCATCATGGAGATTGATGTTCACAGCTCCACTGGTCCATCGTACTAGTTGATTCTAAGCATCTTCGCATCTTCAATTTTCCATCTCTCTTCTGTTTTCTGCATATGAAGAGACAAATAATTGCACCTTACATGGCTGCTCATGAACATCAAAGATCTCAATCACTATTCACCAAAGTAAGATATAGAACATTGTCTTTGTGGATATGTTTTGCCAGTTGACCATGGTGTCACCTGGGACTGTGGTCCTGTCTCTCCAGGAACTCATGACCTTAAGATGTTTGATAAAATCTAAGAAGTTTTCATCATTTTGCCCGCTATATGCTCTACCACATTCATAGATGTGTTTGCAGCAAAGATAAATACCCAGGTATTTATATTCTCTTTCAAATCTTTATATGTTTGTGGATATACCCCATTCTCTCTCCCAGACCCATTCAGCCTATCTGTTCATGTATCTCCTCAAAGAACACTGTT
>NW_006408521.1:46732694-46742872 GCF_000296735.1 Chrysochloris asiatica | reverse complement strand
TACTATAAAATTAGAAATAAAAATAGGAAGGTCAAGGAAAAAAATTAAATACATGTATTTAATTTTTTTCCTTGATCTTCCTATTTTTATTTCTAATTTTATAGTACTATATCTGCCACAATTGTGAGGTTGGCCCAGGATCAGGCAGTGTTTCTTTCTGGTGTGCATAGGGTTGCTATGAGTCGGTACAGACTCAATGGCACCTAATAACAACTACAAATTATCTGAAAAGATGCTTTGTAGTATTTTGATGTTTTAAATTTTATTAAGGCTTGCTTTTTGACCTAACATATGGTCTATTCTGAATATTGTTCCATGTGCACTGGAAAAGATTGGGTATTGTGCTGTTGTTGGGTTGAGTGTTCTGTAGATGTCTATGAGGTCGAGTTGGTTTATTGTGTTGTTCTTTGTTCCTCTGTGTCTTTGTTGAGCTTATTTCTAGTTATTCTGCCTTTTATTGAAAATCTACTATTATTTTAGAGTTGTCTATTTCTTCAATTCTATTAGAGTTTGATTTACGTATTTGGAGGATGTTTCATTGGGAGCATAGATATTTATTATGGTTATGTCGTCTTGTTCAATTGACCCTTTAATCACGGTATAATGTCCTTCGTTGTCTCTATGCTGGCTTCTGTCTTAAAGCCTACTTTATCAGAGATTCATATTACCACTCCTGCTTGTTTTAGATTGCCATTAGCTTGATATATTGTTTTGCATCCTTAGATTTTTAATCATTTTGGTTTTGTGTGTTAGGTGTGTCTCATGTAGAAAGTATATTAAAGGATCCTATTTTCTTATCCATTCTGCTACTCTGTGTCTGTTGACTGGTGCATTTAATCCACTGATATTCAGTGTAATCATCTATAGATATGAATTGATTGCTGCCATTTTGCTGTGTGTGTGCTTTTGTGTTGTGCTGTGCTGCTGGCTTCTTTGTTCCACATAATTTTCTGTGCTGAGTTCATTTTGTTTGTTTTCATATCAATTTTTTCACTGCTATTGTTTTAATGCTACTAACTCTTTATGGTTTCCTTTTTTTCTTGATTTGATGTAAAGTTGTATTAATTTTCCTTTGAGATTACCTTGTAATTTGTTAATTTCTCTCCTAGTTTAAAACAGTCTGTTTTATCTTGAAATCTACTTGATTGTCTCACAATTTGTAAGTTCTTTTACTACACTTTTCTCTGTTCCTATTTTGTAGTTGTCCTTTAAATTATAAATTCCCTTCTCTGATTCCCTATTTTCAGTATTCTAGGTTCATTTGACTTTGGATGCTTCTATATCTGGATTGGATTCTGTGTATGACAATCTCAGGTTGTCGTCTGCTGTTGTAGGTTCTAAGTACAAAGGACTCCCTTTAATATATTTTGTAAAGTTGGTCTGATGATTACAAATTCCTTTAACTTCTGTTTATCTGGAAGTGTTCTAATTTTGCCATTGTATTTGAAGGATAGCTTTTCTGGATATATGACTCTTGGTTGGCAATTTTTTGTCTTTCAGAGTTTTGTGTATGTCTTCCCACTGTCTTCTTGCCTACATGGTTTCTGCTGAGAAATCAGGGCTTAATCTTATTGTTTTTTCTTTGTAGGTGACTTTTTGTTTTTCCCGGGATTCTTTTCTTGTCAATGATTTTGAAGATTTTGATTGCAATATGTCCTGGTGAGTTTTTTGCGGGGTGGTGGTGGTGGTGGGTAAACCTATTTGGGTTTTGTTCTGCTTCTTGAATGCTTATCGTCTCATTTTTCATGATGTTAGGGAAAGTTTTCTTTCAATGGCACTTCGACTATATTTTTTGTGCCTGTTCCTGTTCTGGCATTACAGTCACCTATAATTTATTCCTCTTTATGTTGTCCCACATGAATCTTAGACTTTCTTCTGATTTTTCCATTCTTTTTTTTATTGTTTTTCTGGCTTACTAGTATTGAGATATTTATCTCCACACTCACTACTTCGGGATTCCATTAATTCAAATCTATTCCTTTGCCCTTTCAATGTACTATTTCTGAAACCTTAGTAGAACTCTTCTGGATTTCTATTTGCAGCTTTTGTATTGTCTCTGGTCCTTTAACTAGCCCCTTTGTTTGTGACTGTAGTGTTTTCCTGAATTCTTCCTTGCTTTCCTTGACGTTTCTGTCAGTCTTTTGGATGTACCTAAATATCATTATGTTAAATTCTTTTTCAGGTGATTCCAATGCCTTTTTTCCTCATAAACATTTTCTAGCTCTGCTTCTTTGTCACTCGTTTGAGCCAGTCTGTCTGATTCTTTCATGTGATGAAATGGTTTGTTGCTTCTGAGACATTGTGGTGGTGTTATATTTATATTAAATTGATGATTATATGCTGATGTATTCTTAGGCACTTTACAGCTGTTTCTGGTGGCTGTCATTAGGGATGGAAGCATGTGCCCTGTTCTCTGTTCACCATCTGTACAACTCATTTTAGGATGGGTTTGACTGATGTTGGCTATTGTCATTGATCAGGTGTATAACAACTGGTATTTGCTTTCGCCATTGGATGTGGTTGTAGAGAGTACAGCTGTGATTGGCTGTAGCGGCATGGTTGCTGTCTCCTGTCAAGTGAGGCAAGAAGAGAAAACACACACACAAGAGAAAAGGAAAACAAACAAACAACAGCAAAAAAAGAAAATATTAAAGGAAAAAAGAAAGCAGAAAATAGATAGTAAAAGAATACAAAAATCCAAAAGAGAAAAGAGGGAGGAAAAAATATTTTTTAAACTATGGAAGAAAAAAAAAAGAAGGAAAACTAGGAAGGAAAAGAACTATACACAATTATGGAAAGGGATGAGTAAAAGGGAAAGAGATCAGAGAGTAGTAAAGACAAACCAAGAGATAAAAGAAGAAAAAATGAAAAAAGAAACGGCAACAATTGGGAAAGAAAAGAAGAAAAATAAAAGTGACCATAGACAGGATAACATGAAAAGATAAGTAAAGAGAAGAAGAGGAAGAAACGATAAACAAGCAAAAACAATTAAAGGAAAAGAATAGGGCAGGTGCTGGACTGAGAGAGGTGACGATTCTAGGGTCTTCTGCCTACCAATGACCTCTGTTGTGAGTGGTCAAGGGATAAGACAGTGACATCCTAGCCCTAGATGGAATTCCTGTAGGGCTAGGTGTTGTCTGTTCTGGGCACCCAATCCAGAAGTAGTTTATGCAGACCCAAAAGCAACTGGGGGATCAGGGTGTTTCTGCCCAAGAGAGCAGCCAAGAGTGAGATGTCCTGCTAGTCCAGGGCTGGCCAGAACCAGTTCTGCATGTCTGAAGCAGGCCACATCTGGTTCCAGGTGTTGCTAGCTTCCTACTCCCTTTGATGCTCCTCCAACCACCTGGTGAACAGGAGCTTTTCTGGAGGTGTATGCTGGTGCAGGCTGACCATGCCCCTGGTCAGCAGGGTAATGTCAGATACAAGAAAATATTTTGCACCTTTCTATCCTTCAATAAAGGAGCTCTGGTAGCATAGTGATTTCAAATCAGGCTGCTAATCTTACGGTCAGCAGTTTGAAACTACCAGCTGTTCCACATGAGAAATATGAGGCTTTCTGCTCCCATAAAGATTTACAGCCTCGGAAACCCTATGCAGGGTCGCTATGACTCGGAACCGATTCCATGGCATGTAACAACAACAACAACAATCCTTCAATAAGCAATATGCCTTGGCATCGCCAAACATCCTCTTGCCTTCACAGTCACCTGAGAAAGATCATGAGTGCTGTGCCTGGCAGGTTGACATGGATCTGCTGTCTCCTCCTCTGAGCCCCAGTCATCTTTTCAGCTGCCTCTCCTAGTGACAGCTATCCCAGGGCTGGCCAGGGTCAGTTCTACAGGTTTGAATCTAGGCATAGGCTAGATACCCAAAAATTCCCCACTCCTACCGACAATTGCAGTAGTCACCTCTATGTGGCTTCAGTGGAAGCTTTTCTGGGGTGTATGTGGGTGTGGGCCAGCCAAGCCTTTGGTCACCAGGGGAGTGTGGGGAATAAGAGAAAAATCACAGTTTTATCTTCATGAGCCACTCGTATGTTTCTGCAATATCAGTTTGCTGTCTTGTCTCTGAAGTCCCTCACAAAAGCTTAAGATGGTCGTGCTGTGTGTGGTTGGCTGGCACAGGTAACACATCTGTCTCCTTTTTTTCACTGTGTCCAGCTTTTTCTCCTAGTAAGCATTCAGTTCACTTCTCTATCCCTTCATTGGCCGCTCAGGGTTTAAAACCATCATCTGCATCTATTAAATTTGATTTTCTGTATTTTTGTTACTGCATTCCTGGTGTGGCACTGTAGGATAAGCACTGGACCTCAAGGTCAGTTTGAAGAGCAAGGTTGGCAATTCAAACTCACCAGTTGCTCCTCAGAAGCCTTTACGGGGTGCTATGAGTCAGAACTGACTTGATGGCACTCAACAACAACAATAGCACAGTGTTACTGCCTAGTCCACCATCTTACCACCTTTTCCCACTTTAAAGACTCTCAACCACAATATTCAAGAGCCCTGCTTTCTTCATGTTTTGGGTTAAGCATTTGACTGCTAACCAAAAGTTCAGCAGCTTGAACTCGCCAGCATCTCCATGGGAGAAAGACGAGGCAGTGTACATCCACAAAGATTTACAACCTTGGGCACCCTATACGGCAGCTCTACTCTGTTGTACAGAGTCACTAGGAGTCAAAATCAACACAGTGACTTTTGGGGAACCAAACATTAAGGTAAAAAACAAAAGCCCAAACTCACTGTCTTCAAGCTGACTCCAGCTCCTAGTTATCCTATATAGGGTTTTTGGATGCTACAAGTCTTTAAGGAAGCAGACAGCAGAGCCGCCAGTGGGTTTGAACCACTGACTTTTCAGCTAGCAGTTCAACACCGAGAACACAGTGCCACCAAGAAGAATGGGTGTGGGACTGAGAGACAAGAATGATATCTAGTTCAGCAGCAGGCTAGAGGAGGAGATGGAGCAGAAGGATTGAGCTGGTGTTAGTGACAACTGCCTTCTTGGGATTCACAAAGTCATCTCCCTTTCTGGGTAGTATTATTTAGTGAATCTCCCAGTTGCTTAACTTATGGCAATTGGAAGTTTAAATTGTTCTTTAAGTGTGTGGCACTCTCTATGTCTGAGCATATTATAATGTCTCACAGGTTCCCTCATAGTGAGCCTCTAAGCAAGGTACAGGAGAGCTGATTGAAGCCGAGAGTAGAGGTAAGCGAATATGTGACGGTTCTGGAGTTTGAACTTGGGCTTTTGGTGTTCCTAGCTCTGGTAGCGTAGTGGTTACAAATCAGGCTGCTAATCTCAAGGTCGGCAGTTTGAAACTACCAGCTGCTCCATGGGAGAAAGATGAGGCTTTCTGCTTCCGTAAAGATTTACAGCGTTGGAAACCTTGTACAGGGTCGCTATGAGTCGGAACCGAGTCCACGGCACATAACAACAACATCATTATAACACAACATCCATCCTAGAATTCTGGGTTGGGCTCCTCACTATGAACCTGTAAAAGTAAGTTAATTCGCTGATGACCAATTCATTCTTAATTGTGAAAGAGTCCCGGTGAGAATTTTGTGTTTGTTTAATGGAAGACACTGCCCTCAGAATCTTTAGTGCTCTGAATTGGTTTATTTTCACAAATGATGCTAAAAATATATGGTTAAGAAAACTTGATTTCACTTTTACCTATAAATTCTTCCTAGCAGAAAATGTGTCCCCTTCTCCCCTCACTCTGCTGTTGGTATTTCATGTTTTATGAGGCTGTTTGGACGAGGACACAGATTTAAGTGTTAGATCAGTGTGAAACATGCGGATCATTTGATGAAGCTACGGTAACTGGAAGTGAAAAGATGTTTGTAACAGAGGACTGAAATTCCTGATTAGTACCAGCACCCCCCCTCTTTTTTTTAATTTATTTATTTTAGGTTAGGCCTTGGTGGTGTTGTCCGTTAAACACCCATTGTGTGCTCACAGGAGAAAGGTGAGGCTGAGGCTGTCTGCTCTTGTAAAGATTGACAGCCTTGAAACCCCTTTAGAGGGTCACTGTGAGTCAGAATTGATACAATGGGAATTGTTTGGTTATGTATTTTTTATCAATTCAAAAGCTAAATATTGTTTGGAGATCATTTAAATCGGAAGCAAACTCTTTACAAGCCATTCATTGTATGCATTTATACACATCTCTGGTAGCATAGTGGGCTGCGAACAACAAATTGGGCTGCGAACTGCAAGGTCAGCAGTTTGAAACTACCAGCTGTTTCTCAGGAGAAAGATGAGGTTTTCTGCTCCCGTAAAGATTTACAGCCTAGGAAATCCTGTACAGGGTTGCTATGAGTCGGAACTGACTCCACGGCACATAGTAACAACAACAATGCATTATATCCCTGGTGAAGAACATCAGACCTACGTACAACTTAAAGTTATGATCCAAGCCCTGGAAAGCCTAAGCTATTAAAACTTTGAGGTACACAAAATGGTTCATAATAACAAGCAGGTACAACTTGTGATCTACATTAAAACATTATTATTATTATTATTACTGTATTATTATGTTAAAGATGTTTAGTGTATCCGAAGTGTTTCTTTAATTTCTTTTAGGAGTAGAAAGGTACACCATTACATTTGACTTACTAATGTTAGATATGAACTGTACCTAATTGTTCTAAGAAAGGAACATTCAAATTTGACTTAAAGACAGATTTAGGAACGGAACTTGTTCACAATCTTGGGATAGCCTGTTCTCTGCCTACAGTTTAATTCAGAGAAACACCCAGCACATATTAACAGTGGTGGTGGTAGTTGTGGGCCGTTAAGTCGATTCTGATTCATAGAGACCCTGTGTAGGGTTTCCAAGGGTGTAAATCTTTACGGGACCAGTCACCTTTCTCCCACTGAGTGGCTGGTGAGTTTGCTCTGCTGATCTTGTGATTATCAGTCTAACTTGTAACCCACTACACTACCACAGCTCCTTGCACAGATTAGTAAGAGAATGCTATTTTTAAAATGTAGCCCGGCATGCTTTCTGTAGAAGTAGGCCAATTGGTTAGTGTAGATTGTTAGATTTTTCAGAAGCTTAAGTGGAACGACTTGCCCTTTCTTTAGAAAACCTATTGAAAGGGAAAAGTTATCTAGAGATACATACAATAAAGTTTTAGGTGATATAGTAATAATGGATTCATCTTGGCTATGCATGATAATGATGTATTGGCATAATACAAACAAGGCCAGCAGACCTTGACCCTTTTGCTTAAAAATATGTGACTCTTTCTTCCAAATTGGATTCCTATGCTAGTTTAGCTTTATTAATTTCTTTCCATTAGAGGCCAAGGTCTCTAACAGAATCATCAATGCAGAGATGTTCTGTTATAGACATTAGATCACATTAGGATCTTGTCAGGGTTGCTTCTGTGCCTGACTCCTTCTTCTCTTAATTTTCATCCCATAGCAGTTTAAAAGTAAACCCACAATCTTTCTGTAACATTAATTCCTGAAAGACCTATTAGGCTGTGAAACACATTTCAAGGATATATAATCATTGTGAAAATAGTATCATCTGACTGAAATTTGACTCCTTTTGTATTCCATGCTATGTATTCAAGGTGAAGTTCTTATGTATTGTACATGTTTTTTGGCATATTGCCTTGATTGACTTACTATAAGCAGCTGCTATACAGATCAACAAGAGTGGAACGACATTACATATTAGTTGTTTTCTATTTGTTTATTAACTCTTTGTTGCTACCTGGTTTCCATGTTCCATGTTAAATTCATGTCTTTTTGAAAGTGGAGAAATCATTCTATATATCTATTAGCCACATCCACCTGTCCTCTGTCAGTTTGTCACACTATGGTGGCTTCTTTGTTGCAGTGATGCTGGAAACGATGCCACTTGTATCTTAAGCATGGGGTCACCCATGGTGGGCAGGTTTCAGTGGAGGTTCCCGACTAAGATAGACTAGGAATAAGAAGAGGCAGACCCCTTCTGAATTGTTAGTCACTGAAAATCTCACAAATAGCAGTGGAACATTGTCAGATATAGTGCTAAAAGATGAGGCCTCAGGTGGGAAGGCATTCCGAATACAACTGGGTAAGAGCTCCCTCCTCAAGTACAGTTGCCTTCAATGACATGAATGGAACAGAGCTTTCAGGACCTTCATTTGCTGGTGGGGCAAAACTCAAAATGAGAAGAAACAGCTGCAAACATCCATTAACAAGCAGAACGTGGAATGTACGAAATAAGAATTTAGGAAAGCTAGAAGTTGTCAAAGATGGAATGAAACACTTAAAGATCGGTATCCTACACATTGTTGCTGTTGTTAAGTGCTTTTGAGTCAGTTCGGACTCCTAGCAACCCTGCATAGGGTTTCCAAGGAGCAGCTGGTGGGTTTGAACTGTTGACCTTGTGGTTCAAAGTCCAGTGCTAATCCTACAGGGCCAGACCAGAAGTTCATCCTATGCATTAGTAAACTGAAATTAACTAGTTCCTTTTGAATTAGACAGCACTATTGTTTACTATGTCCGGAACAAATTGAAGAGGAATGGCGTTCATTCATCCTCACAAAGAAGATTTCAAGATCTATCTTGAAGTACAATGCTGTCTGTGATAGGACAATATCCATATGCCTACAAGGAAGATCAGTTAATGCCATTATTATTCAAATTTACACAGCATCAAGATTGGAAGAAGACTCATTAACAACCTGCAATATGCAAATAACACAATCTTGGTTGCTGCAAGGGAAGAGGACTTGAAGTACTTTGTAAAGTGGAAGGTCGGTGAATAAGAGGAAAACCTTCAAACGAGATAGATGGACTCAAAACATGACACCAATTGTGAGGGTGGTGCAGTACCTGAAAGTGTTTCATTTTTTTGTGTTTCTATGAGTCAGAACAGACTCAACAGCACCTAACAACAACAAACTAGTAAATTATTACAATCATAGTACGGCTATACCGCAGTGTTTTACTCTTCTCTTGTTGAAGGACACCCTCATTATGTCAAGATTTTAGTTTTCACAAATTATGCTACTATGGACATTTGGGTACAGATTTTTCATAAACAGAAGTTTTTATTTATCTGGGATCCATGTCAAAGAGTACAATTGCTGGATCATACGATAGCTGTGTGTGTAGTTTTATAAGAAAGTGTCCACTTGTTTTCTGTAGAGTAGAAACTGGATCACTCACACCAATAATGTATGAGTGATCCAGTTTCTCTGAATCCATGCTAGTATTTACTGTTGTTATTTTTATTGTAGTCATTCTGATAGTGATAGTTCACTGTTGTAGTAATTCATGTGCATTTCCCTAACTTTCTAATGACGTGGAACATCTGTCATGTGCTTATTTGCTCTCTTTGGAAAGAAAGGCATGTCTTAGTTGAGGAAGTTTCCCTCTATTCTTAATTTGTTGAATGTTTTTCATCATGGGAGGGTGTTGAACTTTGTCAAATGCTGTTCTGCATTGAATGAGATACTCATGTGTTGTTGTGTGTGTGTGTGTTTTTTTTTTTTTTATCCTATTGCATTCTGGAGGTAAATCATACTTTGTCCTGGTGTATAACTCTACTGGGTTCAGTTGCTGGTATTCACATGAGGATTTCTGTATGCATATTCACAAGAACTGGTGTTCAATAATTTTATTATCTTGTGATGTCTTTGGCAGGCTTTTGTATTTCTGCTTCTTCTTTTTTTTAGGGAAGCTTAAAAAGGATTGGTGTCAATTTTCTTTAACTGTTTGATAGACTTCACCAGTAAAGACATCAGCTATGTGATGATTGATTTGATCTCTTTCCTTGTTCTAGGTCTACTCAGATTTTATATTTCTTCTTGGGTCAGTTATTATAGTTTGTGTGTTTCTAGGACTTTATCCCTCTCATCTTGGTTATCTAAAATGTTGGCATACCATTGTTCACAGTTTCCATTTAATTACACAGAGTATAAAAATATATCAAGGAACAAGTTTTGTTTCTTTGTTTTTTATTGTAAACTGAGTGATGGTTTACATGGGAGAACATCAGCTTTACACCATCATTTCACTGCAATGATTACAATCTCCTCCACCCATCATCATTCAACAGGATTTGCTTCCATTCTTCTGGTTTATTTTTTTTGGAGGGGGGATGATATACAGGAATATATAATAATTTAAAGCACATTCTGTAAGCCTACCTCCTGGCCACTAGCACTCAG
>NW_006408521.1:46725106-46731614 GCF_000296735.1 Chrysochloris asiatica | reverse complement strand
CTGTTTAGGCTGATCTGCTTGTCCTTTCTAGTGGGAATGTCCCACCTCAGAAGGTTCTGGATGGGAATCAGGATTCCACCTAAGGTCCTATACACTGCAAAGGCTCCATAAGAGACCTATTTCACTAGGCAAGTTATAGAACCTTCTTTAGGCATTCCAATCAGTTTTAGGTTGAAGATGGGCTTACAAGCTTTCTTGTAATCATGTTTACCAACATTCTTTTTTTATTCCACTCAGTTGTCTATTTTACAGTAGTTAGACAAGGGAAACCAATATTCATAAGACAGTCAAGCATCTTAACATTATTTCCCTTCTTCACACTATGCCTCGATCCCTGTATCACAGAGCCCTGTTGTTCCAAGGTTGAGGATACGTCATTATTTACCTCTGTTCCATTTAGAAGTGACACGTTTTAGTAAAATAATATTTTTTGCTCTTTCAAGGGCATTACTAAGTTAAACTGACACTTTTTAAATTGTAATGACTGCTAACATAGTTTGGGACCAAGGCCTTGATTTGGACTCAGGTGCCAGCTTTTTTACCAAACATTCATTTTATACCCTCACCGTTAGTGTCCACATAGTGAATAAAGTTTAACCATGACTTAATGTTGTTCTGAAAATAGTTTAACCTTTTAGACCTTATAGAGCCCCTGGGTGGGTCTCAGGAATCCCCACGGCTGCTGAAGTTTGTAGATCTCAGAATGAGAATCGCTAGAGCAGATCAATACTCATAGAATCTTTGTCCCTCCCTATTTTCTACCTCTTTCTCTTCATCAAATGTTGTATGTACTGTTGAGTTGGTTCTGACTCTTAGTGACCCCAAGCACAACAGAACGAAACACTCCCTGGTCCTGAGCCATCCTCACACTTGTTGTCACACTTGAGGCCATTGTTGTTGTCATTGTGTCATTCCATCTCTTTGGGGGTCTTCCTCTTTTTCACTGACCCTCCACTTCACCAAGCATGATTTCCTTCTCTAGGGACTGGTCTCTCATGATAATGTCCAAAGTATGAGAGATGAACTGTCACCATCCTGACTTCTAAGAAGCACATTGGCTTTGTGTGTGTGAATTGAATCAAAGTTTATAGGGCAAATCATCAGTTTTATATTCAACAAATCATACACCTTGTTTCATTACAATAATTATAATCCCTTCCATGTGCCATCAGTTAACAGTATTTCTCTCTATTCATTTTAGCTCTTTTTTTTAAAACACATTAGGCATATAGTAATTTACATGTATAATAATTTACACCACCAAAGGGCACATTCTGCAAGTCTGCCTCCTGGCTGCCAACTCTTAGTCCCTCTCTTCCCCTGAATCTAGAGTCCTCAGCTGCTTCTTCTCCCCATATCCCCATTTCTGTCTCCATTTCAGATGTCAATGCTTCTCTGGATAAGATCTTGCTTTCCACTTGTACTCTTCTCCCTCGATGGTCCTAGGGTCCTTCGTTTTTGGACTGTAAGATTAACTACTCCCCCATTTTTGTTACAAAACTTCTACCTTTACATTCGTGACAGTCGCAATTAGTCATGATAACAATTACTCACTATTGAATCATGAGAATCTTATCCCCATCTCTTTTCACCAGACCCAGCTAGACAAGATGAAAACTATTCACTGGGGACTCCTTTTTCCCCACACACTTTTAAACTAAACTCCCTCTTGAAACTTTTTAAGCCAGTCACTTTGTGCCTTTATTGGCCCCTCATTTTAGGTAGCCAATGTCTAAGTTGCCCATCCCTATCTACACTGTATACAGAGCGGATAGCATTGATACTTGATGTGAAGACTCCTTCACTCTCTGTTGGTATTTAGAGTTACCACCTCCATGAGTATAGGTCAAGTTCAACAAATTGTAGCAATTTACCCTTGTTTCCTTTATCAAAAATTGTTTGTTTTGTTTTATCTTCCTTTAATCGAGTTCTGATTATCAAGCCATCGAGGCTAAGTCAAATAGGTACTATCTGCAAGTTTGGGTGTTCTTGTGCGTCTCCCGTCACGTCATATCAGATGGATGCTTCACTCTCAGCTCTAGCCCTCTGTGGCTATGTTGCCTGCACTTCTTCCAACACAAATGTGTTGGTTCTTCCGGCAGTCCAGGGTATTTTCCATATTCTTCTCTAACACCACACCTCTAATGTATCAATTCTATTGTCTTCCTTATTTATTGTCTAACTTTCACATGCATATGAAGCTATTGAAAATGCCATGGATTGGGTGAGGTGCACTTTAGTCCTCAAACTCATACCTTTGCTCTTAAACACTTTAAAGTGGTCCCGAGTAGCAGATTTGCCTAATGCAATATGTTGTTTGATTTCTTGGCTTCTGCTTCCATGAGTGCTAATTGTGGATCCCAGCAAAATAAAGTCATTGACAGCTCCAATCTTTTCTCCATTTATCATGATGTTATTTATTGATTCAGTTGAGATGAGATTTGTTTTTTTCACATGGAGGTTTAATACATGCTTAAGGCTGTAGTCTTTGATCTTCATCAGTAAATTGGTTAACTCTTCTTCATTTCCAGAAAGCAAGGTTGTATCATCTGCATATTGCGGGTTATTAGTGAGTCTTTTTCCAATTCTTCTTCATATGATCCGGCTTCTTAGATTATTTGCTCAGCATACAAATTGAATAAGTATGGTGAAAAAATAGAGCTCTGGTGCACACCTTTCCTGATTTTAAGCCCTTCAGTATCCCCTTGTTCTATTGTAACTACTGCCTCTTGGTCTATGTACAGATTCTTCATGAGACAATTAAGTGTTCTAGAACACCCATTCTTTGCAATGCTATCCATAGCTTGTCAGGATCCACATGATCAAAAGCCTTTGCATAATCAATAAAGCTCAAGTAAGTATTCTGTGCTTTCTGCCAGGATCCATTTGACATCCACAATGATTTCTCATTCCATGGTCTCTTCTGAATCTGACAGTTCTCTGTCGATGTACTATTGTAGCTATGTTTGAATTATCTTCAGCAAAAATTTACTTGCATGTGACATCAGTGATATTGTTAATTGATTTTTGCATTCCGTTGAGTCACCTCTCTTTAGAATGGGCATCTCTGTTTGGATTGAATCTCTTTCATTCAGTTGGCCAATTTCTTACCATAGATGAGTGACAGGCTCCAGTGCTGCATCAGTTTGTTGAAAGATTTCAATTTGTATTCTATGGAATCTGTAGTCCATCTATGGAATTAGAGAATTCAAGGTGAAAGAAGGCTTAAATATCATGTGACCCACTCTCCCTGCCTATCCAATGCTTCAATAATTTCTAACATCTCCACAAAATGCCTATTCAATTTATATTTGAACACTTTTCAAGATGGGTACCTCCCTAATGACCAAGGTATTACATTGTATCTACGAATACTTTTGATGACATATAGGACTTAGAGTGAACTTGCCTTTCTCCTAAATATTCATCTGGTGATTATAGGGAGTCCTGGTGCGTTGCTGTAGGATCGGCACTGGACTGCTAGCTTCATGGTTGGAGGTTCAAATCCACCAGCTGCTTCTTGGAAACCCTATACAGGGTCACTATGAGTAGGAATCAAGTAGATGGCACTTAACAACAAGTGGTTATGGTTCTATATCTTTGGCATCATGTAAAAGAAATTTCAAAGTATCTATGATTCATGGAATCTTCAGTACCTAGGCTGGTAGCCCCTAATTTCCTAAATTGTGGCTTCTCTCCTTTATCCATACCTTTCTTTCTATATTCCTAGAATACAGAACTCTAGATTGGTATGGCCACTGAAGAATATAGCAGAATTACAAGTTCATTCCTCTGCTCACTGATTCACTCACTCATCCAACTAATATTTACTGAGTTTCTTCACCAGGCATTCTAAATTAGGCATATCAAGACAATTGAGACCAACATATTTCCTTTTGTCATGGCTCTGCCCAGCAGGAAAGACAAAATAAAACAAAATTTCAAGGGTGGGCAAGTATCTGTCTTACTGTAGAAACTTCATGTCACTACCAGAGAGCTGGGTTAAAATTAAATTAGCTCCTCTACCCCCAGCCCAACAAGTTCTGCCACTTTATGTTCAATGCACTCTGCTTGCATTATTCAACTGGTCTACACTCTATGGGATGTACCAATTGTTTTAAAGCTGATTTCTTTCCTGTTTACTTAGGGTTGTGGTTAAATATTTTTAATATCATCCCTGGCCTGAAGTCTACCAGCAACTATCTCTCTCAGTTCCTTTCCACTCACCACTCTTTTTAGATACACTCTGAGCCAATAACAGAGCAGCACTTTAGATTTGGGTGGAATGATTCTGTTTTCAAGGGTTCTATTAATTCAGCCACTGGATCCTCACCAAGATCCTGGGAGATATAAACTCCATTTGACAGATGAGGAACTTGAGGTTGTTGTTGTTGTTGTTAGGTGCTATTGAGTCAGTTGAGGAGCACAGTGGCTCCATAAAAGAGCACTGCCTGTCCGGTGCCATCCTCACAATTGTTGTCATGCTTGAGCCCATTGCTGTCACTGTGTCAGTCCATCTCTTTGGTGGGGGGGCGTCTTCCTCTTTTTCGCTGACCCTGCACTTTACTGGGCCCTCCTGATAACATGTCCAAAATATGAGAGACAAAGTGTCACCATCCTGGCTTCTAAGGAGCATTCTGACTGTACTTCTTCCAACACAGGGCAGTCCATGGTACTTTCAATATTCTTCTCCAACACCATGACTCAAATACATCAATTCCTCTCTGGTCCTCCTTATTCAGTGTCCAACTTTCACATGCATAAGAGACAATTGAAAATACCATGACTTAGATGAGGTGTACCTTAATCATCGAACTAATTATCTATGCTCTTTAATACCTTAAAGAGGTCTCGTGCAGCAGATTTGTCTAACGCAATAGTTCATTTGCTTTCTTGACTGCTGTTTCCATGAGTGTTGATTATGGATTCAAGTAACATGAAGTCACTGACAACTCCAATCTGTTCTCTATTTGTTGTTGTTGTTGTTATGTGCTGTGGAGTCAGTTCCGACTCATAGTTGACCCTGTACAGGGTTTCCAAGGCTGTAAATCTTTACGGGAGCAGAACACCTCATCTGTCTCCCACGGAACAGCTGGTAGTTTCGAACTGCTGACCTTGCGGTTCACAGCCCAATTCGTAACCACTATGCTACCAGAGCTCCTATTTAGCACGGTATTATTTACTAGTCCAGTGGTGAGACTCTGTTTTCTTTACATTGAGATGTGATACATCCTGAAAGCTGTAGTCTTTGATCTTCATCACTAAGTCTGTTAAGTCCTCTTCACGTCCAGCAAGTGAGGTTGTATCATCTGCATATCACAGCTTGTGAACAAATCTTCCTCCAATCCTGATGCCACATTCTTCTTTAGATAGTCCAGCTTCTCACATTATTTGTTCATCATAAAGATTGAATAAGTATGGTGAAAGGATTCAACCTTAGCACACACCTTAACTGATTTTAAGCCATTCAATAGCTCCTTGTTTTATTCTAACAGCTGCCTCTTGGTCTATGTACAGATTCCTCATGAGACAATCAAGTGTTCTGGAATACTCTTTATTCACAACGTTATCCATAACTTCTCATGAGAAGCACAGTCAGAAGCCTTTTCACTGTCAATAAAGTACAAATAAACATTTTTCTGGTATTCCTTGCTTTCAGCCAAGATCCACCTGACATCAGTAATGATAGCCTTAGTTCCGTGTCCTCTTCTAAATCTGCCTTGAATTTCTGGCAGTTCTCTGTTAATGTACTGGTCAAGCTGTTTTCAAATTATTTTAACAATATTTTATTTCCATTCAATGTTCATGAATATTAATGAACATTTTGATATTCATTAATATTCATGAACATTGAATGGGAATAAAATATTGTTCAATAATTTCTCACTTCTGTTGGGTCACCTTTCTTTGGAATGGGCACAAATATGGATCTCTTCCAATCCCTTGGCCAGGCTAACTGACTTCCAAATTTCTTGGCATAGATAAGTGAGCTCCTCCTAACCCTAACCCTAACCCTAACCCTAACTCCTCCAGTGCTGCATAGTTTCTTGAAAGATTTCAATTTGTATTTTCAGCAGTTTCTGGAGTATTATTTTATAGTCAATATTTACTTCAGTGCAGCTTGGACTTTTTCCTTCATTACCATTAGTTCTTGATCACTTGCTACCTCTTGAAATGGTTGAGCATCAGCCAATTCTTCTTGGTACACTACTGTGTATATTCCTTGCACATTCTTTTGGTGCTTCTTGCATCGTTCAATATTTTGCCCATTGTTATTGTTGTTGTTAAGTGCTGTCGAGTCAGTTCCAACCCTATACAGAGTTTCCAAAGAGTGACTGGTAAGCTTGAACCACTGACCTTGAGGTTCAAACCAACTTTGCAGTCCAATGCAATAACCCACCAGCACTCCATTTGGCCCATTGTTGTTGTTGTTGTTGGGTGCCCTGGAGTCGGTTCCGACTCATAGCGACCCTGCACATTTGGCCCATAGAATCCTTCAATATTGCAA
>NW_006408521.1:46722485-46723786 GCF_000296735.1 Chrysochloris asiatica | reverse complement strand
CAGTCACTGGAGAAGGATATCATGTTTGGTAAGGTGAAGGGTCAGAGAAAAAAAGGAAAACCCCCAATGAGATGGATTGGCCAAGTGGCAGCATCGATGGACTCAAGCGTGGCAACACTAGTGAGGTTAGCCCAGGATCAGACAGTGTTTCATTCTGCTGTGCATAAGGTCGCTATGAGTTGTACTTACTCAACGGCACCTAACAACAACAACAACAGCATCAACTAAAAGTCCTTAACTTTTACTGCATGCTCACTGCCTTTTCCTAGCTAACCATTAAATATGTTTTAAAAAGGGCAAAATCCAATTGCCTAACAGTTCTACCTGTCTGAAACATGATTATTAATGCTAATAGTTGGGTTTTGACGGGCATGCATGTGTTAAGTTTACAGTAAAGAATGTCTACTTTTTATTAACTGTCCTTTTAGATCTATTAGTGATGGTCACACCTGAATTATAACAAAGAAGCACTAGAGAAATTCAATGTGGGCGGCAGAATTCTGCCTAGTTATAAGAATAACTAGTTATAATTGGGGAGTCTGCACACATTTCAGAGTTGCACATTTAATATGCAGTATGGTTAATTGCACTGTAATTACAGCATTTTAGAATGCCATGCTAAGGGTTGAATCCTTTTCAGGTTTGCCCTCCAATCAGTGGTCTGCCTTAATTTTCCAGATTGATGAAGTCTGCCTCAGAGAAGGGGTAGAGGTAGCAAGATTGTGCCGATGTGTCTAATTAATTGGGAAAGTTGCAAAGTGAGTTTTTCCTGCCTGGATTTGATATTTAATCATAGTGATGTGCTCTTTATGAATAAGTCTTGATTAGTTAGGTGTCCGCATAGGAAAACAATGAGGGCTTATATTTACCCAGATAAATTATGCTGAAGGCATTATTTGGACCTGATGGAGTTGAAAGGGTATTTACATCCCCTCAGCACACCAACCCACTTAATCTTACCCATGATGTTAATTATATGCTCAAACAGTTACAACCACCTCACTGTTTATGGTGTTTGTTATTAAGGTTTGTTTACAAATGTGATGATTGCATGGCTCCTCTCTCTTCCAGCAGACTGTATCTCTCATGCAGTTGCTAAACTAATCTCCACATTGGTTTGGATGACATCTAGCTACATTAGATTCAGAGAGCTGGTTAACACTGACTTCATGTATTTGTATATACTTTCTCAGTGTCTAGCCTTGATGGAGTCCTGGTATAGCACGGCAGGTTAACATGCTGGACTGCAAAGTCGGTTTGAACTGCAAGGTTGGGGGTTCAAGCTCATCAGTCGCTCCTTG